>NC_137128.1:15461666-15821666 GCF_949319135.1 Squalius cephalus | reverse complement strand
TATTTACAATTTATTGTATTTACACTGTAAAAGTTCACTAGATGAGTATATTTCACAAACATGTGGAAAAAAACAAACATTTTTTTGTCTTCTTTTTAAACAATGCAATAGATTGTTGCATTTTAAATAAAGCAACATTCAGCATATTTTTAAAGGCTCTGGATCTTCTCCTGGACTGAAGCACAGGCTCTACTCTTCAACACAATGGTGACCCCCAAAACTCAGACAACAGAAACTCTTCAAATCCTTAAATCCCAACAGAATATTAAACACTAACAGGGGTCCGTTCTTCGTACGTCGCTAACTCACTTAGCTGGATTTGATTGTTGGCGATTTGGCATGATCTTGGATTGTTTGGTTCTTCAACGCTCATCCTGGACTTGCTGTCATAGCAACATGTGCGCAAACTTAAACCTGCTCGGGAGCAGACTTATTTCATGTTAACAGGATTAGATCCCGGCTTCATAAACGGAGCTGATAGTGATACGGGAAGTCCAGCGCAGCGCGATAGTGCACTTTCTTTCTGAGATATATATTTTTTCTCGTGATTCGTGAGATTGTCGTTTTTTCGTTTTTTTATGTTTAAAAAACAGTTTTAGGTTTTTTTTTTTTTTGTGTATGTGTGGCATTTCCAAGCCACTTAAGACCCAATGTTGTAAAGCAGTTTTTTTTCTTTTTTTTTTTAGGCTATCATAATTTTTTATGAAGATCATACAATCATGACCATGCCGATTACAGATATGTCACTCAGGCTTCACTAACGTGATTTGTACCAGACTATATAGGCTACCAGACTGCCATCAAGAAGGGGATTATGTGAACAGAAAGGGGATTCACAATGTAAATGTGCAGCCCAGTTACTATTGTGATTCTTAATATTCCAGATTAGTAATATTATATCAAATAAAAAAAAGGCAGTTGACTAAAATCTTCCATATCACAAATGTGAAAGCAAAATGGCAGGATCTGTGCATGACTTAAGCATTTTCAGAGATTCACATTTATGCCTTATTTGAAAGTGGTAAGAAAAGTTCCACAATTAAATATCAAGCTCACTGTATTACATACACTTATGCTGATCCTAACAGAACTGCATTTTTTCATAGGTGATTATGACATGTTCCTGCAGACAGGTGTTTTATGACCCCATTCCCTGACCCAAACCAGTTACAGTGCAGCTCTAGCCAGGACAAGGGCACACAATGAAATGAACTTTGGCTAACTAAAGGGAAGATTTCAGTGTCTGAAAAGTCTGAGGGTTGCACATCTGACAGGGCCTGTGACATTGTTGCATGTGCCATATTACACAACACTGCCAAAAAAAAAAAAAAAAAAACCTTTTCATTAAATGTTTAATAAAAGACAAATATGCTTAGTTCCTTGAGTTTTATTTCAATTGTTCTTTGTAAAGAAAAGCCAGTGGTCAAGTGCCTGCAACAAGAGATATTAGACACATGCCTCATGCAACAAATAAAAAGGAAAAGTTGGCTATATACTGCCCACCTGTTGGCCTATGTCTCCTCTGTCTGTGCAGACTCTTCTGTAGGCCTTTCTGTAGATGTGGAATCCTGCAACTTATATTGCAGCCATAAAGCATACAAGTATAAATGAAGTAAAGTTATTTATGCACTTGCAGGTAGGCTAGTTCCTCCATATGACAGTTATCTGAGAGGGTTTATTCACTGTCCAGTGCAATGGAAACAAATGGACATTACAAAGTCTTATATACTTTCTTTCCTTTGGAAAGTTAGAAAATGTCCACTTACTGCACATATTTCAGCCACCACTTTCTTGGGAACAGATACAAGTGTTGGTGTATTGTGTAAAAGTGCACAAAAGAGGAAAACACAGTGTCATTACAATGAACTACACTGGGGAAAAATGTGATCAATAACTCATGGCAAAATATTTTTACATTAACATAAGTTTATCAGTTTTCACTTTCACAAGTCAAAGCAATTCATCATTACTCAAGATTTAACAGTTGAAATGACTATACGGCCTTAATTTAACGCAGCAAAAATTATTTTACAGTGTAGGCTACTAAGATCTTTTCTATTTTTTTCTCAGCCTTTTTCTTGGTTGCTTTTATAAACAGACAACCATTTATTTAACAGTGCCTTTTATAAAAGAGACTATAATATAACTAAAAATGACCATTATGTAGAATATTTTTGTACTTCACTTTTATTTGTTCCCATGTTCTAGTATGGTGACTGACAATACAATGCACAAAGTAATTATGCAATTATTAAAATACAAAAATATAGGCTAATAAGTGATAAAAACATCTAACATGGCCACTTACGGATTTAAATTGTCTGCTACTTTTTGCCAGCCCTCTCTCCTGGCTTTTGCAGACTTTGAGGTGTTCCCTGGCGTTTTAATTAAACATTAAAATTCCGAATAAACTTCGAATTTTAGTTCTTGCTCTGCTGAGGAGAAAAACTGAGCGCGCTCTTTGGCCACGCTGAGCAGCCAATAGCAGCGTTGCTGATCAATGTTTCTACTATCGATACATATCCCCTTTTAACCAGCGCATGAACGCGCAATTATCTCAGATAACTCAATCCAGCGATACTAATCATATCCGGCAAGTGTGTTCGAAGAACCGAGTTAGCCAGATCATGATTCGCACGATGATATCATCTTGGATGTGTCATTTGATCTCGGATGTAATAAGCAACGTACGAAGAACGGGCCCCAGATCTCTCAAGATCTCAGCAGAGGGTTAACAACAAAGAAAGCATTACCTGAGGGTTGTTCCATAAAACAAGATTAGAATACAAGCCAGGCTTATTTTGGTTAGTCAGACTTATTGTCGGTGGATTCTGTTTCATAAAGCAAACTTAAAATAGTTCAAACTCAGTTACCCTGGCAACTTATGCTGGGAAACTAGCCTGGTCCAGGGCAGGCTAACTGTCAGGTTAAGCCTCAGCTGTTACACAGATCCTCTAACACTGACCGACAAGAACACAATGATATTACCACTGACACTCTCTCATACCATATTGGACTTTATTAACCACTATTAGTCCAAAAATAAAAACACAGTATACAGAAAATCAACTTAAATAAGGCTACAATGATAAATTAGTCAATATAGACCTATATAGATAGATAGATAGATAGATAGATAGATAGATAGATAGATAGATAGATAGATAGATAGATAGATAGATAGATAGATAGATAGATAGATAGATAGATAGGCCTAAATACAATATATATACTACAGGTTTTCTTTTTTTACTGGCTGAATGTTTTGTGCCCAAGATTTAATTAGATTGTTTTAAAGATTTATGAATACATTTCTCTCTGGTTTTGTTTGGCAGCTGTAGTACATGTTTATGATTAGAAGAACATTAGAACACAATCTGAAAAAAGCTTTGTAAAGCAGAAGTTAAAATCACAAAATTAAAAATAAATAATTACAAAAGCAGAGTATAAATTTTAAGTGGTAAGATGAATCTGAGCTTAGTAATTGACAGTATATTAGCCTACATTTGATTTACTGCATTACAATAGTCCCTTTACAGTTATTGCTATCATAAAAATACACACAGGATTAAAATTCTAAATAAGGCACATCTAATGTCCAAATAACAAATATTTATTTATATATATATATATATATATATATATATATATATATATATATATATATATTAGTAGTCAAAAGTTTGGAAACATTACTATTTTTAATGTTTTTGAAAGAAGTCTCTTATGCTCATCAAGCCTGCAGTTAAAAAAAAATAAAAAAAATACAGGATTATTATGAAATATTATTACAATTTAAGATAATGGTTCTCTTTTTTAATATATTTTAAAATGTAATTTATTTTTGTGATGCAAAGCTGAATTTTCATCAGCAAGTACTCCAGTCTTTGGTGTCTTATGATCCTTCAGAAATCATTCTAATATGATGATTTGATACTCAGTTATTATCAATGATGGAAACAGTTGTGCTGTTTAATATATTTTTTTGGAATACTTTTTTCAGGATTCATTGATGAGTAAAACGTTAACAGCATTTATTCATAAAAACAGCATTTATTCAAAATAAAAACATTTCTAACAATATAAATCGTTACCATCACCTTTTTATCAATTTAACGCATCCTTGTTGAATTAAAGTACTAATTTCTTTAAAAAAAAATAGTTATTGTTCCCAAACTTTTGAACGGTAGTGTATATTGTTACAAAAGATTTCTATTCTAAATAAATACAGTTCTTTTTAACTTTTTATTCATCAAATAATCCTGAAAAAAGTATCTCAGGTTATAAAAAAAATATTAAGCAGCACAACTGTTTCCAACATTGATCATAAATCAGCATATTAGAATGATTTCTGAAGGATAATAAGACACCAAAGACTGGAGTACTTGCTGATGAAAATTCAGCTTTGCATCACAAAAATAAATTACATTTTAAAGTATATTAAAAAAGAGAACCATTATTTTAAATTGTAATAATATTTCATAATATTACTGTTTTTTTTTTTTGTTTGTTTGTTTTTTAACTGCAGGCTTGATGAGCATAAGAGACTTCTTTCAAAAACATTACAAATTGTAATGTTTCCAAACTTTTGACTGGTACTGTATATATATAATGTACTTTATTATGTCTTTCAATTCAAACACATTCAACACAATTATACAAATTGACAGTTCCTTTAAAGACATCATATTTTCCTCCAATAAATATTCCTTATTTTTCCTTCTACTTTTTTTCTTTTGTGATAATACCCACCAACACATAGCCTAAAAACACACATGATTAGAACAATAACCAAAAAGTACATAGACACTTTTACATATGATTTAAGGGGGAAAAGACAAAAAACAATAAATAAATAGTAATACAAATTTAACATTAACATATTTATATCAAACTCTTATAATGACATGTATATTGACAATGTAATATTATTTGAATATCAAATATTCAATATTAAATAAGTAAATAAATAAAATAACAAATAACTAGAAATAAAAGGGAGGGAGGGTTATATAAAAATGTAGTTAATGTAGGCTAATATATATTCCTTTATTTTATGGAATATTCTTTGATTTTAGAGTTGCACATATCTTTTCAAAATGTATACATTTGCTCTTAATTTAATGTTATCCTCTCCATAATGTACTTTAGAAACTAAATCTACTCATTTAAAACTGGGGATTCTTGCTTTCTCCAAAAAAATGTTGCATTAAAAGCTGTAATTCTCAGCATTCTAAATAAGTATACATCATCTTTATTAAGTAGCATAGGTCCTATACCCAAAACTATATTTTGTATCTTTATATATTTAGTTTCTTTAAAAAAATCTTCCCTGAATTAGGCTACTTCTGTTCACTGAAGTAGCCTACTTCTGTTCGCTAGAAGTTCACTGCAACTTATCCAACATCCTAAAGATAAATTATTATAATTAGAAGATATTTCTAGTGTTATAAAATATCGCATATTAATTTTCCAAGCAAATTGTATATTTTAGTCAGAATTATTGCGCTCCTATTTGGCGCGCATGCGCGCAGCAGCGCTCGTTCAATGTGAAAATTAGCAGGAAAATGGATACATTTGCATGACTTTCGAACATTTACAGATGGAGAATATAACTGTAAAATGTAAGTTTTGAACTGAGGGGGAAAAAAAACGTCACAAACGCATAAAACAGCACAAAATATACGCTGTTTAATGATGGATCGATTTGATCCATGATCGACCTCTAGGGCTGCTTAAAGGGGGGGTGAAATGCTATTTCATGCATACTGAGTTTTTTACACTGTTAAAGAGTTGGATTCCCATGCTAAACATGGACAAAGTTTCAAAAATTAAATTGTACGTTTGAAGGAGTATTTCTGTGCCAAAAATTGTCCTTCCGGTTTGTCACAAGTTTCGGAAAGTTTTTTTCGAGTATGGGCATGTGTGACGTCAGATGTAACGGAATTTCCTTATACGGGTCCTAAAGGCACTTCTCCGGTAAGATCGCGGGCGCGCGCGCACTCGTAGACCAGAGAGAGAGAGCGAAAGCAGTTCGCCATCAAAGCGCCCTGCCCGGCTTTTGGGAAGTCAATGTCACCAAAGAAGTGTGTTTTTGGTTGCCAGGGCAAGACAACCCTGCACAGATTCCCAAAGAACCCAGCGTTAAGGCACCAGTGGATGGAGTTTGTTTTTCCTGAGCATAAATGGAGTTGTGTAAGACTGTTTGTTCCCTGCATTTCGATGATGCTTGTTTTATAAACAAAGCCCAGATCAACGGATTTGCAGATCGTCTAATGCTTAAGGATATCGAGCAGTCACAATGATAAAGGTTCGGTGAGTAAAACTGCTTCTATTGTCTCTGTGTGTTACTAGCTCGGCGCGTTAGCACAGCTAAGATGAATGTTTTATAAACAAAGCCCAGATCGACGGATTCTCTCTATGGCTCTGGCTTCGCCCACACGGCCCGCCTCCAGCCGCTCGGTTTTTTCTGGAAAGACTCGGTACAGCCTATCTTTCTTTTATAAATATAATAAAACTAAAGACTTTTTGGAGATATGAAGGATGCAATACTACTCTATAGGTACTCAAGATTAACAGGAGATTGAGTGAAAATGAGCATTTCACCCCCCCTTTAAGAAACGCGTGCACACGCAATTATCTAGACTAGATAAACCTGGATCAAATTAGTGAGATTGCGTGAGCTTCAATTACCTTTTATGGAACCACTTTAGCCCCAACTCATTTGTTAGGCTCATTCAAGTCCGGTTTTGGAGTTTAATCCCCGCTTTTCTAAGCGTCTTTTATGGAACAACCCTCAGCTTCACTTGTAAACTAAGCAGATTGACTTTATTTATGTCATACGTCTACAGAAGTTCTTATTTACAATGAACAGGTTTAGATGTTGATGATTTATTTAAAATAATATAATTTCAGTCCATGATGGAGATCAGTGTTTGCTTTAGTTGGGCTATTTCACTCTTCACTGTCTGATGTGTTTTAAGACACTGTCTGTATGGCTAAAAAGAGTCAAGAAAACTGCTGGATATGATCTGATGGATGTTTGTTGATGATGTCAATGATCTCACCCTAAGTTTTATTGGTGTACAAAAGCATTTTCAGATTATAAAATTATACTCTGCAAAATAATAATAAATTCATGAAAAACTCATGCTAAAGAGTCAAGAGCCCACTAAAGCAAACACTAATCCCCATAATGGTGACTGTAAAATATATATATATATATATATATATATATATATATATATATATATTTTTTTCAATAAATCATCAACATCTAAACCTCTGTTAATTTTCATCAAGAAATTCTGACAGAAATAAAGTCGATGTGGTAGTAACAAGTGAAGCTGGTGATGCTGTTTTTGTTGTTTAACCCTTGAGAGATCTATTAGTGTTTAATGTTCTTTTGGGATTTAAAGGGTTTCTGTTATCTGAGTTTTGTGGGTCACCATTGTTTTGAAGAGAAGAGTCAGTGTTTCAGTCCAGCAGAAGACCAAGAAACATTGATTATATGTTGCATGTTGCTTTATTTAAAATACAGAGATCTATTGCAGTCATTTCTATTAACTTTGTTTGATGATGTTTTTATTTTATTTTTTAGTTAAGTTTCTTTTTAATAAATACAATTTAATCCACACTGTCAATCATTGTCCTGACACTCTTTATATGTTTTTATAGTAGAAACTTATGACTTTGAGTAAAACATCCAATTTAAGGCAATCATTTTCCATGTTTTGATAAACTCAACTAATTACATTTTACAGAGTAAATATATTGTAAATACATTTTTCAATATATGAAAAGCGCCAATTCCTTATGTATTATTCAATATATTGTAATATATAACACATTATATTAACACAATATATTATTTCATATATATTTTTCAGTATATTTACACCATATAATATATTGATCATAAATATATGGAAATATATTTTTGTTCCTTAAGGGAATGCAAGCTGGAATCGACTTTACATACTTGAATCCCATATCTCACAACACCAAGAGTCTGGAGCATGTTCACAACAGCACTTTAGCCCAATCCATAAATACATTTTTGCAATGATGTACTCTTATTTTAAGCTATACAAGTTGAATCCAAGTTTAGTAAATAAATAAAGTAAATAAATAAAACTTTGCATCATCCACCTCTGCAAAACCCTCTAGCACTGAAGGTTAGTATGGCAATTTATCTCTTCCTCGTCTCAACAGCTCAAGAGCAAAGCAAATTGATCCATTACCCATTCTGCAAGAACAACGTCTGTGTCCTTCCTAAGAGGAAGTTGTGCCTTATTGAAAAGCATTTTCTATATTTTGCTTCATGCAGGCATTTTTGACTTAACAGAATGTCTTGCCCTGTGAGTTTAACTAAGACTTCAGTATCTGCCGACATGCTCATATATTTCCTCTGATAGACAGACTAATGAACGAACTCTAAAACTGTTTGTGTAATGCAATAAATTGTGAAACAGTGGAGTGACTCAAATCATACTGAAAAAGCTGTAATAAACCAAACAAATTCGAGAATGAGAAACATTTAAAGGAATGTCAAAAACAGCCTACAGAAGCTATAGAAGATCATTTTAGTAGATTTACCTCCTCTGCTATAGTAAAGTTGGTAACACTTTACAATGAGGCTCAGTTTGCTAATATCAGTTAACAAATTAGATAGCATGAGCTAACAATGAACAATTTGTTACACTAACACTGTAATTTGCTCTGGCCCCCTTCATGTTCGCCGGAGTGATGAGATACTTAGTAGTCTGTCCTCACTCAATGGGTGGCTGTCTAAGTGGTGTCCGCAAAATAATATAGGGTTCATAGACAATTGGAAAAGTTTTTGGGGCAGACCTGTTGAAAAGAGATGGTATTCATCCCTCCTGGGATGGTGCTGCTCTTCTCTCTAGTAATATGACACATAGTCTTAGAGCTCAAGCATGAATTGGGGCTCAGGTCAGGAAGCAGACAGACTGGCTAAACCGACCGTCTGCTAGCTGTCTCATGTCACCAAGGTCAGATAAATCCCATCACATAGAGACTCTTTCACCAAGATATCATCATGTAGAGACTGTCTGTTCCCCGAATTAGGGCATACAAAACACACCCAAACCCATTTAAGGGTAAAAATTTGATCTATGTTCAACAAAAAAACAAAACAAAAAAAAAATAGATATAATACAGATGAACAAATGATAAAGCTTGGGTTGCTGAATATTTGATCCCTTACTTCAAAAGCACTTATTGTTAATGACATGATAACATGATTATAACCTAGATGTGTTGTGTCTGACAGAAACCTGGTTAAAACCAGACAATTACATTACTTTAAATGAGTCCACCCCCCAAGATTACTGTTATAAAAATGAGTCACGTCTGAAAGGAAAAGGGGGTGGTGTTGCTGTAATATATAGTAATATCATCAGAATTATTGAGAAGTCTAGTTTCAAATATAATTATTTTGAGGTGTTGGTGCTTAATGTAACACTATCTAGAGTAAATGATAAATCGCGCAGAGCACCATACAGACTTTATCAAAGAATTTGCTGATTTATTATCGGAGTTAGTACTGGCTGCAGATAAAGTCCTAATTGTTGGTGATTTTAATATACATATAGATAACGAAAAAGACGCATTGGGATTGGCATTTAGAGACATTCTGAACTCTATTGGAGTTAGACAACACGTGTCATTACCCACTCATTGTCATAATCATACTTTAGGTCTAATATTGTCATATGGAATCAATGTTAATGCCGTTGAAATTCTGCAGCAGAGCAATGACATCTCAGATCATTATCTAGTCTTGTGTATACTCTATTTGGCCAAGGTTGCAAAGCCGACTCCATGTTACAAATATGTTAGAACTATTTATTGAAGACACCTGATGTTAACAAGCAGAATCACCAAAGGAGAAAATCTAATTTTTTAAGACTCAATTTTTTAAGATACCGTTATGGTGATCAGTGTTTGCTTTAGTTGGGCTCTTGACCCTTAAATCATTAACTTTAGATTTTGTTTGTCTGTTGTATCTGAGTTGTTACTCTCAGATGAACAAAGAGAAAAGTTTATAATGTGGAGTTGGTTATGTTTTGACATAATCATAATTTGATCTGAACTCATTTAGAGTCTAATCTCTGACTTAAATATATATTGTTGATTACAGCATCACTGTGATTCTACAGCATAAAATCCAGAATTTTATAAATAATCAAAAGGATTTCTTAAAAGTTGCTCTGATAAAATGAAATCTTTCTTTTAGGCACAGACAGACATCAAGAATCAGTGTATGAATCTCAACAATGATGACAAACAGAATATTCAATTAGGGAAAGGAAATTACTAAAACAATTCAGATTATAATGTATTCATACCGCAATGCATGATGGGAGCCATGAATGAGTTTTGATTGGTGGCACCCAGAATGCACTGCAACATGCTTTATTATTGTCACCATTGTTGAGATTCACAGGCTGATTATTGATGTCAGTGTGTCTAAATAAAGTCTTTTGATCATTTTGGATTATATTGAAAAACCTGAAAACTATTTTCTGTAGATTCACAGTGCTGCTGTAATCAACAAAGTAGACATAACTCTCTAAATGAGATTTGTGATTCAGGTCAAATTATGATTATGTCAAAACATAACCACCATCATCTGATCAACTGTTCTCTTTGTACATCTGAGAGCTACAACTCAGATACAACAGCCAAACAAAATCTAAATTTAATGTTTTAAGAGTCAAGAGCCCAACTAAAGCAAACACTGATCACCATAATGGTGTCTTAAAAATTAGATTTTCTCCTTTGGTGATTCTGCTTGTTAACATCAGGTGTCTTCAATAATGATCAATCATCACTCAATGAATCACTTAATTAGCTCATTAACTTTAACACTCTTGAGTGTTAATTTAACACTCATATTTTAACACTTTAACACTCTTGAGTCTGGAGCAATATAAACTCCCAGGAGAGTTCATTTAACACTGGAGGTTTTTGCTGTGCACTGGATTATTTGTTTTGGTTGAATGTAAAAATATGAATTTTAGGATAATTGAACTTAATTAACTTAATTGTTTTGGATAAAATTTAGACTGTTAACCTTATTCAGTCTGTTAACCTGTTAACTTCTTCCTGCTCAGCTACTGTTCGGACGCTCTTGCTTACTGCTCCGCGCTTTGCTCTATCGCTTTTACATTTTATCTCCTATATTTTATATTTTATTTCCTTTTATCATCTAATTTTAACTTCAGCAAACAGCACAGTGCTCAGACAACAAAGTTTGGATTACTACAAAAACGCAGAATTCTTTTACCCGACCAGCTTACATTCCGGGAAAGGAAAACACAACTGCCTACATTCATACGGATAAGAGAGAAAATGCCTCTTCAGGTTCAAGAATCTACTTGCTGCACCAACTGCCACAGACTTTTACAAAGGATTGCAGTTCTCGAAACAAAGTTACTTACGGGTCCACCAAACCAGACGGAGCACACAACAGAGCTTCGTCATGGACACCCTCAGCATACCGGTGAGTCCCATGAAACTAGTGCTCCTCGACAGGTAGAGAAACAAGCCGATCGACTTACTAATCGATGGCACAAACAGGGAGCTAGACCCAAAGGCACTCGAGACATCAGATTGTCACGAGCATCACATATTGCCGCAGTAGCATCCTCTACCCCAGATACAGCTCTGACAAGGATTGCAAACATTGGTCTTCTACCACCGCCTATACATCTTGAGAACAGATTTGAAGTACTAATGAATGTAAATGAGGAATCCCCAAATGTGATGAATATGATCGAACACAGACTGAATGGGCCAGTAGCTAACACTGATGCTAACTGGCGCTCAAGGTCGAGCAGACAGCGGCACTCAGCTCAGAGCGCAGCCGAGCCCAGGACTCTGATAGTGGGGGACTCGATAATCAGAAACATTAGCAGCAGGGATACAACTACATGCTGCCTTCCACAAGCAACAACTTCTGATGTAAACAGGGAACTTCAGAACATTCTGATGAAACATAAGACTGCAAATCGACTCATCATACATGTGGGGAAGAATGATATTCATAAAGAGCAGTCAGAACTCCTTAAGAAGGATTTCCATGAACTTTTTGAAACACTTAAAAGACTGAAAGTTCAAACATTCATCAGTGGACCACTCCCAGCAAGAGGAACAAACAGGTTCTCACGGTTGCTTGGGCTAAATACATGGCTGCAAAAAAACCTGCAATATAAAAGGAGTAAACTTCATTGACAATTTCAATCTTTTCTGGAGTCAGAGACAACTTTTTCATCGGGATGGCCATCACCCAAACAAACTTGGTTCAAGAGTGTTAAAGGACAATTTCTACTTCTCCCTCAATCATCCTTCTGCAGTTTGTGCCAATCCACTCAATCTGAACGGCACACACACACATGGACACAGTATGAATGACCACGGGACTTCACTTCAGCAGCAAAATGGACATGCGGTTGACATATCACACAAGGACAATGATAACACCACTCCGCCACAACAACCTCTGCTCATGGACACAATCTCAGCTGAGCCCTGCCCACAGAGAGACATATCAGAACTGCTTGAAGATTCAACACCCAAGGACGACTTCCTGGAAAACAGCCAGGGAAGCCAGGACAGCATATCACAGCCTCCTATAACACCAGAGCAACAGCCCCTTTCACCAGACACTTTCTCCCTCTCTCCAGCATCGCCACTACTGTGTTTCTCACAGAAAATGGAAGAACTGGTGTATGCTGGAACCAGACTATCCCACTCTTTTGCTGCAAGCCCCCAGATACCAACCAAAAAACGACAGGCACCATTACCACCCGCACCAAAGCCTGCGGGCCCAGCTCGCCCTCCCCCTCCTGTGAGAGCTCTTCGGCCTCTGCCACAACGCCAGGGCCCACACCATCCTCCTTCTGCTCGAGGTGAACCAAAAACAACTGATACCAGCTCTCAGTGATGTGTTTTGGGTCCCCGCTCTGATAACAGTAACTTTCTCAAATGTTTACAGAACAAGCGGGAACCCAGTGTGCCTGTATCTTTCTCTATTGCTGCTCTATTACAAGATAGAAAGTCTAAGGCCTTCAATAGCCGTGCAGCAAACCTAACTAATCTGGTGCCTATTACACGTCAAACTAAGATTGATGTGGGGACAAAAAGTAAGACTGTTAAGTTAGCACTTTTAAACATTCGTTCACTTAAAAATAAATCACTTCTAGTCAACGATTTAATAACCACAAACAACCTGGATTTTATGCTTCTAAATGAAATCTGGCTAGAAGACAGCTACAGTGCAACAGTCCTCAATGAAACAGCCCCTCCGAACTTTACTTTTATGAGTGTCTGCAGAGCTGTTAAGAGAGGTGGGGGTCTAGCTGCTCTTTTTAAAGATATCTATCAATGTAAGCAAATATCATTTGGGAATTACCCTTCTTTCGAATATCTGGGTATTGTGTTGAAAGGTGCTCCACGCATTTTACTTATCATTATTTACAGGCCTCCAAAATACTCTCCAGCCTTTGCTGAGGACTTTACAGAACTGTTATCAGCAATTACCTCAGAGTTTGACTGTTTTGCCATTGCTGGAGATTTTAACATTCACATAGATAATGCAGAAAACAATATGGCAAAAGAAATCAAAACTGTTTTAAAAACTTTTGATCTGACTCAGCATGTACATGGACCCACACACAATCGTGGACACACTCTAGATTTACTTATCAGTAAGGGTCTAAACATTTCATTAATTGTTATTAAGGATGTAGCACTGTCTGATCATTTCTGTATTTTCTTTGATATATTGATCTCTCCTGCCATTGAAGCTAAATCTGTGTCTGTCAAGAAGAGATGCTTAAATGAGAACACCAGTGTACTATTTATGAAGGCTATATCCTTAACACCAAGTATATCTGCTGACTCTGTTGATTTTCTCATTGATTCTTTTAACTCAAAAGTTAAAGGTATAATTGATGATATTGCTCCTGTTGAAGTCAGGAAGAAGAGTGGCAGACAAAAAGCACCTTGGAGAAACTCAACAGCAGTGCAAAATATGAAAAGACAATGCAGAAAAGCAGAGCGCTTGTGGCGGAAGACTAAACTTGTAGTCCATTATAACATCTACAAAGACAGCCTTCATGCTTTCAATATGGAACTAGGCAAAGCTAGACAGACTTTCTTCTCAAATATTATAAACAGTAATTTAAACAACACACGCACTCTTTTTGCTACTGTAGAGAGACTGACAAACCCCCCAAGCCAGATTCCCAGTGAAATGCTCTCAGAGAACAAGTGTAGTGAGTTTGCTTCTTTCTTCTCTGAGAAAATCAGTAATATCAGAAAGGTGATCAGCACATCCTTGAGTTGCACTGAGGTCAGACAGATCAAACCACCTGAGAAAGTAGTTACTATGTCTGATTTCAAAGAAATTAATGGCAAAATTTTGGAAGAAACTGTACAGCACCTTAAAACATCAACATGCGCTCTTGACACACTTCCCACATCATTTTTCAAAAGTGTGTTAAACAGTTTAGAAGCAGATCTCCTAGAAGTGGTAAATGCCTCACTTCTCTCTGGGAGTTTTCCATACTCCCTGAAAACTGCAGTTGTCAAGCCCCTCCTGAAAAAGAGCAATCTGGATAAGACCATATTAAGCAACTATAGACCGATCTCAAATCTTCCTTTCATAGGCAAGATCATTGAAAAAGTTGTCTTCAATCAGCTGAACAAATTCTTGAGCTTGAATGGATACTTTGACAATTTTCAATCTGGTTTCCGACCGCACCACAGCACAGAGACAGCGCTCATAAAGATAATAAACGATATTCACTTAAATACTGATTCAGGCAAATTATCAGTGCTGGTACTACTCGACCTCAGTGCTGCATTTGACACTGTTGATCATAACATACTTCTTGACAGGCTGGAAAACTGGGTGGGGCTTTCTGGGATAGTCCTAAAATGGTTCAGGTCATACTTAGATGGGAGAGGTTATTATGTGAGTATAGGTGACCATAAGTCTGAGTGGACATCCATGACATGCGGAGTACCTCAAGGCTCAATTCTTGCACCACTCCTGTTCAACCTGTATATGCTCCCAATGAGCCAAATAATGAGAAAGAACCAAATTGCTTACCACAGCTATGCAGACGACACACAGCTCTACTTAGCCCTATCGCCTAACGATTACAGCCCCATTGATTCCCTGTGCCAATGCATTGACGAAGTCAACAGTTGGATGTGTCAAAACTTTCTTCAGTTAAACAAAGACAAAACTGAAGTCATTGCGTTTGGAAACAAAGATGAAGTTCTCAAGGTGAATGCATACCTTCACTCTAGGGGTCAAACAACTAAAAATCAAGTAAGGAATCTCGGTGTGTCCCTAGAGTCAGACCTTAGTTTCAGTAGTCATGTCAAAGCAATAACTAAATCAGCATACTATCATCTGAAAAATATTGCAAGAATTAGATGCTTTGTTTCCAGACAAGACTTAGAGAAACTTGTGCATGCTTTCATCACCAGCAGGGTGGATTATTGTAATGGACTCCTCACTGGCCTTCCCAAAAAGACCATAAGACAGTTGCAGCTCATACAGAACGCTGCCGCCAGGATTCTGAGCAGAACCAGAAAACATGAACACATCACACCAGTCCTCAGGTCTTTACACTGGCTCCCAGTTACATTTAGGATTGATTTTAAAGTATTATTACTGGTATATAAATCATTCAATGGCCTAGGACCTCAATACATTGCAGATATGCTCACTGAATATAAACCCAACAGATCACTCAGATCATTAGGATCACATCAGCTAGAAATACCAAGGGTTCACTCTAAGCATGGCGAGTCCGCTTTTAGCTATTATGCCAGCCGCAGCTGGAACCAGCTTCCAGAGGAAATCAGACGTGCTCCTACAGTAGTCACATTCAAATCCAGACTCAAAACACTTCTGTTTAGCTGTGCATTTACTGAATTAGCACTGTGCCACTGTTCGTCCGACTGTTTGTACTGTATTTTATTTTATTTTTCTAAACTGTTTTAATTATTCTTATTTCTTTTATTATTTTAATTTCTTCTATGTAAAGCACTTTGAATTGCCATTGTGTATGAAATGTGCTATATAAATAAACTTGCCTTGCCTTGCCTTGCCTTATTCAACTAAAAGGCATTGGATTAACCTTATGTAATTAACTTAAGTTAATTGAAATAAATAATGTTACATAAATCCAACGTAACCTAGTTACGTGGAACCTGTTGACATAAAAAAGTTAATTAAAGCCAATATAGCATTTTTTAGTTCCTTTCTGGAAAGAAATGGTATCTGCGAGGATTTCCAGTCAGGATTTAGACTGTCCCATAGTACTGAGACTGCTTTCATTAGAGTTACAAATGAATTGCTCTTATCATCCGATCGTGGTTGTATCTCTTTATTAGTGTTACTTGATCTTAGTGCTGCATTTGATACCATTGACCACAACATTCTTTTAAATAGACTCGAAAATTATGTTGGCATATGTTGGCATTAGTGGAATTGCATTAGCATGGTTTAAATCATACTTATCTGACCGTTATCAGTTTGTAGCAGTAAATGAAGAGATGTCTTATCGATCACAAGTTCAGTATGGTGTACCACAAGGCTCAGTACTACTGTAGGACCATTGCTGTTCACTCTGTACATGCCTTGGGAGATATCATTAGGAAGCATGGAATTAGTTTTCACTCTTCACACCCCGACGAAACTTGCCAATTCAAGAAATTAAGGGAATGCATATCTGATATAAAAATTTGGATGACTAAAAAAAAAAAAACCTCTGCACGCACTAACCTAGAATACTGTCTAACAATTGATGGCTGCTCTGTCAAATCTTCGTCGTCGGTTAGGAACCTGGATGTGCTCTTTGATACCAATCTTTCATTTGAAAGTCACGTTTCTAGCATCTGTAAAACCGCATACTTCCATTTTAAAAATGTATCTACATTACAACATATGCTTTCAATGAAAAATGCGGAACAGTTAGTTCATGCTTTCATGACCTCAAGGCTAGATTATTGTAATCGAGCACCGCGTTAGTTCAGACAGGCCACGTAGGCATAGGCTGCGATCAGCTGACGCGGTCAGCTGTCAAATTGCTCCAACCACTACCGTTCTCCTATTAGACCGGAAGGATATATATACGCGGCACTTCCGCCTGGGAAACATGCTTAAACTACTCGCAACCCCCCCACCCTCACCACTATAAGTATCAAGCATATTTCTGTGCACCTTTTGGCTGTTGTCTTCTTTGTTTCAGATTATCAAGGCTTCCAAGTCCTAGAGCCACGGACATCATCGTGAGAGACACACCCTTCCTCATAGCAAGCTACAGCATAGACGTCCCGGACTTCACTGCTACGTCTACATGTTTAACCAAGGCTTAAAGACATTACTAAACTGTCTTAATCATCTGTATATTGCTCAAGCTGATGGTTCCATAGGGGGGTTAATGCTAATGTTACGTATGTCATTAATTACGGAGCAAGAACCCCCATAAGGAACCATACTGCCAAAGATAAATTGTGTTCAATAAACTCAAGTAAACTTGCCAAAGTGGTCTCGTCTGAAATGCTCTTATGGGTGGTTGCCCTGCACGCATAATAAACAAACTACAGCTGGTCCAAAACGCAGCAGCTCGAGTTCTTACTAGAACCCGGAAGTATGAACATATTAGCCCGGTTCTGTCAACACTGCATTGGCTCCCTATTAAACATCATATAAATTTTCATATATTGCTGATTACTTGCAAAGTACTAAATAGCTCCCCAGTACTTGAGCGAGCTCTTAGCGCACATACACTCCCTTCTATTGTCTACAGTCCTTCACGTCTATTGCGATCTCAAAACTCTGGCCAGTTGATAATATAATTCAGTTGAATACCTAGAATATCCTTTTCCTATTTAGCATCTAAACTCTGGAACAGTCTTCCTAACATTGTCCGGGAAGCAGACACACTCTGTCAGTTTAAATCTAGACTAAAAACACACCTCTTTAACCTGGCATACACATAGAAAATTATACTTTCCTATTATTCAAATCAGTTAAAGGGCACCTATTATGCAAAATTCACTTTTACATGGTGTTTGAACATAAATGTGTGTTGGCAGTGTGTGAGCAAAACCACCCTAGAATGATAGAAATCCACCCCGTGTTTTTTTTACAATCTCAATAAATCATAAGCACTGTCTCAGAATGAGCTGTTCTCAGATTCTATGCAATGTGATGTAGAATTGCACAGGCTCCTCCCATGACTGTTGATTGACACTGCAGTTTGAGCATAGACCCACCCTGAGTGAGCTGGACACAGAGTCCGCCATTTTTTCGACGCTTGAGCAGCTGTAGACAAGAATGTCTCCTAAGCGATTGAGGTGTGTTGTTGTTGAATGTAAGAATGAACATAGCAGTCTTCATTTACTCTCGTTGTTACTCGAGGATGGATCTGTACTGTTTGTGATCCAGCTTACATCTTCAGAGGGACAGTCCTAACGTTACTGACCACGGCAGAAATGAAAGTGAGAGCGAGCTCTTTATGACAGCTCATCGAGTCCGGATATAAGGTTTACCAGTTTATTTAGCACCTACTGAAAAGGTGTGTTTATATTTGTTTACTGTTAGTTGTAAGAGTGTTTTGTGAACTTCGCTGTGTATGTTGTGTAATGAAAGGGAGAGAGAGAGAGAGTTTATGGATAAGACTTTAATGCTCACTTCTTATACTGTGTTTATTCAGCTCTTACTGTGATTCTCTGGAGTAAAACTAACGCTTCATCTTTTGTGTGATGTACAATAAACTTCACTGAACTCATCAGTATATTTTGGTCATCATTCGGACAGGGTCTGCTACAGCAGGCTTGTATTAATAGTGGATAACAGCAGATGAAGTAAATTATAACCATAATTAAACTAAACTATACCTGTTCTATCTCCATACAGCATATATTCTCTGGCTCTGTGGGCATTATTGTCCAACTCCGAGTCGAAATTAATGAACAACGCAACTGAGAGTTTCTGTTCTGATATTATGAGTGTTTCTCAAAACCAAGAATGCAAAGAATGGACTTGTGTTCTTGGGGAAAATGCTCTTGCTAGTTGTTCTTCGAAGAATGAACTCACAAGGTGGCGAGCACACAGAATGCTGCTGACAGTTTGAGACGATGTGTTCTTGCTGGTATTGCGCAATAATACCCCCGCACAGACGCCGTCTGCAGTAGCCTACCCAAACATAACGAGAATTATTGACGATAACAGCCAGGCTTTATCGCCCAAGCCTACCCTCAGCTCAAGGGATTACTCTACAACTGTACACTACAATGTAATGTATATTCATAACAATAAAGCTATGCTTATGGAGATTCTCACTTCCGAAAACGTTTGAGCACATTTTCGATTCGCCATAAATTTTCGTAAAAATGCCAATATTTGAAATCTACACAGTTGATTTCTCGCATCAAATGTTCTCAGAAGTGAATTTAGTGATGAAATAGTGTACGAAATTGTAGAAAAACGACTTGCTGTATTGACCTGCCTCTCTTTCCTCAAATGCCGAAATGAATGCTGGGATATTTCTGCCGTCAAGTTCACACAAGTTACCAACCTATGCATCCTCGGTAAAATGGGCGTGTCAAGAACACTTCCGGGATTTTTAACCGTTCTTGCCAAAATGCAAACTTGTGTATTGGGACAGTACTTGGGCAGCGACTGATGACGTTTCACAAGTCCACAAGAACAAAAGTACAGACAAGAACATATTGAGAAACGGCCAATCAGATGAGATTGTCCTGGTTCTGAGCGGGAGGTCGTGAGGCTCCGCCCCCTGGGCCGGCAGCAGCAGTTAATATGCATTTAAAGGGATACACACTAAAACAGTGCGTTTTTCTGAGCCCCAAAAAATGACAATTTAAACATGCTGTAAAAAATGATCTGTTGGGTATTTTGAGCTAAAACTTCACATACATACTCTGGGGACATCAGAAACTTATTTTAGATCTTGTGAAAAGAGTCATAATAGGTGCCCTTTAAATGATTATTAGGCTGCATAAATTAGGTCAACCGGAACCGGGAACACTTCCTATAACACCCGATGTAATCGTTACATCATAAGAAGAATGGCATCTATGTTAATGTTAGTCTTTCTGCTTATTCCGAGGTTTACTGTAATCAGCCAGATCCGGGCCGTATCCAGACCAAATGGTGGACCTGCGCCTGGACACAACCACAATGCATCCCTGAAATGTCAGCAGAGATTGTGTCAACTAGACTCTCCCCTGTGAATGCTTCATCGACACAACAGCCATCGGCACTGATCCTCAACAAACCCGTTTCCATACTGGCGTGACTCCAATCTTCAACCAAATGGAACTGGATAATATTCTGATTGTTCCAAATCAATCTGACTTCTGACCTATAATGCTGCCTGAATCATAATCATACACTGTTCGTTCAATGGCCAGAGGAGAACTGGCCCCCGACTGAGCCTGGGTTCTCCCAAAAAATTTTTCTCCATTCTGCCACCTGATGGAGTTTTGGTTCCTTGCCACTGTCGCCTTTTTTCACCTTTGTTGCCATTGACTTGGTTTGCTTAGGTAGGGAAATTAAATTTAACATTTAACATTTACATTCACTGCCTGCATTGACACTACTATACAAGAACTGAACTGAGCTGGACGATGACATCGCGGTTTACTCCAGAGCGGCTATATATATATATATATATACTGAACTTTTTTTAAACAAAAATAAAACATCACTGATCTTACTTAAGATGGAATGTGACGCTATTTCCTTCTGGAAACAAACTTTGTTGCATTATTTTCCTGCTTTCTCTGTAAAGCTACTTTGAAACAAAATGTATTGTAAAAAGCGCTATATGAATAAAAGTGAATAAAACATAAAACAATAAAACCTAAAAACCTATAATTCTAGGTTAAAATGAGTTTCTACTTATATTAATGTATTTTTAATATTTCAATTTAATAAATTAACAGTAGTTTATGTATTATAAACAAACATTAATTAACAATTGAACACTCATATTTATAAATATATAAATATATTTAGCCTAGATTATCAAATGCTGTAAGATTTTTTTTTGTGTGTTAACAAATTGAACCTTATTTTAAAGTGTTACATAAAAAAAACGTGTGATTACAATATGACTTTTTTTTTTGCATTGTCATAATCACGAACTGCCTGTTTTTGTTTCATTTTCATGAACTTTATATTTGCTTTTATCAGTCACCATTGTTCCAGTTTCCCGCTCCTCTCTTGTTACCATGGTTTCTGATTAATGAGTCATCACCTGTTCATCATTTGAGTTCAATCACCATGTGTATTTAAGTTCTTCCTTTTATTCAGTTGTTGAACTGTAAAAAATAAAATAAAAAAAAATCCTAATTTTACAGAAAATAACTGTGATTATTATAATAAAATATTTTCTGTATAATAACAAAATATTTTAGTCACAGCACAGTATTGGCATGCAAAATTTACAACCAATATTTAACAACTTAATCAGATATTAGACTTCATGTGGTATCAATAAATCAGGCCACTATATGATGATCATGATCAAGATCATCTGATCTGAGTTTCTCTTGGATTCCTACCATAACAAATATGTGTCAGAGACACACAGTTAAAGCAGCCAGAGAAAAACTAATGTTAAAAACTGAAGGGTCAAAAGCCCAACTAAAGCAAACGCTGATCATCAAACTTTATTATTTTCAATAAAACATCAACTTCTAAACCTTCTCAATAAGAATGGTATGTTAGTATAAAAGAAATAAAGTCTGGATTGTAATAAGTGAAGATGCTGAGATCTTGAGAGATCTGTTAGTGTTTAATGTTCTGTTGGGATTTAAAGAGTTTTGTCTGTTTTGTGGAGATGGTCCTCACTGCAGAACACAAAATCCAGGGGGAGGAGTTGGATCCAGATCCAACTCCTCCTACCTTAAATATACCTAAACCTACCCATCTCCACCCCGTGATCCCTAAACCCACCCCTAAACCTATCCATCTCCACTCCCTGATCCCTAAACCCACCCCTAAACCTACCAATCTCCACCCCTTAGATCTGGATCCAACTCCGCCCCCTGGATCTCATGTACTGTAGTGAGGTGCTACTGGTTTTGTGGGTCACTGTCGTGCTGAAGAGAGCCTGTGCTTCTGTCCAGGGGCCCGTTCTTCGTACGTTGCTTAAAACATCCGAGATCAAATGAGACATCCAAGATGATATCATCGTGCTAATCATGATCCGGCTAATTGGGTTCTTCTAACACACCTGTTGTTTATGATTATCGCTGGATTGAGTTATCTGATATAATTGCGCGTTCATGCGTTGGTTTAAAAGGGGATATGTATCGATAGTAGAAACATTGATCAGCAACGCTGCTATTGGCTGCTCAGCGTGTCCAAAGAGCGGGCTCAGTTTTTTTCCTAAGCAGAGCAAGAACTAATAGTCGAAGTTTATTCGGAATTTTAATGTTTAATCAAAACGCCAGGGAACACCTCAAAGTCTGCAAAAGCCAGGAGAGAGGGCTGGCAAAAAGTAGCAGACAATTTAAATCCGTTAGAAGTGGCCATGTTAGATGTTTTTATCACTTAATAGCCTATATTTTTGTATTTTAATAATTGCATAATTACTTTGTTCATTGTAATGTCAGAGTCACCACACTAGAACATGGGAACAAAAGTGAAGTGCAAAAATATTCTACATAATGGTAATTTTTAGTTATATTATAGTCTCTTTTATAAAAGGCACTGTTAAATAAATGGTTGTCTGTTTATAAAAGCAACCAAGAAAAAGGCTGAGAAAAAAAGAAGAAAAGATCTTAGTAGCCTACACTGTAAAATCATTTTTGCTGCATTAAATGAAGGCCGTATAGTCATTTCAACTGTTAAATCTTGAGTAATGATGAATTGCTTTGACTTGTGAAAGTGAAAACTTATAAACTTATGTTAATGTAAAAATATTTTGCCATGAGTTATTGATCACATTTTTCCCGAGTGTAGTTCATTGTAATGACATTGTATTTTCCTCTTTTGTGCACTTTTACATAATACACCAACACTTGTATCTGTTCCCAAGAAAGTGGTGGCTGAAATATGTGCAGTAAGTGGACATTTTCTAACTTTCCAAAGGAAAGAAAGTATAAGACTTTGTAATGTCCATTTGTTTCCATTGCACTGGACAGTGAATAGACCCTCTCAGATAACTGTCATATGGAGGAACTAGCCTACCTGCAAGTGCATAAATAACTTTACTTAATTTATACTTGTATGCTTTATGGCTGCAATATAAGTTGCAGAATTCCACATCTACAGAAAGGCCTACAGAAGAGTCTGCACAGACAGAGGAGACATAGGCCCACACCTGGGCAGTGTATAGCCAACTTTTCCTTTCTATTTGTTGCATGAGGCATGTGTCTAATATCTCTTGTTGCAGGCACTTGACCACTGGCTTTTCTTTACAAAGAACAACTGAAATAAAACTCAAGGAACTAAGCATATTTGTCTTTTATTAAACATTTAATGAAAAGTGTTGTTTGTTTTTTTTGGCAATGTTGTGTAAAATGGCACATGCAACAATGTCACAGGCCCTGTCAGGTGTGCAACCCCTCAGACTTTTCAGACACTGAAATCTTCCCTTTAGTTAGCCAAAGTTCATTTCATTGTGTGCCCTTGTCCTGGCTAGAGCTGCATTGTAACTGGTTTGGGTCAGGGAATGGGGTCATAAAACACCTGTCTGCAGGCAGGAACATGTCATAATCACCTATGAAAAAAATGCAGTTCTGTTAGGATCAGCATAAGTGTATGTAATACAGTGAGCTTGATATTTAATTGTGGAACTTTCCTTACCACTTTCAAATAATGTGCATAAATGTGAATCTCTGAAAATCCTTAAGTCATGCACAGATCCTGGCCGTTTTGCTTTCACTTTTGTGATATGGAAGATTTTAGTCAACTGCCTTTTTTTATTTGATATAATATTACTAATCTGGAATATTAAGAATCACAATAGTAACTGGGCTGCACATTTACATTGTGAACCCCCTTTCTGTTCACATAATCCCCTTCATTGAGGCCTTGATGGCAGTCTATGGTCTAGCCTATCCTTCACGTATATTGCGATCTCAAAATTCCGGCCAGTTGATAATACCTAGACTATCAAAATCAACTGCAGGCGGTAGATCCTTCTCCTATTTAGCACCAAAACTTTGGAACAGTCTTCCTAACATTGTCCTTGAAGCAGACACACTCTGTCAGTTTAAATCTAGACTAAAAATGCTCTTTTACCTGGTATTTATATAGAACATTATACATTTCGATTTTTCAAATCAGTTAAATGATTTTTAGGCTGCATAGATTAGGTCATCCGGAACCGGGAATACTTCCTATAACACCTGATGCACTCGTTACATCATAAGAAGAATGGCATCTACGCTAATGTTAGTCTTTCTGTTTATTCCGAGGTTTACTGAAGTCAGCCGGATCTGGGCCGTATCCAGATCAGATGGTGGACCTGCGCCTGGACCCATCCATGATGCATCCCTGAGGTGCCAGCCTCATCAGCCCTGTGAAGGCCTCATCGACACGACAGCCATCGGCACTGATCCTCAACAAACTCGTCTCCATACCATCGTGATGACTCCGACTTCCAACCAGATGGAACTGTATAAATATTCTGAATGTTCTGATCCAATCTGACTTCTGACCTGTAATGCTGCCTGAATCATACACTGTTCGCTCGTTGGCCAGAGGAGAACTGGCCCCGACTGAGCCTGCTTTCTCCCAAGGTTTTTTTTCTCCATTCTGTCACCTGATGGAGTTTTGGTTCCTTGCCACTGTTTCCTTGGCTTTTGGCTTGCTTAGTTGGGGACATTTAATATTCAACAATGTAATTAATCTGCCTTACTTAAGGTGGACGATGACGCAATTTTCTTCTAGAAACAAATTTTGTTGTATTATTTTCATGTTTTCACTGTGAAGCTGCTTTGATACAATCTGTATTGTCAAAAGCGCTATATAAATAAAGGTGACTTGACTTGACTTGACTTGACTTGACTTGTGAGAGGACATTAATTTTTCGTTTCGGCTGACACAGAGATGGGGTGAGCAGGATCTATTTGCAGCTGTCTCTTTTTATTTACAAACTCAAAATAAAACAAAGGTTCTCAGGATACTCAGATATCAGAAACACAAACAGAACAGCCAGCGATTTGCAACGAAGACAGAACCAAGACTTAGAGAAAACAGGCTCAATATACACTAACACAAACAAATGAACGAAATGAGAGACAGGTAAAGTGCATTAATCAAACAATGAATATACATCGTAACAAAAGCTAACAGAAACAGGAAAAAAATAACAGGACACAGTGCAAAACCAACTAAGAATACAATTCAAACAAAATTTAAACTCAGACAAAATGTGACAGGTGTCAATATATAAGTGAGAATCTGCAGTTTTTCTTGATTGCTTAAACCCTATGACCAGGCTTTTGAACTTAAATTTCAAAACCAAAGCCTTTTATCAAAAAGCACACCAATTTCCCTAAACTATAATCTCTATTCCCCTGTTTTGACACATGAGTCAGATTTGTTGAACTGTCACTGCAAAACTCTACACACAAATCCCTTCAATTCTCATTGCCTACACCATGTTGTCACTAGCACTAGCATTCCATATTGTTCACTCAAGTCAGCACCACTTCAGCTCAGTTAGCACACAGTTACCCACGTGGAAACACTAAGAGTCAAAATTGATCACACACCAATCAGAACCTTCAATAGATAGATAAAAGGGCCAGAGTCAGTTCACTGGGTTTTGGAACAATGGATCCAGAAAGACATGAAGGAATAGGTTGAGAACATTGGAGTGGAGGAGGAGGAGGAGGAGGAGGAGGAGGAGGAGGAGGAGGAGGAGGACGAAGATGAAGATGAAGATGAAGATGAAGGGGAAGGGGAAGGGGAAGGGGAAGGGGAAGGGGAAGGGGAAAGGGAAAGGCAAGGGGAAGGAGACAAGTCTTGGATGAAATTCGTGCCACTCTAGTTGACCATGTCCTTGTCCTGTAAAAAAGAATACACTATATCTAATCAATAAAATTGTGGCAACAGATTACAAGCAATATTATTAATTACATTTAACAAATTAGAATTGAGTAATAATTAATCAAATTAATTCCTTAAAAGGTATCCATTTAAAATGAGTAAAATGTACAAAAAATATTTTGTTGTACTTTTTTTTTTTATTGCCAACATTGAAGACACCTGGTGTTAACAAGCAGAATCACTGAAAGAGAAAACCGTAATTTTAAGTCACCATTATGGTGATTAGTGTTTGTTTTAGTTGGGCTCTTGACCCTTAAATCATTGACTTTAGATTTTGTTTGGCTGCTGTACCCGAGTTATAACAGCCAGATGAACAACGAGAAAAGGTGATCTGATGGTGTTGGTTGTGTTTTAATATAATCATTATTTCACAATCATTTGACCTCAATCTCTGAACTCATATAGAGCCCAATTTACTTGGGAACCTAATTTACCAATTTAGGTTTACTTTATTAATTATAGCAGCACTGTTCTTGCACAGCATAGTATTTTGAACTTTCACAATGTAATCCAAAGATTTCTTAGACGTGTCTCATTTACAAAAAAAAAATTATTATATATTTTTTTGATTTAGTTTTTAGACACACAGACATCAATAATCAGCCTGTGAATCTCAACCATGGTGACAATTATAAAGCATGTTGCAGTGCATTCTGGGTGCCACCAATCAAAACTCATTCATTGCTCCCATCATACATTGCTGCATGAATAAATAATGAGCTTATGATCAGAGGCGATCTGTTTGTCACCATTGCTGAGATTCATACGCAAATTCTTGATGTCTGTGTGTGCCTTCATAAAAACTTTTTTTTGAAGGTTTTTTTTTTTAATTGATTTGATCATATGGATTTCATTGAAAAGGCTAAAAATATTATGATGTACAATGACAGTGCTGCTATAATTAATAAAGTTAACCTAACTCAGAATTTGGGCTCTATATGAGTTCAGTGATTCAGGTCAAATGATTGTGAAATAATGATTATGTTAAAACACAACCAACACCATCAGATCACCTTTTCTCGTTGTTCATCTGGCTGTTATAACTCGGGTACAGCAGCCGAACAAAATCTAAAGTCAATGATTTAAGGGTCAAGAGCCCAACTAAAACAAACACTAATCACCATAATGATGACTTAACATTACGGTGATTCTGCTTGTTAACATCAGGTGTCTTCAATGTTGGCAATAAAAAAAAAAAGTTTAAAAAAAATTTGTTGTAAATTTTACTAATTTTTACTCATTTTAAATGGTTAACTTTTAAGGAATTAATTTGATTAATTATTACTCAATTCCAATTTGTTAAATGTAATTAATAATATTGCTTGCAATCTGTTGCCACAATTTTATTGATTAGATATAGCGTATTCTTTTTGGCTGTGCTCGTTGCCCAGACTCCCTCATAGTCATGACTTTGAGGGAGTCTGGGCAACGAGTACAGCCAAACTTGAGTCGCTTCACAGTCGCCTCGATCATAAGAACCTTCAGGGAGAAAAACAAGTAGATGTACTTCAGACTGCTCTCTATTGTAACTTTTGAGTGCAGTGCACAACACATACTGTACATGTACTGTAGCTGTTGCACTTTACTACTGTAATAAAAAGAAATGCATCAAATTGCCTCACATACAGATAGAGTTTCTGAATGCTTCCATTTTGTTAAAAAGCATGTGTTACAGTTAGTTACAGTAATCAGTAATTCTATTTTTCTAGGACACCGAGACGGTGGAATGGAAGAAGCCTGCCAAATATTTCAGTTGATGCGTGCCAGCGGGGAACAGGCATGCAAGTGGATTTTACCCCTCTGCCTGGCTAGGGACAATATAGACTGTGATGCTGACAAGATTCTCTGGCCTGTCCCAGACCAAAGACGGGATGCTGGGGCAGAGTATTTTTTTTGTTGTTGTTGTTGTTTAGTGTATTTTACTGTACATAAGGAATAAAAAAATGTGCAAATGTATACATTTGTTGTGTCTTTTGTTGTGTTCATCATGTGAAAATACTTATGTATTACTGATTTTTGTAGTATTGTTTTGAATTTATCTCAACAGTGTGTAAGACTGTTGTAATGTGTGTGTTTTTGAGGGCTTGTGTGTTATATGTCTGAGCTCTGAGGGCAAAGTTTGGTTTTTCAACAAAATTGAGAGCTTAATTTTGACCTAAAAATGGGAAGTTTGGGGAAATGGGTGAGAAGTTATGGATTTGAGCTTTGAGAAAAGGAGACATAATTTCAAGAAACGTGTTTAAGCAATTGAGAAAAACTGTAACAGAAGAGTAATGGCAGAGTATCTGTCTAAAGGCCCAAACCCAGACAACTAATTCAGACACTCAATGTTTAAAATTCTGCAGTCCAAGAGGATTATGAGAGGGTACATAACTCAAGAATTACTACATAAAATGAATCCCAAAATTCCGATCAATGTAAAAAATGCAACTTAGAGATTGGTTTTTATCAGTGGTGTGTGGTGGTGTTTTAAGATGAGGAGGCAAAGTCCTTAATTTATTTATATATCAAATGTGTAATGTTCTATTTAACAATTTAAACAATATATATTATTTACGAACTAATGTTCAGCTTATCTTTTTAATAGTCAACTTATTTTCATTAGTCATCAAGCTTGTACACTCTGGTCACAGATGTACCTTTAATTTCCCCAAGCTGATTGCTCACTAAAAACCCCTGCCAGTCATTATGTTTTCAGGATTTATTGCACAAACCAATTCTATCCAATCATAATCAATCATAGCGCGATGGAGGAATTGCCTCCTCTCACGTGACTTTCCCCCATTCATTCTCAGCCCAAATGTCCTAAACTTTGTATACTAAATATTATCCACTTTAACTAGCTCTTGTAAGAAAGTGTTGATCTAAAAACCTTGTAAGTATATTGTATTTGCATTGTAAAAAATAAAATCTTTTCTTTTTTTAAAAAAAAGGTCAATGACTGTCAGCTATAGCTGCCAAACAAAAACTGTAAAAATAAAGTAAAATATCCTAATTTAAATAAAGTGCAAAGGACTTTTACAGAAATCTTTGTGCTGTCTTTAAAGTTAAGTGAATGGGTTAAATAAGTTATTCGTTGGAAAAGTTAAAACATTAAGTTAAATTCCAGAAGTTCATGCTGTGTGCTGCCCTCTACTGGTCAGAGTTAATAATTCAGTGAAGCACTCTCTTCAGTAGAACTCTGTCAGGCAAGAAAGTCAGTGCTGGATTCATGTTGCTGAATTTATTTCTGATACGCTTCTGCCTTGGAGACTATGTGCTTGTAAGTAATGTGTAAATCATTTTCAATCACTTGCATTGGTAAGGAATGTCATGCTAGAAACGTTTTTATGTTTTGTAAACATGTGCTCTGTTAGCTAGCAGTACAGCTTTAGCTAGCTCTGCTTTTTAATACGCTGATTTCACGCAGCCGCCATTTTGAAATCGAAAGTGAGGCTCCGGTGGGAAAAACCCCGGAAGTAAAGATAAACAACAATGCCTTTGGACTACCAACCTGAAGCTGCTGCCGCGATTTACACTATTGGATGTTAATAATCAATATAGGATATGTATATAGTTCATTCCTGCTTCTTTTTTTACTTTCTGAATTATATAAAAAAAATATTTTATTTATAAATGAATTTCACTGTATATAGTCTAAAGTATAAAAGAAATGTATGTACAGTTTATGTACAACATCATTAAACACAACAATACGCCATCGCATTCACGACTCTCCTGTGATTAAAGGCGACACTTCCGGTTTTCTTCCCACCGGTTTTCTTCTGTTCATGTTTTGTGTACTGATTTATATTCTTATTTTGTAATGTTTCAGTTTTACAAAACAAAACAACAAGAGGAAACAACTTCAGTAAAATACAAGAAAAGTCCAGCCTTGTGTGTTTATTGGAGGACTTTTGAATGTTCACTGGCTGTCTAGGTTTGCACAAGAAATCGCATTGCAAGGGCAGCACAGTAAAAAAGCACGAGCACAGTGGGCTCTAGCTCAAGAAAACATTACTCAGCAAACATGAGTCTACGCTCAGGAGGACATTATCAAAAGAACGATACTACTATGCAGCAAAACGAAGCTAGTGGCCTCCTCCTGTGTTCACTTTGTCTGGAAATGTCATAGAGTTGGTTCATTCTTATAAGTACCTTGGTATCTGGCTTGATGATGCTCTCACTTTTAAGCCTCATATAGACAACCTCGTGAAGAAACTCAAACTTAAACTGTCCTTTTTCTTTCGAAATAAATTTTGTTTTTCTTTTAAAGCAAAAAAGCAGCTAGTCACTGCAACATTTTTATCTGTCTTAGATTATGGAGACCTGGTGTATAGGACCGCTTCATCACAATGTCTGCATAAGATTGACACTGTTTATCATGCGTCTCTGAGATTTATTACGAATTGTAAAAACTTGACCCATCATTGTGAATTATATTCCAGAGTGGGATGGCCATCGTTGTCCAACAGGAGATCAGGGCACTGGCATATTTTTATCTATAAGGCCATGCTTGGTCTGTTGCCATCCTACATCTGTAGTTTAATTACATGGAGAAGTGTTGGTTCTTATTCATTGCGATCAAATGATCACTTGCTGCTCTTTGTTCCATTTGCCCGTACAGAACTGGGAAAAAGGGCTTTTGTCTACTCCGCTCCTTCTGCATGGAACTTTTTGCAAAAAGACTTGAAATTATCTGAACTTATTTCCTTAAATGCTTTTAAGTCCAGATTGAGAGAACCGGAAATGACCTGTTTAAATTGTAAATGTTTTTAATTATTTGTGTTGTATAACTTTTATAAATGTAATTGATTGTGTTTTTGCTGCCTCTTGGCCAGGACTCCCTTGAAAAAGAGGTTTTTAACCTCAATGGGACTTTCCTGGTTAAATAAAGGTTAAATAAAAAAAAAAAATAGTGGAGAACAACAATCAGAGGCTGCAGATCAAACAACCAAAAAGCATGGGCCTCCTGAACAATTTGATGCTAAGTCACAGTCATCAAGAGCAGCCTCCAGAGCCTCTCGGCGATCATCATCAACAACTTCTTCAGCCACAAAAGCCTATGCCAAAGCAAAGGCTGCCCAGGCTCAACTAGTTTACGCCAAAAAAGAAGCTGACATGATGAAACAAAGAGCAGACATGGAAGCAAGCATGCTAAAGCAAAAGGCTGACTACGACGCTAGTCTCCATCTTCTGCAGTGCCAAAGAGCTGCTGCTGCAGCTGAAGCTGAAGTTACAGCCTATGAGGAAGCAGAAGTTGAAAGAGAAGAACTCTGCTATAACGAAGACGGGCCCCTCAGTTCAGTCCAACGCACTACTGAGTACGTCCAACAGCAGTCTGAGTTGGCCTTTCGGGAGTTGCCTGCAAAGTACGTAGCTGTGGAGTCACATGATAGAAAGATAAATAAATTGGAAACGCCTGAGGATAAATCGGCGAGTTACCAGGGTATCCAAAACAACACACAGCCAGTTTACAAAGACATAAAAGAAGAGGTATCAATCAACCCTCATAGTACTCCGAAGTACTCAGCCATTCCTGAAAATAAATACTTACCTGAGCCTCAAGGTGCACAAGACTTTGCAAAATATCTTATCCGAAGGGAAATGGTGACTGCTGGTCTTTGCAATTTGACGACAAACCTGAAAATTATTGGTCATGGAAATCCTCCTTTCTAAGTGCTACCAAAGATTTGAATCTCTCAGCCAGGGAAGAATTGGACCTAATGACAAAGTGGCTAGGAGCTGAATCATCAGAATAGGCCAAGAGAATTCGAGCAGTTCATGTCCTCAATTCCACTGCAGGTGTCAACATGGTTTGGCAGCGTCTCGAAGAGTGTTATGGGACACCTGAAGTCATTGAAGACGCACTGCTCAAAAAGATTGAACATTTTCCGAGGCTGACAAACAGAGATAATGTTAAGCTGAGAGAGCTGGGTGACATTCTCCTTGAATTGGAGTGTGCTAAGGAAGACGGTGGTCTACCAGGCCTCTCGTATTTGGATACAGCGCGTGGGGTAAAACAAATAGTGGAAAAGCTCCCGTATAACCTCCAAGAAAAGTGGACAAGCCTTGGAAGCAAATTCAAGGAGGACAACAGAGTAGCTTTTCCTCCCCTCTCTGTCTTCTCCAAGTTTGTCCGACAACAGGCAAAGATAAAAAACGATCCCAGTTTCACTATATCCACCTCCAGCAGTCATGCCTCTTCCAGGACAGAAAAGCCTCTGAAATACAGTAATAAAGCTGCTGTGACTGTACACAAAACAGACATCCCCTCAGAACTGTCAGGCATCCAAACCAGTCCTGTTGTAAAGAAATTGGATGAACCAGACCGTCAGTGTCCAATACACAAGAAGCCCCACCCACTGAAAAAATGTACGCTTTTTAGAGACAAACCCCTAGACCAGCGCAAAACATACCTCAGGGAGAATCGCATCTGCTATAGATGTTGTGGATCTACTCAACACATGGCAAAGGACTGCAAGACGACTGTCAAGTGCTTCGAGTGCAACAGTGACAAACACATTGCAGCCCTGCATCCAGGTCCTCCTCCCATAACCACACAGAGTGCGATGGGTGACAAAGATGACAGCGGGGAGCACATTGAAAGCTCATCTTCTTCAGTCACCTCCAAGTGCACAGAGATTTGTGGAAACGCAGATAGTTCACACTCATGTTCCAAAATCTGCTTGGTGAAAGCATATCCAGCAGGAAAAAAAGAGAAGGCAATTAAGATGTATGCAGTGCTAGATGAGCAAAGTAACAAGTCCCTAGCCAAGACAGAGTTTTTTAACCTCTTCGAGGTCAACGCCAGCTCCACCCCATACACGCTGAAAACCTGTTCTGGAAAATCAGAGACTTCAGGTAGGAGAGCTGCTAATTTCATCATCGAGTCCATGGATGGGAAACTACAGCTTCCCTTACCCACCTTAATAGAGTGTGACATGGTGCCTGATGATAGGTTAGAAATTCCCTCCCCAGAAATTGCTCACCATCACCCCCACCTTCAGCCAGTTGCTTCCAAGATTCAGCCTGTAGACCGTGACGCTCCTATCCTCTTGCTCTTAGGAAGAGACATCCTTAGGGTGCACAAGGTGCGTGAGCAAATCAACGGGCCCCACAACGCGCCTTATGCCCAGCGGCTAGACCTTGGCTGGGTCATTGTGGGAGAAGTGTGCTTGGGAACAGTTCACAAACCATCAGAGGTCAACGTCTACAAAGCCGTCTACAAAGCCCTCCTTTCTGAGGCCATGTCCTAACAGCATCCACGTGAAGGAAGACTACAGTGGCATGACACAGCGTCACGGTCCAACCTTCCCTACATGTGAAAAGGACACAAATTTCATTATGAGTGCAGACAACCTAGGATGTTCAGTGTTTGACAGGTCAAAGGATGATGACAAGCCTGCACTATCTATAGACGACAAAGCTTTCCTGGCCATCATGGATACAGAGGTCTATCAAAATAAAGGAAACAGCTGGGTGGCACCTTTACCATTCCGCTTTCCAAGACGGCGCCTTCCAAGCAACAGGGAGCAAGCTTTGAAACGGCTTTGCTCACTACGAAGAACGCTAGAGAAAAAAACAAAAATGAAAGATCACTATATCAAGTTCATGCAGACCATGTTAGATAATGATCAAGCTGAGACTGCTCCACCTTTGGACAAAGATAAAGAGCACTGGTACCTGCCGACATTTGGTGTATATCACCCGCAAAAGCCAGACCAGATACGGGTTGTGTTTGATTCAAGTGCTGAATGTGATGGTACATCTCTTAATGACGTGCTGCTCAGTGGACCAGACTTGAACAATACCCTGTTGGGAGTTCTTATGCGGTTCCGAAGAGAACCAATAGCCCTAACAGCAGATGTGCAGCAAATATTTTATTGCTTTGTTGTCCAAGAAGACCACAGAGATTATCTTCGGTATCTCTGGTATGAGGACAACGACACCAGCAAGAATGTGGTAGAGTACAGGATGAAGGTCCATGTATTTGGAAACAGCCCTTCACCTGCTGTAGCTATCTACTGCATGAGACGAGCAGCTCAAACAGGGGAAAAAGAACATGGTTTAGATGCAAGACAGTTTGTTGAGAGACAGTTTTATGTTGACGATGGTCTCACCTCAGTTGCCACACCTGAAGAGGCAATAGATCTCCTCACACGAACCAGAGAGATGTTAGCAGAATCCAACCTGCGACTGCACAAAGTGGCATCAAACAGTAACCAGGTAATGGAAGCCTTCCCAGCAGAGGACCGTGCCAAGGATCTAAAGGATCTGGATCTTGGAGTGGATCCTCTTCCGCTTCAAAGGAGCCTGGGGCTCTCCTGGAACTTGAAAACAGACAACTTTACATACCTGGTGTCCTGTGAAGAGAAGCCATTTACACGGAGAGGCGTGTTGTCAACGGTCAACAGTTTGTATGACCCTTTGGACTTTGAGCAGAGTGAGTGGGATGCTCCTCTACCCCCCAAAAAGGAGGCAGAATGGAACTTGTGGAAGAACTCATTAAAGGCTCTTGAAGACCTGCACATACAGAGGTGCTACATTCCAGTCTCGCTGTCTGCAACACAGAGAACAGAACTGTGTATATTCTCAGACGCTTCTACAGTAGCTATAGGAGCTGTGGCCTACTTGAGAGCAGTCGACACTGACGGACAATACCATGTTGGATTTGTCATGGGAAAGTCAAAATTGGCTCCTCGCCCTGCCCACACCATTCCACGACTTGAGCTCTGTGCAGCTGTGTTGGCTGTGGAACTATACGAGCTGATCAGGGATGAGATTGACATTGAGGTAGAAGCTGTGAAGTTTTTCACCGATAGCAAGATTGTGCTTGGCTATATCCACAACTCCACAAGAAGGTTTTATATGTACGTCTCCAACCGAGTAACTCGGATTAGGAGATCCACACACCCTGAACAGTGGCACTATATACAGACAGACTTGAACCCAGCAGACCATGCAACCAGGTCTCTACCAGCAGCAGAGACTCCTGAATCTAATCTCTTCACCCTCATTGAGCCTCAAGGTGATGATGAGATTCGTCCTGAGGTTATGACTCTGACAACAAGGGCATCAGAGTCCCAGTTGAGCTCACAACACTTTGAACGATGCTCAAGCTGGAAAACACTTCATCAAACCGTAGCCAGACTCATTCATGTTGCTGCATCCTTCAAAGGAAAGACAGACAAGGCAGATAGAAAGGGATGGAAGTGTTTTAAGGAAATGTCCAGCATAAGGGAGCTTTCACAAGCCAAAGCTGTGATTATTAGATCTGTCCAGCGCGACGTCTTCAAGGAGGAAGTGAAATGTCTTAATGACAGACAGACATACTCCAAGCAAAACACACTCAAGAAGCTCAATCCAGTGGTAGATAAAGATGGTCTGCTTCGTGTCGGAGGTCGCCTTTCTTCTGCTGATCTGTCGAAAGAAGAAAAGCATCCACTGATCATCCCCCTTACCTATCATAATGCCACTCTACTTGTGAGACACTTTCATGAACAAGTAGCTCACCAAGGACGTCACATTACGGAAGGAGCAATTCGAGCAGCTGGATACTGGATAATTGGGGGTAAGCGTCTTGTGTCTTCTGTTATCCACAAGTGTGTTACCTGCCGCAAACTACGAGGGAGTTTGGAGGACCAGAAGATGGCAGATCTGCCTGCAGATAGACTCACCCCTGAACCTCCGTTCACCAGTGTTGGCCTTGATGTTTTTGGGCCATGGACCATCATGACATGTCGCACAAGAGGAGGAAGTGCGGAAAGCAAACGCTGGGCTGTGCTCTTTGCGTGCATGTCAACCAGAGCTGTGCATATTGAGCTGATTGAAACCATGTCAATAGACAGTTTTATCAATGCTCTAAGCAGGTTTTTCTCTATTCGTGGTCCAGCAAAACTTCTGCGGTCTGATAGAGGAACTAACTTTGTGGGAGCTTGTAAGGAGTTGGATATGAACACAGATGACACAACAGTAAGGAAGTACCTCCAGGAGAAAGGATGCTCCTGGGTTTTTAATCCCCCTCACGCTTCTCACATGGGCGGCTCATGGGAGAGACTTATCGGAGTTGCCAGGCGCATTCTAGATGCAATGCTGCTTCAGACAAAACCAACCCGTCTCACACATGAAGTCCTGAGCACTTTCATGGCTGAGGTGATGGCGATTATAAATGCAAGACCCCTTGTGTCTGTATCCACCGACCCAGATATGCCTGCAGTACTCACCCCAACTATGCTCCTTACTCAGAAGACAAGTGCTATTGTAGCTCCCTCTGGAAACCTTGGTATTGCTCAGATGTATGCAAAGCAGTGGAAGCAAGTCCAGTGTCTTGCTGACACTTTTTGGAAGAGATGGAAAGGAGAATACCTATCTACTCTGCAGAGCCACCGGAAGTGGACAAAAGACAAGCCGAATGTCAAAAAGGGAGATGTTGTCTCACAAAAAGACAGCCAGGCTCACAGAAATGAATGGCCAATGGGACTAGTAGTCAAGGTTTTGCCAAGCAGTGACAATAGGGTCCGCAAGGTAGAGGTCAGGACTGTGAAGGACGGGACAGCTAAGGTGTTTCTAAGGCCCGTCTCAGAAATGGTAGTCCTTCTTTCAGAGACTTTGTGAAAGTACTCTTAAGTATGTTGCTGTCAAAAGACGTTCTCCCTCATTTGGTAGGATCTGTAGTGATATAATCTTGTTATATCAAGCGGGGAGTGTGCTGTCTTTAAAGTTAAGTGAATGGGTTAAATAAGTTATTCGTTGGAAAAGTTAAAACATTAAGTTAAATTCCAGAAGTTCATGCTGTGTGCTGCCCTCTACTGGTCAGAGTTAATAATTCAGTGAAGCACTCTCTTCAGTAGAACTCTGTCAGGCAAGAAAGTCAGTGCTGGATTCATGTTGCTGAATTTATTTCTGATACGCTTCTGCCTTGGAGACTATGTGCTTGTAAGTAATGTGTAAATCATTTTCAATCACTTGCATTGGTAAGGAATGTCATGTTAGAAACGTTTTTATGTTTTGTAAACATGTGCTCTGTTAGCTAGCAGTACAGCTTTAGCTAGCTCTGCTTTTTAATTGCTTTGTGACTTGAAGGTGAGCTGTGTTTTCATAAAGTAGGCTACAGTGCTTGTTTTACACTTTGATAGGAATTTTGTAGTAACATAGTTATATGTATGCATATGTTCATGTTTTGTGTACTGATTTATATTCTTATTTTGTAATGTTTCAGTTTTACAAAACAAAACAACAAGAGGAAACAACTTCAGTAAAATACAAGAAAAGTCAAGCCTTGTGTGTTTATTGGAGGACTTTTGAATGTTCACTGGCTGTCTAGCTTTGCACAAGAAATCGCATTGCAAGGGCAGCACAATCTTCATTCAAATTTTTAACAGAAACACAGTTATTTCACATTTATATTTCCTGAATTTTTACACACAAACACATTCTCTGTTAAAAGTGAATCTCTTGAAGTTAAAGGATAATTCCGGTATATAGCACTTTTAGTCTCTTTTCTGGATTGTTTTGGATGAACTAAAGTGGTGGACACAGAAATTTTGACGATGGGTCCTGTCTCGACTTTTTGACTTTGCCTTTGACTGCTTCAGAGTGGCTGGCTGACAAAGATTCATTAGTGATATTAAGAAGAGGATCTATGACCTCTGGAAACATCTCTTTAAATAGCTTAGTCGGTAAAGGGTCTAACATACATGTTGTTGATTTAGATGATTTAATGAGTTTAGACAATTCGGTAACACTTTACTTGAAGAGGCGTGCATAAGACTGACATGACATCTTTATAATCATGACATAACACATGCCATGAATATGAAGGAGGTTTTATGCATGTTTATGACAACTGTCATTAAGTGTTATTCGCTCAATTTTGACATTTTTTATGCAAATATGACATTGTTTGAGATGTCTTTGTCATGACAACTTGACATAAACCAATACATCATAACCTGTCATAAATGTGTCATAAACATGACATAGCAGATTAATTATCAAACTTAAGAAACTGCTTAGCTTTATGGGTTAACATTACATTAGACTGTCATGTGGTTGGTTTTGACATTGGCTGTCATGAGGCCATTATACCTGTGTCATGAATATGTTTCTGACCACTTTTTTTCCCCCAGTATTCCAGTATTAGTTATAAAATAATATGACAGTATTAACACTTAAAGGTCCCATGACATGCTACTTTTTGTAGGCTTTAATATAGGCCTTAGTGGTCCCTAGTACTGTATCTGAAATCTCTTTTCAAAAATTCAGCCTCGGTGCAGAATTATAGCCACTACAAGCCAGTCCCAGAATGAGCTTCCTTCAGACAGGCCGTTTCGGTGTCTGTAGCTTTAAATGCTAATGAGGAGGAGAAAGGCGGCGCAAGGTAGAGGGTGGGTGTGGCCTTGACCATCTTGCGCAACGGTACCGGTCCGTGCATGTTTACGTTGGATATAGCAATGGCACGAAGACACGCAGTCTTTCAAGCATTTCAGTTCGACCCAGAATCTGATCCGGATGGAGAAGCAACAACTCAGCGGTTCCAGCAGGACGTTTCCGAATGGTTAGTTTAAAATATTATGTCTGTATATACGGTACTGTATTCGGATGGTTTACAGTTATTATCATGTAGCTAACGCTAACCTACTGTTGCCTTTTCATGAGAGATCTGTAACATCTGTAATTTATCTTATTACAATTACATCATCAAGCTCTGCGATCTTGAAATGCGGATATCGCGCGCGCCGTATAACCAACAGGAAAACGGTTATCCAAATAACAAAGAAGTGTACAACACTCGCGTTACAGTGTGTGTATTCACACACATAAACTGCATAGCTGCATAGCTAATGTGACAGCCACATTCTACGTGTAACAGTCTAGGCAACCATAAACAGTAAAGCAACACACTTATATATCATTAGTTGACTTACTGTTCCGAGGTGTGTAGCTGAGCCAAAGAGAGTGATCCAGTTTCAGACGTTCAGCAAGCCCAGCTCTGTATTAACCCTTCGGTGTTCATTTATTGAGCAATTGTTATGCTTCGCTCGCTCAAAAGCCATGATATCTCTCGTAGACAAACTAAAATCGCGCGTGCGCGTTCCTACTTCCTAGCTCATTTTCTCATGGGCGGAAAATATTCTCTGGGCGGGCAAAGCAGAGACAGGGGAGGTAACATTCCTCCTTGTAACGTCACAAGGAGGAGATTCAAGATCAGCGCGATTGAGCTTCCATTTTCTCAAAGGCAGAGAAAGATAGCAAAAGCTCGATTTACACCGATTGAAATTTCTAGAAACTTGGGGACCATATACAGGCTAGGGGAACTCATATTAATGTTAAAAAACCTCAGAAAGTGAAAATTTCATGTCATGGGACCTTTAATGACATTTTAATGACAAATTAAATCCATATCACTGTAGTTGAGGTCAAGAATATTATTCATACAAGAAAAATAGTTATAACACTGTTATAAAATTATTTGACAGAGTATTAACACCTAATGATATTTTAATGACAAATTCAATTTGTACCACTGGGGAAAAAAAGTGGTCAGAAATATAATGTAATGTTAACCCATAAAGCTAAGTAGTTTCTTAAGTTTGATGATTAATCTGCTATGTCATGTTTATGACATATTTATGACAGGTTATGATGTATTGTTGTTGTCTTAAGTTGTCATAACAAAGACATCTCAAACAATGTCATATTTACATTAAAAATGACATAATTGAGCGAATGACACTAAATGACAGTTGTCATTAACATGCATAAAATCTTCATATTCATGACATGTGTCATGTCATGATTATGAAGGTGTCATGTCAGTCTTATGCACACCCCTTCAAGTAAAGTGTTACCGACAATTCTTCCTCTCCTGTAGCAATGAATGAATTAAATTTTTCCTCAGGGAGACTACAATGTGTAACAACTGCGAGTATGAACCAAACACAGACTAATCTTCTTCCAGAAGATTAATTCAAACTCTCTGCTTCTCGCCGAATGAAAGGGGGAAGATTTGGTCAGGACTTCGCATCCTCATCAATCTTGTCATGGGGTCCAGGCGCCACCAGTCTGGCTATTTAAAAGAGCCCCCCAGCACTGACGAAATAACTGGTCAATGCTAGCTTTGTTGCCGAACACTGATTGGTTAGGAGAATGACCGAGACCAAGGTCCCACGAGAGATGAACAAAACATGAAGAAATACCCATGACCTCAGGGCTGTCTTAAGCCCCATAAACTTTACAAACAAAGAGACGTTACCTATCAAAATCCATAAAACTCATCCCAGAACAATTCTTGACTGACCTATAATCAAACACAATTGAAGCTTCTAGGTGATTTTGTTCAAGCATAATCCCACACAGAGTTTTCACATTCCAGACTCAAATCACCAAACCCAGAGCCATAAATCACCCACAGGCTCCAGAGAGTCTGCTAACCAAAGACTTTTATTAATTAACTAAAGGAAGAACGTTGTCAATGTTTGATAGTTTTGCAAGACGGATCGGTTCAGAGATGGTACTGCCCAGGGCCCTACCAAGAGGTCACCTGACCCCTGCGACAAAACAGACCCCATCTTTCTTAAGGACCTCTGAATGACACAGAGTAAAATCTTTTCAAACCACAGAACTGAGATTTCACCTATAACTATACATAAAATCATTCAAGAACAATTTTCAATGGACTTATAATCAAACATCATGCAACTACATCATTCTATGTTGTTTCTACAATATCTGTGTGTATCTAATATACATAGATGTCATATAATTCATGTAATTGTTATATAACTATTAGGTGTGTGAATGAAAGTGTGTCGTGCCTCCTGTCAGCATGATCGTATGTTCTTAATTCAAAAGATGGCTGGAATTAAATCTGTGTAAAATGTTTCGTATTCTGATAATTAGAAATCATGTCTAAACTGTTGCATCTGGTCTCCGCTTAAAGCTAGAGAACCGACACCCCCAGGGAACACATGACTTTGAAAACAAAGCAGCAGTCAGAACTTCCCTTTTGTAGGAGGAACAAACCTCTTTTTGTTTTAAAAAACCTTTAAAACCCAGTGCAGAGCGTTAGTTAAGGGTTCGAAAGGTTCGAAGGGTGAGCAGAACAAAAATGCTGCTGGAGATGAAGATCTAAATCAGATCAGTAACCATGTAGACGCGAAGAGACAACGAACCCAAATTAAGATCAGAAGAACGGGTTCAACAGCTTTATTCAAGCCATCTTACTACTCTCGTCTCAATTTTCTTTCTTTTCTGAGTTTTCCTTTCTTTTCCGTTGTGAGTCTCGGTTCTAAGTTAAGTTTTGCGGCAAGATTTCGGTCCACGTTTCTTCTGCAAAGCCAGCTTCAACAAAGATTTTCCATCAATCCGCCATCCACACCACGTGAGTGGCCGCCACAGACATCTATCCAGGCACGAGGAGACCAGCCAACGAACGGGAAATCCCCTGTTACCACGACAGAAGGGAATCCCTAAAAGCAAAGACGCAAGTACCTCCAGACTCTTAAACTGAACTGGTGCATTGATATAAATTTAATAACGTGCCTAAAATGATAGAAGGGTTGAATTAATGCTTGATGGTTCGTTCAGGTTATGTCTTATAAGTGCATAGAATCTTGAGATTTCATCATCTCTTAAACTCATTCTTTCCAAACTCTTTCTTTCTTTCTTTCTTTCAGCAACTTGTATGAATGTGTGTGTATGCGTGTGCGTGTGTTTGTGTTAGATATTAGTTTTATGTGTTAGTATATAATCAATAAAATATTGTTTGTGTTTGAAAAGAGAAGTATTACTTGTGTTATGTGCTTACGAATTTATTGTCTTGAACTTCGATCTAAGTTACCTATGCTTTTACCCTTGATTTATTTCTTAATTTACTGTTAGCTGGTGATTATTCTTTCTTGGCCAGGAAGATATTATATTTCCTAGAGTTAATAATTGTTTATGCTTTCTGTTCATTGGATGATAAAATGATCTATTGATTCTGCAACAGTAAATTCTGAAAATAATCAAATTATTAATTATTGATCATAATCCGTTATGAATAATAATTAATTATATTTATACGGGCGTATAAACGCTACAAATGCACTGTCTGATGCGATACTGTAGTAGACGGTTGCATAGTTATAATTTTCTCTCTAATATTATCAATCTTGTAAGTAAAGAAGTTCATAAAGTCATTACTGTTGTACTGTTTGGAAACGTCCGATGTTGAAGCTTTATTTTTTGCTAATTTAACCACTGTTTCAAATAAATACCTAGGGTTGTGTTCTCCACGAAATGCGGAGAGCCAGAGCCCACCACGACAACAGAGCCAAAGCCCAGCAAGAATGTAGAGCCAGAGCCCACCACAGACCCAGTGCCTTGAAGAGCCAAGTCTGACCAGGTGCGTGAGCCGGCCATCCCTTCCTTAATGGAGCTTACCCCTGAGGATACTATCATCCCAGAGCTTTAGCTTCTGCTCCTTCAGTTCCTCCTTTGTTGGCTACACCTTGTAGCTCAGATCAGCCTTGGGCTTCCAGTTTCCCAGCTCTGCCTAGGTGTGTCGATCCCCCGGCTCCACCTCAAACCTCCGAGCCCCGGACTCCACCTCACCCTGATGACCCATTGGTTCCACATTGGCTCCACGCACCCTTGGCTACACCATGACCCATCATCCCTCAAGCCTGCCAGACTCCCTCGTCCCTCCGGTCCAGCGGCTACACCTCGTCCATACACCCCTGTGGCTCCACTGTGCTCTTCCTTCCCTCCAGCTCCACCTTTTTCCTTGCATTTCCTTGCTAAATGAGGCATTAAGTTAGGGTTTTCCCGCAGATAGGGGTAAAAATTTAAGAATCTCTTCAAGATGTTTCAAAACTATAAATACCACAAAAAGATTTTTAATAAAGGCATTGGAAGTGGACTTTTCGGTTTTGGCAGTAGTGCTGACTAAACTGGAACTCCTGTCATTGTATATTAATTTGTCTTTATGAATGATTATTCAGTCTTTCTTGCATTTTTACATTTTATTGTTTATATGTTTTCTGTATAAGTGATTCACTCATAACAAAAATTAATATGTCTCATTAAAATTTCGTTGCTTTTACACCCACATTAACTCACTGGTAAGAACATGTTTAGACAAATTACTTTGTCACTCCACATTTCATGCCTATTTCATCAAACCACCCACAGAAATCTATTTCGGCTTAGTATAACCCCTATAATATTGAGGCATATGTTTGTAAGTGGGAAGTACTAGAATAAATAAACAATGAGGGAGAATAAATAAGCTGCGGGGGCACCTACGTGCAGAATTATGCAATATTCCCAGTTCGCAGGAACATTTATCATAAATGGAGACAGTAGACATGACATGAGCTTAGTATAAGAGCAGCATTGCAAGTGGCAGTACAACCTAAAGGAGAGACAGTGTCCCAGAATAACTGCAGAAGGAAAACCTCAACAAAGCCACTGCGACTGCGGTTAGACAGATGGAGCAAGATAATGAAAACATGGTTATGGGAACCGTAACTGTTGGTAGACAAATGTATTTTTTATTGCAGATAATGCATAGTATATTGGCTAGCTATTATACAAGAGTTCTGAAATGTAGTTTCAACAGTACTGGGACATTTCACTCTTTGTATGAATTCAGCGTTACATGGTGACGTTTTCACGGTAATTTTTACTGTAAACTTCATTACAGCAGTTAGAGTTATTGAATCACTCAACCAACCAAAGGGTTTAGGTGTTTAGTAACACGTCAGCAGCGTCTTACGTCAGCAGCGTCACTGCGGAGTCGTGAACGTGGATTGACAACAGACCCGGAAGAGAATACAATGCTGAATAAAGTCGTAGTTTTTGTTATTTTTGGACCAAAATGTATTTTCGATGCTTCAAAAAACTCTAACTAAACCACTGATGTCACATGGACTACTTTGATGATGTATTTAATACCTTTCTGGACATGGACAGTATACCGTACATACATTTTTAATGGAGGGACAGAAAACTCTCGGACTAAATCTAAAATATCTTAAACTGTGTTCTGAAGATGAACGGAGGTCTTACGGGCTTGGAACGACATGAGGGTGAGACATTAATGACATAATTTTCATTTTTGGGTGAACTAACACTTTAATGTCTTGTTTACTGATTTTTTGGTTAAAATTATAATTTTACTTGCTCCATTCAGTTGAAGTCAGAGCATTTGCTTTACCTTAAAGAGAGAATATAGTTTTGGAGCTTTGTTGGCTCAACATTTTCCTGCCATAAAGCTACAGTCTAGGGACAAATTTGCTGACAAACGCAATTTTTGTGGTGAAAAAGACATAAAAATGGAGCAGTTACATTAAAGTTGTGTTTTTAATCCTGTGGAAATATGATTAGATTCAACCCCATGGGTGTTTCTCCAAACTTCAGTGTGACAATTACACTGCCCAGTGAATATAATGACAAACTGTATGCTTCTTGCTCTTTGCCCGGTGCACCCACAACAGAAATAGAGGATTTGGCAAGTATACACAAATTGGCAAGTATAAAACTTCCTTCCTTGCCAAAAATATTCCATGTATGGATCACAAGACTACAGCTCATTCTAGACAAAATAGGCAGATGGTTAGTCTGGTGTGGAATTACTATTACTATTTATTTAGAAATCAAAGCTTAATCCAAACCAGTGTGTACAGTAAAACAGATTTTTTGACAGATGTTTAATAGACTGTAATTTCCAAAGATACAATGAAACAGCTTCGGATGTGTTTGGCTCCACTAATCTTTGCAATATTCTAAAAATACTTTCTACTGTCAAGTGTGTTTATTCTCTTCCGTTCTCTAAAAGTCTTTCTGGGAATCAGTGACAGAGAGCTAACAGAGAGCTGAGATTGACTAAAGTTTTTTTTTCAACTGCTTACACATATTTTCAAAACTTTGCCTCTTTTTTTTTCAAAACTTTACACACAAATCCAAGAATTGCACACACAAACTGCAAAATGCCTCACATCTCTTGCAAAATGAAGCACCGCATTAAAAATATCACAAACACATCTCAAAAGCAAACATTTGTCTTACGTTGCAAACACCTTTGCCATAATATAATATTTTTGGATATATCAGATACACACAGTTATTCAAAACCTAAATCTCTTCTTTCATGAGCTCCTGTCCATTTCTGTAGAAGATTGTAAGTAATTGGCAGAGAGATGTTGAAAAATTCACGGTAAACACGAAAGCAAGATTGACATTTTTTTACTATAAGAACTTGTGGTTGAGAATATAGTATTACACAGTCAGAAAAACCTATAACTTGACCTTTGGCCTATTCTAAAGCCATGATTGGTTGGTGTTAAGTAAAGCAATGAGTGTTTGCACATGTGAGGAGTTAGTGTGAGGCACTGATGAATTAGTGTGGCATTTTGATAGGTTGTGTTTGAAAAAGGAAATCAAGATACTTCCTGTTAGATTTGTGTGTGTTACATAGAGAATTGTGTGTTGTGGTTTGCAAAAAGTGTTTTATGAAATTGAAAACTGAGCCGAAGTCCGAGAATTGGTGTATGGTTTTGTAGATTTGGTGTGTGGTTCTGGTGTTTGATTGTAAGGTTTCAGAAATTGTGTGACAAGTAAGGATTTTGTGTGTACGCAGTTGAAAAAACTGTAAACAATTAAGATCCATTATTTTCTGTAAAGAGCCTTCAGGTAGTTTCTTTGCTCTGAAACCAACCATGTAATAATGCGGTTTGAGAACATAGACGTGACTATTGTTCTCCCAGTCAAGGATCTGAGGAACACTCACTCCCTCTGCTGGCGAAGGGAAGTTGTCCTGGGATGTTTAACGCCTCCACACCCTTTTTTCTAAAGTAACTCTGATGCTTCTTGCAATGCAATATCCATGTTATTTGTGAGATATACATATCTGAACTAAAAATATCAATTCATGGTCTTATTTCTGTGTTGGCAGGTCAATGCTGATCCATTTAAATGCATACAGTCTGAGCCTGCCACAACTGTCTTTAGACTCCCCTAGTTTTTACAACACATACTCAGCGCAATGTAATTCTGCTGCTCTAAAGGGCATCAGAGTGCAAATGTCATAAGTGTGATTTTATTGAAAACCCCCCTCCTCTCCCCTCCCCCCTCCTCCCCCCTCCTCCCCCCTCCCCTCATACACACATAAATACACAAGGGGGCATTAAAAGGTCAGCCTTAGTCAGATGGGCCCTGGCATTGGTCACTGAGTCTAATAAAAGATATGGGCCCCAGCCGCCCTCTTAACTAACAGTCTGAATCTTGACAACCAACAGCTCAACACCTAGTTTATAAGAACAAGGTGACAGACGTGCAGTTGAAGGCTCGGTTATGTGCAAAAGAGTGAAAAGACAGCTAGAGTTACTGACACATTTCTATCAAGCACCTTTATAGATATTTGATAACACATGGGACTCTGGTAAAGGGTGATGATGATGTCATGGAAATGGAGGATGCTGATTGGAGAGACAGGGATCCAGGGGAATCTATAAAATAGTTATTAAAGGGATCGAAGCAAGAGGGGAAAGAAGACTCAATATTGAAACTTCATCTTTGCTGTGAATCCTGCTGTTGAGAAAGGTGAGGAAATGAAAAAGGGATGTATTTGTGATGGATCGGTTTAGGATGAGGAAACGGGCATCATCACATCATGATTTATATGATCTCGCCTATTTGGTGCATTTTACTAGATTTAACTTTTAACTTTGGAATTTTTTCTTTATCTTAATGTTTTTTGTCATATTGTCTGAAGCTTGGTCTCCACTTACACTAGTAGCTGATCTTCTGTATAGTTTAGTGTCATAAGTCTTTTTGCCATGCATAATAATTGATACATGATTATATATTATAAATGATATATTATAGTTTTAGGATGATTTAAATATCTGTCTAGTCATAACACAAATACTCTTTTGCTTCTTTCTGTTTTGCATACAGCAAATTTTAGCAGTTCAATGAATTGTAATCATTTCTTTGCCCAATATTTTCATTCTTAATCACAGACTTTGTAACTCATTTATTTATTTTTAATTAACAGACTGTTCCGATTCAACTTTTTTGGGTCGGGCACTTAGTTTAGTTGATTAGCACATTGTCCTTTTCCAGGATCAGTGAATAATGCATTGATGACTGGGATTTCTTGCCTGCTATGAGAGTTGGTCCTCACAAGGGGACTCTCCTTGGGGACACGGTGCCCCCGTGGTCAGAAATAGCTACATTATTTCCATCTCTTTGACCTTTTCTAAAGGGACATCAGTGGTGAACATGTGCCACAGTCGGGCAGGACCATTCCAGTGAATCCAAAGTCAAATCCTAATCAAAGATCTCCTATTAGTCTGATTATGTTTACTCACAGTTATGCTGGTCACAGGTCTGTGTACATCTTTCAGATGCAGATTTGGATGTGGCTGATTCTCACTGGTGTGTTCACGGTCACCTTGTCTTACTGCAGTGGCTTAAGTCTTCAACAGAAGGTAAAAGAGACCAGCTGGGAATGATGGTTTCTGCCAGTCCTGATGAACCTTTCAAATGTCTCTGGTAGGAATTAATCAGAGTGACGATTTTATTCTTTTGGGTTTTTGTTTTGACCTTAGAATCAAACTAAACTCTTGGCCAGAGAGACTGATGTTGCTGATCAAGGTCAGTTTGAGAACGGAACTAAAGTTCAAGGAGTTCACAAGAAGATCCCGGGCTTCGGAACACCCCTTGACCCCCTTTCCAGGAGTTTCATGAAAACAAAGAAAGATAAAAAGAGGTACTATGCAAAAGGGATTTCATGCTTTCCTCTGCAAGAGTGAGTATGCAAATACATGTAGAACACGTTGAAATGAACATGGAGAAAAGATCAACTTCCGGTCAATCAGTCCAAGTTATGATCACACGCTGACTGATCTTACTGTTGTGGAGAAAGTGTTTCCTCGCAACTTCAGTCATCTTCCATGAATAGAGTTATCACTATGGGGATTCTAGACTGGACAGCAGAGACAACTGCTTTGGTCTATGAATAAAACAATGGATCAGTTTAATGTGATCTAATTATCACCCGGGGACATTTCATCTACAAATGTAAAACAGGGCTCTAGTTCCTTGGAAACAATGGAAACATGTCCTTGTTTCCTGAGCTACAGTACAACAGAATACAACAGTTATTACAGCTGGACAAGGCATATTGGCATTGAGTGACCTAAAATAATGATGTTAATTAAGAATGTAAAATATGCAATCATATCAAAGTTTTTAATATATAATTTGGGATTATACATCTTCTCTAATTTCATTTCCTTCCTCTAGGCAAAGCAAAACTCCTCAAAAATGGCCTGGACAAAAAGGTTCTGTAGAGCAGATAGTGTCTGGAGAGAGCAGTACTTTTACAGTTATCAGGCCAGGAGACACAGGCTCTATTGACAAGGGTCAACTTGGAGAAAGCAGTCCAGTGCAGCAACCAAGGACCAAACCGAACATGGATGTTTCGACATCTGACAGAAATCCCACTGACCATGCCAGAATAAGAGGTTCAAACAAAAGAGGCCAGTCAGGAGGATTTGGTCTCCCAATTGATCGCATAGGTCTGGGACGTTTACCACATGGAAGAGGCTAGAACAATACAATCTCTGTGCTTTCAAGAATTTTTTTTTTTTTTTTTCTGCAAACGTCTGTGTGATGTGTAGACTATTTCTAAATTGTCTGAATATGGATCTGGTCAAAATAACCTGATATTATTAGTGTTCTTGAGGAACAGTAAATGCTGAAAATGAAAGAAAAAAACATTTACTTCATGTGCATCCTTGTTATTTTTATGTAAAAGATTGTCTCTTTCTTTTGTCAATCATATATCACAACTGTGATATTGTAAAGGAGAAATCTGAGAGGTGACTTACTGTATAACACCAATTAGAAATGAGCTTCAGGGGTGATCATGCATGACCACACAGTAGAATCGTTGTGGATTTACAGGACAAACAAGTCTGAGGTAAGAAAGTAAAATGTCACATCAGGTGTATTTTCGATTATGAATGTTAAATGGTTTCATGGGGCCTCGTTTATATAATGTTGCACAGAAACCGTCGTATATATTTGATCTTATGATCATTTCTCAAATGTGCATATGTGTGATTCAGAGATATGAATCTGAAAAAAAACGTGTGAAAAAAAGGGCCTATGCCTCTCTTCCAGATGTGAAATCTATAAAATGTTCTTGAAATTATGCGAAGCTGAATGTTTTTTAACGTTTATAAATAAACGTTGGCATGGATTTTAGCGTACGCACATTCAAATCTGTGCGGACGCACGTTTTATAGGCTAAATGAGGCCCCAGATTCTGTTTTCAAAAATATTTAAATATAATGGCTGGATCTAAAAAGACTGCACAAAATATCAGGGCAGTGTAAACATTTGCCACGTGATATAGGTCTCAGCAAATAATAGCACGGTTATACTTAGCCTATCAATTAAATATTTGTATTTTTTTACTTAAAAACACTTTTTGTTGACTATTTCAAATACAGTGGCGCTAGAGAATGTCACAAAGGTCCTCTCGTTAGACAAGCCTATTTTTTTTTTTTTTCTACCGGTTTTCAACCCTTTGAATGGGAAATTATAATTTTTTTACATAAATGTATTTGAATTACTATACTGGTAGTATAGTTTCATAATTAGCGTAGGCTTGAGATTTGTGGAGATCATTAAATGTTTAACTTTTTTAGACTCCAATAACACATATTTTTCAAGTTTCCAGACATGATTAAATATAGGCCATTTCTGTGCAAAAACCACATCATAAGATTCATTTCAATTGGATTACTAATCACCCACATGGGCTATATTGCTTTCCAATGATTATATTATTTAAAGAAGTACATTTTATTAACACAATTCAAGCACAAAAATGTAATGTGTTTAATATTGTCATACTCCCCAAGAGATTTGCCACACTTTGTTTGACATTGATTTACACAGTTTTAGGAATCCGTAGCAGAATTTGTAGCAGATAAAAAATAAAAATGAAATTGTGTTACAACACTCCACTCATACAGTGGACAAGTGCAACCTGAAAAAAAAAACCTTTTAATTTTAGCAAGCGGTCCACGTTTTATAGTACAAAAACCTGCAGCCTTCCTTGCGTTTAGTCTGTTTCACTGTGAAGACTTCAGAGGGGGGTTCAGCTTCACTCTCCTCCTGTCTTTTCATGGGACCTGCATCTCCGTCGAGAAGAGTTCCTCTGAAGGGCATGTTATTGTCCTGTTCCGCTTCCTTTGTGTTTGAGAGCAGTATAAGGAGTCGCGGGATGTAGCCTTCAGATAGTCCTGTCTAATAGGAAATACAGGTAAAAGTCTGCCCCGCCTTGAAAAACATGGCATAAACGTTTAGCAAAAACTCTGAAACTATGGGCTAAAATATATTTTGCATGCATAAAAACAAAATATCTGTTTAGATTTAGATTACATTGAGTTCACACTAACAGTTTCAGCACCTTGGAGAGGGCGTTTAGGTTACAGAAGACTCAATGAAACAGTTTCAACACTATCTAAACTAAAGCCTACCTCTGTGTCTGCTGAAGTTTCCGTGGCTCTGTTGGAAAACACACGCGCAGGTTTGACAGATGCACCTCAGCATGGCAGCAGCAGGGGGGAGAAGAAGAGGAGAACAAGGGCAATGGGAAGCATTCTTCAGTAATGGTGGAGCACAATCTATTATGTCTCTGTTGCAGTGAGGTTATTTGTTTTGCATTAGCCCTTTTAAATACACTGGGCTCATCTTGTATGCCTTTGTTCTGACGTCATTTGAACTCATTTCCGAAAGGGAGTAATAAAGACTTTCCCAAATCCATCTGTTACATGCCCTGAACAGTGAACTATGTGTTTTGTGGACTATAGGCTACTTTATCTTAAAAAAAAAAAAGAAGAAGAAAAAAAAGGCTCATGAAAATGCATCAGTTTTTATCATGTATTTATTTATATTAGCCTACTTTTATAAATAAATGAATTAATGGATGGATGGATGGATGGATGGATGGATGGATGGATGGATGGATGTCCAAGTGACTAAGCATGCCTTAAACTAGTCTGATCTAGTCGGTATGAACAGGTATCAGCTCGCCTCTAACTTTTTTGCTCCAACTCTCCCACCTCATCACTCTCTCACACAAACAACCATGTCATATTTCCATATCTATCATGTCTTCATTCCTGGGCAGACTGTGTTCACTCATTTGAAATAAACGAGCAGTTATAATCTAATGTGCCTGCAGGTAATGGAAAAAGTGACTGGGGAAGTTCATAAAATGTGGCGTAGGCTACACGTTTACAACATGACGAGGACGGGTGAAATGATTAGATGTAACCAGTGAAGAACATAAAACACTTAACATTTGCTGATGTGGCTGTGACTCCCAATACAGTCGAAATGTCCGTCCGTCCGTATCTATCTATCAATCTATCAATCTATCTATCTATCTATCTATCTATCTATCTATCTATCCACTGTAAAACCTAACAGTAATATGTACTAAATAGAATTGAGTTCACAGCACTCAAATATTACCGAAACTTGAATGACTGAAACAGAACTCAAACTGAATGAGTTATAGAACATTTCTAGATCCCAGAATGATAATTGTATAATTAAGTGATTAATTAAGTGATGATTGAGCATTAGTAATGAGCACCTGCTGTTAACAAGCAGAATCACTTAAGGAAAGAGAAACACAAGAACTACAACTGACTTCCAGCCACAGCAAAATCAACTGGAGATAAAAGAAGACATTAAATATCTCAAGATCTCAGCAGAGGAGGATTAAACAACTCCACGAACAGCATTACAAGCTTCACTTATTATTAACCACTTTGACTTTATTACTGCCATTCGTCTACAGAAGTTCTTATTAGAATTAACAAAGGTTTAGAAGTTGATGATTTGAGTTTCATTTAAGGTCACCATGATGGAGATCAGCGTTTGCTTTAGTTGGGCTCTTGACCCTTGACTTTTGTACTTAAGATTTTCTTTTGCTGCTATAATTGAGTGTTTATAAAACATATTTGTTATGACACAAAAGGCAAGGAAAAGTCTGATCTGATCTGAACAATCTGAAAAGTTGATGGTGAAGGATTGATGATGACAATCATCATTTAGTGACTTGATTCACTGATTTCATTCAGAGTCTGATCTCTGATTAAAAGGGCAACATATTAGTTTTACTCAAAACTGTGATTCTACAGCATAAGAGCTAGCCATGTTGTGACCATCAGATAATATTAAGGATTTTACAAATAGTTGTGCACAAAAAGTTTCACAGAAAAGGTATTGCATTACTAAGACTCACAGACATCAAGATTCAGCATATGAATCTCAACAATGGTGACCATTTAAAAAAATTATCCATGCTGCAATGCATGCTGGGTACTAGCATAATACAAAACTTACAGCAGAATCAGTTCTATTATAATGAATAATACAAGTAATACATCACCTGTCTAATCAGAGATTAGGCTCTGGAAAAGATCAGAGAATCAAGTCACTAAATGATGGTTTTTATCATCTAAACACAACCACATGCTCATAATTTCTTTTGGCGTATGTGCCATAACAAATGTGTTTTATAAACACTCAATTATAGCATAAAGAAAATCTTAAGTGCAAAAGTCAAGGGTCAAGAGCCCAACTAAAGCAAACACTGATCTCTATCATGGTGTCTTTAAATGAAACTCAATAAATCATTATCATCTAACCCTCTGTTCATTCTCAATAACAACTTCTGTAGACGCATGACAAAAGTCAAACTGTTTAGCAAGGCCGGAGTGGGGCCACATTTCAGCCCGGGAGTTTCAGGCTCAAGACCGGCCCACTTTTTCCATGGTGGAATTCCAATTCTGACTTTATAACACGCAATTGCGACTTTATATCACGCAATTCTGACCATATCTCGCAATGCTGACTTTATAACACGCAATTGCAACTTTATTTCAGGCAATTCTGACTTTATATGTCGCAATTCTGACTTAATAACACGCAATTGAGACTTTATTTCACGCAATTCTGACTTTATATCTCGCAATTCTGACTTTATAACACGCAATTGCGACTTTATTTCACGCAATTCTGACTTTATATCTCGCAATTCTGAGAAAGAATTGCGAGATGTAAACTCGCAATTGTGAGATAAAAAGTCGCAATTATCTTTTAAAATGTTTTATTCTGTGGCGGAAACAAGCTTCCTTGGAGTGAACCTTCCTCCTGGCCTCTTCCTCCCATCCTCCCTGACTTGTTAACTTGTTGGGTTTTACAGTCTATCTGTCTGTCCGTCCATCTATCTATCTATCTATCTATCTATCTGTCTATCGGTCTGTCTGTCTATCGGTCTGTCTGTCTGTCTGTCTGTCTGTTTGTCTGTCTGTCTGTCTGTCTATCTGTCTATCTATCTATCTATCTGTCTGTATGTCTGTCTGTCTGTCTGTCTAAGTATCTGTCTGTCTGTCTGTCTGTCTGTCTGTCTATCTATATATTAGTCTGTCTAATAATCTATCTATCTATCTATCTATCTATCTATTTATCTATATATATATATATTAGTCTGTCTGTCTGTCTAATAATATCTATCTATTTATCTATCTATCTGTCTATCTTAGTCTGTCTGTCTAAGAATCTGTGTCTATCTATCTATCTATCTATCTATCTATCTATCTATCTATCTGAAAATCAGATGGCCTTTACAAAAAGCAAATTGATTCAAGGTTTTGATCGCAGGGCTGCTGTGACCCCGCGCTAGTCCTGAATCTATAGTATATCCAGCTACTGATCCTGGAGATGGGAGATGTGAGCTGTCTGAGCTGGATCAAAAGCGCACTCTAAATGTCAAGAGGACTTTTATTTTGCAAATGTATGGTTGAACCGGAAGTACGTTCGAGTTTCGTTCCACAACAAAAATGGAAGTGTAGATGTATGCTATCGACATTAGAATTGTGGGTTTAAACTAATCAATTCTAACATATTATAATATCAGTACAGCCTCAACAACATGGGAGGTGGTGACCTTGTAAGTACAATTTGTTTTGTCAGTAGCAGCGCAATTAACGTTATGCTAAATCACGAGAAGCCAGTTGCTAATGATAATCTGCGTGTCTTAGTTTAATTCGGTGTTAGTTTAATTCGGTTTGTTTATGACCACCAACTAAATTATTTTAACGAAGAAGTCTATTTGAAAAAGTCTGTCCATTTTCATAAAAGAGATTTACTCCACATCTTTTTGTCTTTTCCTAAATCTGACTTACTTTTATTTATCACCGGCGAATCTCACCAGAACTTGAAAAAGAGTTGGCATCCGCAAACTCTGAAGAACATCGAGCGAGTGTGGAAAGCGGAGCAGAAACATGAGGCTGAAAGGAAGAAGATCGAGGAACTGCAAAAGGAGCTTAAAGATGAGCGAGCCCGAGAAGAGATGACCAGATATGCGCAAGAGACAGGCGCTGTAAAGTGTGTAACATTCAGTCAACCTCAGCACCATGCTATTTCATTACAAAAACGTATTATAACACATCTATACCTCAAAAATGAGATGCTACATCTCAAGGGGCTATCCTTTCAATAAATTAAATTCAATAATTAGACATGACACCAACGAACTCTGGTTTCTGTAGCCTGTAATGTAATATCAGATTCCTCACTATTGCAGGAAGAAAGATGACCGTCTGGACTGGATGTACCAGGGTCCATCGGGACAGATCTCTCGGGATGAATACCTCATGGGTCGCCCCATTGACAAGCAGATCACCCAGCAGTACGAGGAGCCTGAGAGTGGGCCGTCGGCTGAGACGGGCCTTCTGCCTGGCTCCATATTTAACCCCACAGGTTCTGCCTCTACTAATGATATGGCTGCTAAGATCAGAGAAGACCCTCTTTTTGAGATCCGGTAAGCTGGAATGGTGTAAATGGTGTATTTTTATTTTTACCTAGAAGGCTTGTAATGATACACAAAAATATCGGTTTGGTGCGTACCTTGGTTTTGGAGTCACGATTCGGTATATTTGTGGAACAGCAGGGGCAAAACCAAAAAGTAAAATTGCTTCATGTTTTCTTTTTTTATTAAAGGGTTAGTTAAAATTGGCACATGATTTACTCACCCTCAAGCTATCCTGGGTGTATATGACTGTCTTCTTAGTTCTTTCAGCCAAACAAAATCAGAGTTATATTTTAAAAAAATGTCCTGGCTCTGAGTCTTCCCATCTTTATAATGGGAGTGAGTAGTACATGAGTTTTATGTATATAAAACATACCCTGTTTGTTTTCAGCAAACGGGAGGAGGAGAAGAAGAGAGGAGTTCTTACAAATCCTGTTAAAATGAAAGAAATCCAAAAGATGGTGAGTAGTACATTTTGCATGATATTTAGTGGTCAGAATTGAAGAGTTAACTCCCTTTTAATGAATTATTTGGAATTTGACATTAACTGGTCACACCTCACAAGAAGTTGCACTGGAAGTTTAATTGACAAGAATAGGAATTTACCTAATTACAATCCAAGAAATTCATTAAGTGTTATTTCATTCTGGTCCACAAGATAAAAGTTCATTTGTTAAATATAATGTTTTTCTTTTCAAACTTTTTTAAGTGAACTTTTCTATTTAAAGTAAAATTCTAACTGAATAATAATGTGTTCTCTTTGTTGTCTAATATATGAATTAGAATTTAAAAGCCATTTTTTGTTGAATTTTGAATGGCGTTTCAACCATGGTCTGTGACATTTTTGTTTTCTACCCCTATAGTTGCGTCACAATCTTGAGAAAGAGAAAAAGAAGAAACGGAAGAAGGACAAAAAGGAGAAAAGAGAGGAGAAAGAGAGGAGGAAGGAGAAAAAGCACAGAAAAAGGAGTTCAAGCTCTGATGAGGAGGACCGGAAGCATAGGTACAAATGACATTTTTAATCTGCTTGTAAATTGTTTTATTTACTGGCATGAATCTCTCTTTGTTCTTTGTTTGGGAGACAGCATTCTTAATTTAAATAAGTTATTTAACAATATGTGTGTCTGTTTGGCCAACCAGGTCAAAAGAGGAACGATCAGATCATGTGACAACCTCTAATGGACATCATAAATCAGGCTATGGGCTTCAAGTAAGTGATTTTCTCCCTGACTTTCTCACTGACATATTTCTTTTGGATTTTTATTATTAACTTTTATTTAATTTTAAAGGTCCCGTTCTTCGTGATCCCATGTTTCAAACTTTAGTTAGTGTGTAATGTTGTTGTTAGAGTATAAATGATATCTGTAAAATTATAAAGCTCAAAGTTCAATGCCAAGCGAGATATTTTATTTAACAGAAGTCGCCTACAGTGAACGACCGGTTTGGACTACATCCCTCTACTTCCTTCTTTAATGACGTCAGTAGAACAGTTTTTTGACTAACCTCCGCCCACAGGAATACACAAAAAAGGGGGCGTGGTCTTGTTGCGCTCTCACGGAGAAGAGGAAGAGTTGCGTTTGTAGAGTGTGTTTGTCGCCATGTCATCGAGACGCTGTTATTTTCATCCCGGAGTCAAATCACCTTTGTTTGGCCTTCCCAGGGACGCTGTACTTAGAGATCAATGGTTACAATTTATGCGCATACGCATGCATCTCCACGTTATGGTAAGAGGCGTGACCTTTCCGGGCAACGTGCGCTAAGCTGCTGTCGAATCACAACACAGGAACCGCTGGCACAATCAGAACTCGTTACGTATTTCTGAAGGAGGGACTTCATAGAACAAGGAAGTCATCAGCCCGTTCTTAGGACAGTGAAAACAGCGGTATACAGATAAGTAAATTGTGTGAAACATTTACACGCGAAACATGAACACATGTTATATTGCACACTGTAAACACAATCAAAGCTTCAAAAACACACGAAAAATGGGACCTTTAATATTTAATTCAATTCATTGGCATTCTGCATTGCCATAATAGGTCATCCCGACACTTAGACACTTATGGCGCTTTTCCACTACACAGTACCAGCTCGCCTCGACTCGGCTTTGTTTGGTTTTCCACTGTTTAAAAGTTGTACTTGTACCTGCTTCCAGGTACTTTTTTTCGTACCACCTCCGGCGAGGTTCTAAGCGAGCTGAGGCGATACTAAAATGTGACGTGAAAACACGGCAGACTGCTGATTGGTCAGAGAGAATCGTCACTATTCACTGCGTCATCATTGCACGCACCAGACGGAGTATCCTGAATAAAAAACAACAAAAACATCCAAAAACAGTATACACTCGATTTCCTCCATTGTCCTGTGTGTGTGGGTAGCGGGTGCCTCGCGTAGAAGATTAAGTCACGGCAGTTTCCTGCGGCGTTCCTATGACGACCAGGTACTATTGTGGAGGTACTATCTGCAATGGAAAACGGAGCGAAAAGCGAGCCGAGCCCAGGCCAGTCGAGTCGAGCTGAGCTGAGCTGGTACTGGTAATGGAAAAGTGCCAATAGAGTACCTTTTAGATCTGCATGACTTAATACTTTGAGTTTCAGTTATGATGTTCCTACACCATTGCTTAACATTGATCTGGTAATATTTATCAAATATTTATTTTTGCAATCAAAATTGACCATTCTTTTTATGGAATATTATTTATTATAAATGAGTTTTCCAACAGGGTTCCCACGTGTCCTTGAAACACTTCATAGCCTATGCATACTAACCCAAATATGTTCAGTCAATAACTGTAAGTATAATAATAAGCTCTAACTTTAACAATGTTCGACCAAGGGAAAAAAAGGCTTCTGGGGGGGGGTTTGGCTCGAGGTCATGGTGCAAAGGACCCTAGGTTCATTTTACTCTGAACCATCCCTTTAACCAAGGTGTGGGAACCCTGTTCCATGTACATCATTTATTTATTTTATTTGATTATTATTATTTTTTAATTTATGTGTCCTTATAATCTTTAAATAACTTCCCCTCCCTCTTGCAACGATCTTCTCTGATGACATGTTTACTGGCGCGAGGAACCCACCAATAGCAAACCACAATGGTTGACTGATTCAATCAATTCCCGATGGACTAAATCAAGTCCCGCTTGTTTTCTTGTTGCCGTTTCACTTTCAACTTCCGTTTCGTTCCAACTTTGAAATGTACTCCTTTCTTCCTTGTTTCAGTTACCAGAAAACAGATCCCATCACTCTTCAGCGTCTAACCACACAGATCATCATTCAAGAGACAGGAGTCGATCCCCGTTTTCTCACAAAGCAGACCGGGACAATCCTTCCTCTCGAGAGTCAGAGCGAAGACCTAAACCCAAAGCCCCCAGCCCGCCGAGACACCGGGACCGCCATCAAAGACCACAGTACACCAATTACAGCAAGTATGACACTTCCTTGAGTTGCTGTATCATGTAGTAGATTTAATAAAGAATGAATGTTTTGTTTATGTGTCAGTAATTCTGAACATGAGTCTTATCATTTTAAACCTCTGACATGATCACATGTCGTTTGTTTCTTTAACTGTAGAAGACTTTCAGTATTGTTGGCCACATAACATGCAACTACATTTTCCCCTTCTCTCAGACGCCTCTCAGCTGAAGAGTTGGAGAAGAAGAGAAGGGAAATGATGGATTTTGCCCGCGAAAGAGAAATTGAAAGGGAAAATAATGTGCAGAGATACAAGCGACAAGAGGACCAGGAGAAAGCCAGAGACAGTGCCAAACAGGACCGTCATGCTGGCTTCATACAGTCAGTATTTTTATTACTGAAAACAGAATTCTTAACACTGTTGCACCCAGTGGTTTTACTTGTAGCAAACTTCTGGATCACCATGGAAAAGTTGATGGTTAATGTTAATTGGCACAGAAGTGGGAATCAGAAATATCTTAATTCTGCACCAGCATACATGCAAATGGGCACTTTTAGCATTAAGAAATTATTTGGATAATAATGTATTGCTCACTAATTAATTTGTGTGTGTAATCTGTTTACAGTGACATGAAGCTAGAGAGTGCTGCCACGTCGTCTCTGGAGGACCGTGTGAAAAGAAACATTCACTCCATTCAGAGGACCCCTGCTGCTCTGGAGAAGAACTTCATGAGAAGATGAGGAGAAGATAAAAATGCTAACTTTTACCTTTTGTATTTTACTGGTTTAAGATTGTTTTAAATTTGTTTTTTGTTTTTTTAAGCTCTTGCTTGTAAATAAAATGCAAAGGGCTTTGTACTTAACCAACATTCTCCAGTCATCAGCATCAGTAGGTCACAGACACACACACAGAGACACACACGTTAGACAACTGTCTATGAAAACCACAATGATTTATTACTATGGTGTCAGGCCTCCTTTTGTGGCCAATACAGAATCAGTTCATCTAAGGAATGACGGGGGGGGGGGGGGACGGGGGGACGGGGGACGGGGGGGGGGGGGGCTAGCCTCTCCATGCACAGCATATGGGTTGTACTTTCTTGTTTTTATTGTATATATTTTATATTTGTGCAAATAAACTAATGTAAAAAAAAAAAAAAAAAAAACATCCCCTTGCAGAGCATTGGCGAGGTTCACTACGTGATGCTGATGGCGGAAAATATTTTCTGACTCACTCCACCCTCAAAGTGGCTCAATAATATTCAGATCTGGTGACTGTGCCATGGGAGATGTTCACTTTCGTGTTCATCAAACCACTCTGTCTCGCTGTGTGTATTATTTTAATACATGGCACAACCTACTGGAATTGACGCACCCTTCTATCACAAGTAGTGGGCCAAGGGAATGCCGTGATATTACAACCCAAACCATCATTGATCCATCCCTGTGATTCACTTTGGTCATGCAACACTCTTGGTGATCTGGGGCTTCTCCACACTGGAATTCTCCTGAGAATTACAAGAGAAGGTAGACACTGCTCACAAACTCAAGATTTCCACTGCTGGCACCATTGGACCAAAGGTTTGGCATTTGCAGCCCGACCATGAATATTGACTCGGTGGAGCTCAAGGTGCACATTTAATTCTGCAGTAAGTTGGGCAGCTGTGATTTTATGTTTTTTGTTTTTGTTATCCAATCTGTGTCAATACCCAGACATCTCTTTCAGACAGCTTCCTTTTGCATGTACAAATACCCCTGTTGGATGTGGTCTGTCCTTTGTGGTTTGTATGTGTGTGTGTATATATATATTGTTTGAGAACTTAGATTGTCTCTGTAACATCTAATATCTAATACATATAAACCCAGCAGCAAATAAAATAACACAGGCCAGAATTTTTTTGATGCTGTATTCAGTTTATTGCAAGCAGTCAATGCTTCAGAGCAAGATAATACTGAGATTAAGGAACACTCTTCACAGATAATGGCTACAATTACTCAGACTCACTCCTGTCTAAGACAGTGAATGTCATACGACGAGTGTGGATTCAGGAAAGAGAATGAGCATGTGATCGGCAGCGTGTCGATAGTGGCGGATGCCTCAGGCTTGGACCCGTTGGCCTGCCTGTGGTTAGCATGCTGTTCTGGATTTCCAGAAGTAGTTCTTGCAGCCTGGCTTTCGCTCTTTTTCTCCATTGTCTCTCCTCATTAGGTCCAGTCCATTCTGTAGTAATCCCAGAGATGGGCTGTCAGACTGGATGGCTGCTAGGTCTGGGTTACTGAGCAACCACTGGAGCTCTGGAAGGGAGTATCTCTCTGGCATCTGAAGAATTAAAGCATTTTTTTCAGGTTGCAATACTTTATTATACCTTAAAACAATGATATGTGCTTCCAAGATGGTGTATTACTTCTTTTCAAATGCATTGAGGTGTTAAGTGTGGCCTTTAAAGCTTACCTCTTCATCAGCTGAAGTGCCATGAGATGCCTGAAGGCCAGAGTTCAAGACCATGTGGGATCGACCGCCTGATATGATGCCTGCTGTCATGGCCAAACAGAGCAGGGAGACACTGAGGTGAAGTTGGGAGGAGGCCATCTCTGCTGTCTTGAAGGATGTGGCTTGTTCAACCTTGGTTTGAGCCTCTTTGTTACACTGTGCTCCCTTAGTGTGTTCCTTGCTTATCTGGACTGTATTTTATACTGGTGCCTCCTCCCATACCGAGTCAAAATTAGTTACGCACTGAAAAGTTTTACAATTTAAATATTAACAAATTAAACTGGTCCCAACTGGTATCTTCGGGCCAGATGTAGCTTCAATTACAGGTACATCTTGTTTTCCATCTTTGTTAATTTGTGTTTTCCTGCAGTCTAAACAGAGTGCATCCAACTGAAGCAAGACCCCCAATAAACCACTTATTAGCCCCCATCACATTGATCTGTTGCTAGAGGGACCTCCCTACCACAGTTTCTGGGTCATAAATTCTTGACTATGATGGCAAATGGATGTTACTAGGAAACGGGCCAAAGAACACTTTTTTTAAAACAGGTTCTTATTTCCAACATCTGGGAAAAATACATTCTAATGAAACATTTGACCATTTTCTGCTTGTGTTCACAGTATATACTCAGCAAAAAAGAAAGAAACGTACTCACATTCAGCTGCTTTTATTTCTGCTTTAAAATTTCAAACGTGTAAATATTTGTATGAACAAAATTATTCATCAACAGACTGCCATTCAAAAGTTTTGTATCAGTAATATTTTTAATATTTTTAAAAGAAGTCTTTCTGCTCACCAAGTTTATTTGATTTAAAGCATCATTACTCCAGTCTTCAGTCACATGATCCTTCAGAAATCATTGTATTATGATGCTCAAAAAACATTCATTATTATTATCAATGTTGAAAACAGTTGTGTACATTTTTTTTTTTCAGGATTCTTTGATGAATAGAAAGTTCAAAAGAACAGCATTTATTTGAAATAGAATCTTTTGTTTGCACTAAAAACACGGTAGTGTAAACTGAACAAATTTGACAAATGGAATAACAGGATATGACTCTCACTACAGCACTACAGTCATAGGCTCTGTTCCAAAATATTGGAAATACATTTTTGTTCCGTAAGGGTAAGTTTGGGGTCTCTACAATTCACATTCTCACATAAACATAAAATTAAGAAGAAAAAATGTCAGTATAATAAGCACAAAAAGGTTCTAGCTGAATCATATTTATTATGTTATATTAATACTGATAGTCTATCAGTATTAATATGACATGAATGAAACGTTGCATGTATAACATATGGTGTGGGAGAACCACTGCTTTAAAATATATTTTACTTTAGTGTAAATTGTTTTATTATTATTTATTTTTTTTAAATCAGTGTTAATATGCCCAAAATGAAAGTATTTTTTTATAGTATATTTGTTTGCTTAGAACAGACTCATGTCAGTCTCCTATTGGAATTAGACTGCTTTTAAATATGCCAGCTGCTTCTGACTCTCCAGGTTTGTGCAGTGTTCAGCGCACCAACTCCAGCTGTGCTATTGCAGAGCCAACACCAGATTAACACCAGTGTGTCCATCTGGATAGGCTCCTCCATAATGCTAAGTATGTCTTTGCGTTTTGTTTGTTTGTTTTATTTTTATGCAGTTCATGTAAATTTGGAAACAGCTTTTTCAACACGCTAATATTAGTCTCTCTGTTTAGCCCGAGGTTTACCGCAGTCCGCCGGATCCAGGCTGTATCCGGCATCAGAAGGACCTGCGCCTGGACGCGACGACAACGCAGTCCTGAAGTGTCAACTAGTCTCTCCCCTGTGAAGGCCTCCTTCCCTTCCCTTTACCTCAGTACAGATAAAATGTTTTCGGATAATTCCGGTTCACGTGGCTACGTGGAAGCAATAAAAATTCTGTATGATACATTTTAAGGCCAGACAAGTAGTTTGTTGAAGATTGGTTTGTAAAGTATAGGAATATACGCCTGCGCACATATATATTCAAATGCGCATACCTATAGACTAAACACGTAATACGCATGTGCGCGCCATCACCGTTCTCACAGGTTCGCGTTTTTAAAGTAACTTTGTTCTAAAGTAACTGCAATAACTTTATTCTAGAGCTGCTGTAAAGCCAAAACAATCTCTGTTACTTTAATTTCCTATTATCACTGCTTTGAAACAATCTATATTGTTAAAAGCGTTATATAAATGAAGGTGACTTGACTTGACTTGACTTGTGGCCACACTAATAAGAAGTCTGCAATATCTAAAGAAAGCATTTCCATTGATCTATTCAAGAATTGTCAGAAAGAGATTCCAAACTTCCATCTTTGCTATCAGGACCACAATTTTTTCACCTGAGCTGTAGCTGTGACCAGGCAGTCTCTGGAGCAGCAGGAAAAAATTTAGTCTGATTGTCCAAGGCCTTCACTAGAAATTATTCTGACCTGTGGTGTGTAAAGGTCACATTTACCATTGCTCAATTCAATCGTTCCAATAGGAATTTTAAATTTAGCTAATGTGACAGCATAAGGCAGCAGAAAGGTAAGAATAAAAGTCAATTTTGCACTGTACACAAATACTGAATAGTGACTCTATCTTACTGAGCCAATAAAGTATGTTCACAAAGAATGTTCTTTGAATACCATATTACTGCAATTGGCATAATTTTGATTAAGATTTGCTGATGCAAGAAAAAAGAGACTCAGCACATCACAGAAGTTTGAGGTTTATATTTATTGTTTCATCTTGAAAAGTCTCTTGTGACAATCAGCATACTTTTTTCAAACATTTCTGTACAGATAAGAGAACACTCAGTGCAATAAGACAAAGGACATAGGCTTTCTACCCGTCACAGTGCACATTTTACATACAAAGAGATTGTACATTGTTACATTTCCAAACGGCACCCTCTGGCCACAAGAGAGTGAATTTCAAACAATCATCTTTATTTTTGATCTGCATTCAGCATAGCTTGGCACACATACAAACAAACAGGCTACACTATATCAGAACCTCCATGTTTTTTGAGACTGCAGACCAAGTGCTACCTCGGTTATTTGCTCCCCTTAACCTCGAACCTTGGATCAGCTTTCTCAAGCTCTTTGACTGCTATGAGGAAGATAAAATGGACCATCTGTCTCATACTGGATCTCAAACGCAATTTCAGCTGTTTAATAGTTTTATTCCTCCCCCAAATCCAAAACGCCTGTAAACTAGCAACCGGTACACAATACCTTTACCTCTGATAGTCTACAGTCTTCGCGACCTCTCACCCAATGTGACCCAGTTACAGTGAGTACCGGTCTCCAAGGCAACACATTTTGTACAGGCATCAGTTTCCAACATGGAGGTCAAAGGGAGGAATGAGAGAGGGGGATTGAGAGGGGATTTTACTACAAGATCCAAGTACTTTGGCAATGCAATGCTGCATTTGGTTGTTGCATTGTTTGTGCAAATGAATGACCACTTGAACTGATCTGAGAGGTTGAGGTAGAGGGAGAACTGTGTGTATCCAGGTAAAGGATTGTGGAATTGCAGCTCTCTTGTGTACAGCCTCTTTGTTTATGCAGCCATAATTCCTGTTGCCAGACCATGTGGCCATGTGTACTACATACAATAGCTGAGAGCTATCAGTCATTGGTTTGTGTTGCTAATACAGATATTGTGTCTGTCTGAAATTTCCAATCAATCTATTCCATTAACATATGATAAATAATGGCACAGTCATTCTATACAAGACCATTGCGCAAAAAAAGAAAAAAAAAAACTTCTCATTTTACAATTATTCATGTACACAATTCTTCAATAATGCTGAGATGCAAAAAATACAACTTTGATATTCCAGATTGTCATTAATTTCTGGGTGACTCTCCTTTGGAGGATTCTCACTGGCACCCGCCAGCTATTGCCACAGACCCAAAGAGGAGAGGGTAACCCTTTGTTTTTACAGCTCTTTACATGCCATGTACACACAGAGCAGTTACAACATCCCTTAAAAGAGACATTTTCTGTTTTACACAGAAAATAACTGTTACCCTTTTTCTATGTGCAATGACCCGACCTTTAATCAGAGTAAATCATACTCTCTGAAACCTACCACTATAGAAACTAAAGGCAGAACAATGAAATGAAGTCCTTCTCGAAGGACTTTTGAAAAATGCATGATCTGTTTATTTCTTAATATTAGACATTCAAATAAATGATCTAATAATGTGTGGAAAGGCAGCGAGAAGTAAGCTAGCCCTAATCCAATCTCCATAACATCCAGTGTTAAAATAGAGTTCATTCAGTGTGGTTAAAATACCACAGAAAGGTCCTGTCTGGACGTCTTGAAATAGAAAGCTATTGATGAAAAGGTACTGACTGTGTATTGCGATGTTAAAAAATAAATAAATAAATGAAAATGGAAATAAATTAAAGGTAGAAAAACAACAATTGCATTGGACTAACTCTACATAATCTTTGCAAAGATATTCCATTTAATTTAGAAAATATCTATTGATGCTAGGTCATTAAGGAATTACACTGAGTATAAAAATATTAGATATTAACAATGATACGAAAACCTCATAAACTACAACCTCTGAAATATTGCTATATGAACCCCACCCACCCATCCTCAGGTGGGAGCACACTCTGATTGGCTTCAACCCTGCCTGAAAATAAAGGGCAGAGCATGACCCTAAAGTGCTCACAAGACCAAGTCAAATGGCCGTGTCCCAGAAGACAGTGGTCTGAGTAGGGTAGGGAGGTGGGCTGTACTTCTTCGCCCCGTTTGATTTCTTCCAACTGGGCATGGCAGGCAGGCTTTCTTTTTTGCATGGGCTACGGTCAGGAAGACGTTGACGAGACCGTATCTCCCGGCAGAGGCGTTGTTTCCTCTCGATCATCTCCAGCATGGTGCTGTCACCATACAGCCATGGCATAGGGGGCATCTGTTGGACACAAGGAGAAGACAGGCTGTCAGGTTTGTTATTTTACAGCTGCACAAATACAAGTTCAGTGATAAAGACAGTACCTGTTGGACATCTGAAGGCTGCTTCTGAGGTGTGCCTATTGGAGATTGTGCTACTGCTGTGGAAGAAGACCATCCTGCCTTTGAAACTGTCTTCAGGTCTGCAAGGAAAGATGAACAGATGAATATGAAACATCAGCTATGACATTGTCTTTCCAGCTGAAAAGATCAGCTTTGACCAGCATGAATTTCTGTGCTGTTCTAGAATAGATCAGGGGTGCGTTTCCCATACAACGAAGTAACTCGCTGCTTTACTACCATGGTACGATGCATCGTTGAAGAAATCAACTAGCTATTCACGACTGTTTCCCGAAACTGTACTGTCGCAAATTTGTCGTTCAACCACGTTGATTAATGATGTCACGTAGGTGGTGAAGTCATAACTTCTTTTAATGAATCTGTTTGAGATCGAATTAATGCTAGATGTTTTGCTATAAATTATGGACATGGCATCTGAGAACTATTTCAAATTTTTCTAAGTTATTTTGCTTTATTTCCAGATTCAATCATAGGCTCATTATTATGTACTAGAACGCAGTAGAACTAATACGCACATGCGCACTCTTCAAAAACGGTGCATTAAATCTTTTGACAAACTAAAAGACGTAAATGACATTTGTATGTATAAAAGATATAGATTGTACTGAATGTCAGCTTGCTTATTTTGCTCAAGATAAGGTTATTTTGAGTCCACATGTCATGCTAACAAGAAACTATGCTTCCAACCACAGGTCTAGAGCTGTCGTTCTAACCTCACAACTTTGCGATGCTGTTTGCGAAAGTTCGTTAGAACATGTTTTCAGGAAACACTGACTCATTAAACTACGCTGATACCGGGGTTAGGGTTAGGCGAAACTTGCAATCATAGTTGGCTAACGATGCTTTTGGGAAACGCACCCCAGGCTGATTTATGCTGGTTATTTCTAGCACATTTATCAACTGGTTGATCAGTTGATAAAACTTCTTAAACTAGCCAAAGCTGGTTTCCCAGCCTGATGGGGTTGATCTGTTGGCTGATTTTAGAGAGGTTTCAGCACTCTTTTCTGAAAGGCTGAGATAACAGCTGGATACAGAATTTGGCCCATCAGCAACATCAACTGACCAGCTGTCAAACAAATGCTATTCTTACCAGAGTTTGAGTTCCCCAACATTATATTCGGACTCATGGAGGATCGCCCGGATCGATTGGATGACAACATGGCTGAAGATCCAGACCTTGTGTCCTTGTCCTGTGCTTTGGGTGATTCTGTGTTATAGTTGCTTCTATCTTTCGCCTCATACCAGGGTAAAGTCTCAGTTGTGTGTACTCCCCTATCTTTGCAGTCCCGCCTGCTCATGACATCACTGCCATTGCTAATCCTTTCCTTGCTCCCCCGCCTGCTCTCCGAGCTCTTCTCCTTGCCCTGACCAGATTCTGTGCCATGCTTGCCACCATCTTTACTATTCCGTCGACTTTCCATGCCTGTTCTACCCTGTTCCTTATTTTCATGTCTGTGAGGAAGGTCTATCCCATAGCAAACTTTCTCTCGACTGTCACGTCTGTTGTCATGGCCATTTCTTAGCAGTTCTTTACTGTCTTGTCTGGACAAGAGTTCTGGAACAATACAACCTCGGTCTTTACTGTCCCGTCTGGTGATGGGTTCTGCACTGCTGCGGTGATCGGTCCTGTCTTTGCTGTCCCGTTGAGGCAGTACCTCAGCGCTACTGCCTCGATCTTTGCTCTCTTGTCGGTGAAGCTGCTCTGGGCCGTTACATCCAGTGTCCTTGCTGTCCCTTCTGGGTAATGGCTCAGCATTGCTGTAGCTGCAGTCCTTGCTGTCATGTCGAGATAAGGCTTCGAAGCCATTTTGCTCTTTGTCTTTGCTGTCCCGTCGATGCGAGGACTTGCCATTGCTGCTGCGGTCTTTATCTCGCTTGGATTCTTTGCTGTGATGGCTCCTCTCCTTGTGCTCCCGTTTGGACTCAGAACTGTGACCCTTTCCCTTGGTTTCACCTAGAAGAGATAAATCATTACAGATATTTCAGTGACTACATTTCATGCTGAACTCTTCACACTGATGCATTCCAAAAAAAAAAAAAAAAAAATTGGTAACTTTATTTCGATACTAACTATATGTAACTTTGCAACTACATGTCAGTTAACTCTCATTCGAGTATTAGTAGACTTACTGATGTTGTCTTAATACCTGCTAACACACTATTTTATGGTCTCCCAACAGACATTAACAGACAACAGTAACTTTGCAAGTACATGTCAACTTATTCTACTAACCCTAACCTTAAAGGTGCATTATGCAATACTGACAGCTAGCGGTTTAAATGGGTACTGCAGTCCAAATAAATAAATAAAATATTAGAGAGAGTTGTTTCCCTCGCTCCCTCCTCCTCAGACTCAACACTCATGCGGGTTGCCAGATTGAGGACACGCAACTGCAATCTCTGACCCAGTTTATTTGCTGGCTTCAAATACGCAGTGTTTTCCACCAGCTGGCAACCCAGGGTGTCGAAATACTATTGGGTAAATTGACAGTGGACATCTGCAGCATTGTTTTTTGGAAAAACAAGCATTTGAACTTAACATGTTTCCTAAATCTCTGCAAACATATTGTGGTATTTTAGTCAAAGAAATTACATACAGCACCTTTAACCCTAACCTAAAGTCTACTACTCTAATGACAGTTAGTTGACATGTAGATGCAAATTAATTAGAGTTCACGAGTTCCTTTGCCCATGTAATCTTTAAGCTAATAAGGTTAAGCGTATTTGGCTTGCTGTCCGCAGTGGAGGGTCTTAGCTATACCCCCCAGTGGGACTACTAATGCTTGGATGATGAGTATGGTAGCAAGATGCCTAAATTATGTTGGTGGAGTTGGGGAGGTGGAGGGATGACAAAACAGCTGATGCCGGAGCAAGGTGAGCGGCTGCTTATATGCTCTGGCGGTTAATTGAAAGATTAGATGGGTTCACTCCTCCCGAAATTATGTTGTGAACTTCACTTAGCTGACATATAGTTGTAAAGTTACTTCTAGTCAGAAGAATGTCTAAAGTGGACCATCAAAATAAGTGTAACCATTTTCTGTTGCAATACTGGAATTTGGTCACTAGGTGTCCCCGTGAATTCATAAAATGGTTTGTTTTGTGTTCCTCTTTGGACTGTGTGTGGTTTTGTGTCAGTGAATTTGTGACAGGTGTGGCACACACATTAAATATACAGATGTGCAGCACAATATGGTTCTACCCTAATCTGGGTAGATGTAAAGTGTATTGATGTTTCTTTGAAAAGATGTAAATACAATTTATTTATTTTTTATTACATTAACACATTAACTTAAATTGGTCTGTTATAACACTATATTGAACTTGGATTTGTGTGTGTGTGACAGATGTGTGTGTTAGTGAGATGAGTATGACCATCATTTCCTCACCCTCATGTTATTCTAAACATGCATGCATTTTTTTTCTTCTTTAAAAAGAAGATATTTTCAAAACTATCTCAATTGACTTTCATCGTATCTACTAAATAAAAAATAACAATAAATCTCCTTTTGTGTTCTGCAGACAAAATGACATGATGACAAGGAAAAGACAGAATACAAATTTTGGGGTGAACTTTCCCTTTAATGACTCAAGATTTTTTTTTTGTTATGTATACACACACACCTTTCTATTATACCTTTCTCTGCCTTCTGTGTGCTGCCAGGTAGTATTGTTTAAATGTGCGGTAGGCCTGTTCTTTGCTTTCAACACAATCGATGAGTGGGTTCATAAATAGGTCACGCACTGTTTTCCACAGTGAAGGACAGACGATACTCTTGCATCAGCACAGCCATAAACTGTGCCAACGCAGTCTTTGCATGATACAACATACAGGTGCAGCACAGGTGCAAGACCCAAATAGGCCATATGTAAATGTGCAAAATCAACCATCCCGACAACAACAGATACACACTTCATGAGTACCAGGTAAAAACCTAAAAGCCACATGGCAACCAGGGGCCGGTTGCATAAACCACTAAGACTAGTCTTACAAGTTAGTCATCCAATTTTTTTAATTTAAGACTGTTCATGAATGTTTTAAGTCAGTTAAATAAAAATGTTGATTAGTCTAATTTGATAATGAAACGTAAGGCTGATAACACCCCTAACTTCTAGGTGGCCATAGTTCTTAACTTAACTTAATGGCTATGCAACTGGCCCCAGGGAACACCAGCAAACTCAAATAAAATGGTAACACTTTAGAATACCGTTCCTTCATTAATGAATAACTACACAGGAACAAATGAGTTATTTATCACTATTAACATTCTAGTAACTACTATTAACTAACAAGAAACTCTGATTAACGAATTAGTAAGTAATAGTGTTCAGTCGAATGTGGTAGTTCAGCTAATCAGCATTTTTCATACCTCACTGAAAGACTACTAAGAACTACTATATACAGGTTCATAATTAATATTAATAATGCATAATGTATAATTTAATGTAATGGTAACCCATTAGTAATGACTCAAGTGTTACTATATCTTTCCTAAGGAACTACTTATTAGATCAGTATTCTAAAGTGAAGACCATTGGCAGGAACACACAATGACTAAAGTTTATTACTCAAAATTACTCAAAAGCTTACAATGACTTCAGTCAATATTAGGAAGTTATCATGTTTTCATTTTAGAATACTGATCCAAATAATTAGTACTGTAGTTCCTTTAGAAGGATGTAGTAACACTTGAGCCATTACTAGTGGGTTACCGTTACCTTTTATTACAAAGTATGCATTATTCATGTTAATTATGAACCTGTATCATCATATCAATTATTAACCTCACCCTCATGTCGTTCCAATTCCGCAAGACCTTCGTTCATCTTCAGCACACAAATGAATTTATGAAATCCGAGAACTTTCTGACTTCTCTATAGACAGCAACGTAACGACCACTTTCAAGGCCAAGAAAGGTAGTAAAGACATTGTTAAAATAGTCGATGTGACTTCAGTGCTTCAACCTAAATATTATGAAGCGACAAGAATACTTTTTGTGCGCAAAAAAACAAACAAAAATAATGACTTTATTGAATGATTTCATCTCTTGTGTGTCAGTAACCACAGTGCAGCTCTTCCGGGTTCTACATCAAAACGCTGATGCCAGTTGACCATTGCTGTTCACATGAGCTCACATGCTGTTCACATGATGCGTGTGATGCTGACGCAGGAGCCAGCCAATACAAAGCCTGCGTTCTGACGTACAACCCGGAAGCGCTGCAGTGTGTTTACTACATCAACAGTGTAGGAGACTGACAAAGAAGAGAAGAAATTCTTCAATAAAGTCGTTATTTTTGAGTCACATGGACTATTTTAACTATTCTTTACTACCTTTCTGGGCCTTGAAAGTTGTATATGCCTCATGAAGGTCATGAGACCGAAACGTTGCTTATAAAATTTTGATACTCGTTTGCAAGTATTGATAGTGTGCGGGATTTCCTTGTGTTTTTTGGGGGGGCCTTGAAAGTTACAATGACGTTGCTGTCAATGGAGGGACAGAACGCTCTCAGATTTAATCAAAAAGTTTGTAATTTGTGTCCCGAAGATGAACGACGGTCTTACGGGTTTGGAACGACATGAGGGTGAGTAAATGATGACAGAATTTTCATTTTGGGGTGAACTATCCCTTTAAGTTAAAGGCTTCATTTTTTTTTTCTTAAGCACAGTACGTGCCTGTGCAGGTATAGCTCTGCTCACTGGCTTTGCACGTTCATTCCACTGAGTGATGAGAGCTTCACACATTCACTGCAATGGGGCTGCCGTGACCTGCATCGGGATTGGTCTTTAAATCCTTTGAGGGAGACTCTGCAGGGAGCCCCCGCCCCTCCTCCTCCTCTTTTAGATGAGCAGTAATGTGCCTTTGCATTTGAAGTGCAGTGGACCATTTCTTCAATGGGATGAAGTGATATCAAGGCCTTTTTGACAATCTGACCTTTTTTGAGAGGTGTTACTGGAGGTGAGATACAATGACTAACAAATGACAGTTCACATCTTGTAACTAACATTAAGTAACGATAGTCGACATGTATGGAGAGATTGCAATCACACTCTTTTCGATATTCTTCTCTGAAGCAACCACCAGTGCATTGATGATGCAAAAACATGCAAAATAAAGCAATAAGCCACAAAAGACTGTGCATTAAATTGATTTTTACCATGGATAGGAGGTGTTCTTTTAGAGTCTGTTTTATAATTGTTTTTTTAGCCTTCTGCACTTATGAAAATGTAAGTAAGCCATATAAAACTGTCTGCAATATGATCCCACATAATGAGATAATTCAATTCTAATGGATGATATTCAGAGTTAATAACCGACACTACCTTAAACTGCCACCACATGCAGATAAACACTTATGTACCTTTATAAAGACTTAAGAAAATAGTGCATATTATTTTCATTTCCTTTTTTCCACTTTCTTAGAGCAGTTTTTAAGAACTGTTTACATATTAAAATAAACATGCTACTGGTTTAATGCATCAGCAGCAGGTCTGGGGAATGAACACTGACTGCTTTAGCCTCTTAATCTCTCTGGATTAAATTTTATGATCTATGTCAGTCTGTAAAAATCTGATTAAACTTTTGTGCAGAGAGAAGCATGCCAAAACACAAGGGCAGAATGGATGGCATGCTTTGAATAATTATAATTATATCAAGGTGTTAGGTCCAACACAGAGTGTCTTAGAAACTTCACAAATACATAGTGAATATAATAGACCTGCAGGACTTAATGGACTTTGGACAACTTTCATGAGGAAAATAATAAAACAGGCCTACAACTCACTCAATCCCCACACTAGCTCTCTCAGTCCCTGCAATTTTCCCAAAATCATCCACAGGTGCGCAAAATCCAAAATAAAAGTCTTCACATAACAAAGCAGTAACAATTTATTTTGATAGTCCATTTTACACATTCTACTAACAATAAGTAATTTTGCAACACATGTCAACTGCAAGTAATCAGAGTATTAGTAGACTGTCTGCTTTATATCAGCCTAAAACTTTCTACTGACTATAAGTAAATTTGTAAGTATGTCAATTTATTCTACTAACCCTAACCTAACAGTCTAATATTACTCTAATAAGAGTTAGTTAGACAAGAGTTAGACATGTAGTTGCAAAGTTATTTATAATTAGTAGAATGTAAAAATAAAAATAACTTCAAGTTGTAATAGACTTATTCCACTCCATCCATGAGAAACCATGCGCCGTCTGAGGCGAGTGAAACACTCATGTTCACCTGTTCACTCAAAGTATAAAAAAAAAGTATAACCAATAAAATAACTGCAAAAATACACAACTTTAAATCTGTTGTCGGTATCTTTGTGCTATTTTAAGTCAGATATGAATTAAGTCAGTTATTATTTAATTTTACTAAATGTATTTTGCATGAATGTTGAACACTGTTTTTGTTTTTGCTGTTTACTGTTTTTGCACGATGTGTCTTTTTGTGTAACTAATACACTAATACAGAGCGAATGTTTGAAGGTTTTGACACTGGTGAACAATTACTAAAAATTAGTGACTACATATATTAATCTGAGAAATAGACAATCGCACTCACTTTCTCCCGGCTCCTTGCTCTTTCTGCCGCTGGTATTCTTTTTCAGCATGTTCCTGCCAGTGGTGAAGAGGTTGGTGAGCTCATCCAGTGGGCTAGTAGGCGTCCGTGAGCGTGCCACTGAGACATTCTGCATAGATCCGTGATGCCGCCCCCCTGAGCTTGAATCCTGTGGCGGGGATGCCTTTCCGTGAGGTGTGGCCGAGGCGCTGCGAGGAAGGCCTGCTGTGGGAAACGGCCCGTCAAAAGGCGGTGAGCGCATGAGGCTAAGGGGCGTCAGGCAGCGGCCCATACTGACAGGTGAGGGGCAGGCGGAGTGGCTGCGCTGATAACCATGTGAAGAGGAGGAACCTTTATAGAGGGCACAGGGCAACGGCGGCGCCGACGATCGCCCAGATACTGTTAATGTAGGAGTGGCTGTTAGCTCCCTCTCGGCACGTCTTTGGTGCGATGTAGAGGCAGAGCCAGAAGGTTCCAGAGAAGTTGGTGACTTGCCATAAGAGCCGTTCTCTAACATAGGAAGCTTTGTTACATCGAGAGGGGTGAGTGGGGACTCGTCTGAGTTGGGCGAGCACTGAGCAGGGGCAGGAGGGAAAACCAGTAAAGGTGGCCTGTGGGCCAACAAGTTGGGGAATGGGGCGGGGATATCACAAAGGAGGGGCGTACCTCGAGGGGTGGTACAACGGCTCAGGGGGGCATGGATGTCAAGCTCAGGTGGGCAGGGTGTGGCACACTGCGATCGACAGCTCAAAAGATCCCAACGGGAGTCAAACTCGTCAAGGGTAGGGTACTTCATCTCTTCATAGACAGCCTCACCCGGCTCGTCTTCCTCAGCACGAGGGGTTGGTTCTTGGCCCACGTTCCCAGACATCTCAATATAGATGGGTTCATCAAAGTCTGAGTCCTGTGGGCCCTGCGGCTGAGGAGGAGAAGGGGCTTGGCTATCCCTTGAGAAGATAGAGGGAGAACTTTTTGAACCATGATTGCGGATATAAGACTCATCAAAGGAAGTGCTCAGTTGAGTGTTGGGATTCCTTTTAGGTTTTGGTGGGGGAACTTTCCTGCAGTCCTCACTGCAGCCTTGTGTTCCTGAGTAAGCAGAAAAAAAACATAAAGAAAGATATGGATTAGCATAGTAGCAGAGAGTTCGAGTCATCTGTACATAGGATGATTTAATAACTTTCATTTATTCAGATGCCAGATGGTCCTGCTGCACCAACTCAGTCACTAACTTTATCACCAATTCCATACACGCACACAGTAATATATTTTATATGACATACAATAAAAAAAGCTGTTTTTTAAATACACACGTTGGCAAACACAATCTGGACACTCCCTCAAAAATGACACACACGAGTATAGATGATAATCTTGTACAAAATCTCTACTGTTCCAACTCCACTCTGAGAATAAAAATGACAAAATGCCTTGATTTTCAGTACTGAGAAAAGATCATCTTTCATCATATCCAAAGAACATTTTCTCATAAATGTTTTGTGGGTGTGTAAAGAGGGAAAAGAGTACAATTGCACCAGATTAAAGTCATTTTTCATGTTCTCTCTGGGAGTCAGTGAATCCCTTTGCGCATGCCTAGAGAAAAAAAAATACTATATGTGTGTTAATTCGGTGAAAGTGAAGACTGGTGGATCTTGTGATCCGTTTCAACGCCTCTGAATGTGCCCTTGCTCCTGCTCTCTCTGCCTCTTCCCTCCCTACGAGAGGATGTGTTTACCCTCGCCCCCTCTCCTCCAGGGGAACTAAATCTAGGTCAATCGCTACTCCTGAATGAATTCTGCGCTGGCCCCTCCCCCCACACACACCCCACCCCCCGCCCCCCGCTTCAACACGCAACTGTCCTCTGAATGAGGGACATCCCCCACTCTTTGGTGTGCATTGGCTAAAGGGCTGTTGAGCTGGCTGCCTGCCCATTCCTCATTGGCTGTTGCCGCGCTCTAACTTCCTGTCACCTCGCTGACGATTGGTGGAGGCTGATGTCTGATGTCTGGATTGGTTGAGCAGCAGGGGGTCTCTGTTTCTGTGGGCTGGTTGCCGTGGCATTGAGGAAGATCTGCGTGCACACTGTGATCCCTTCAAATTCTGACGAAAAGCAACTCTCACAGCATACGTCATTACTGCAGAAACATAAATCAACTTAATACTTTTGCAGCCTGCAGCTTTGGTTCTTTGACGTATGTTCTGTAACTCATCAGAGTTTTGAAATATTAAACCAAAGAGTCTGATCTGATTTTGTGTCTATGAGGGTAAACATAATTAACATTAGAATCCTATTTTGCATTTACTGCATGACATGCATCTATGGAAAGGGATGCATATCTTGTTCTTTTCAACAACAACTTAAAATTAACACAAAAACACACTGTGCTTGTTTACTACTTGAAAACAAAAAGAGAGCAATCACTACATAGAAATAAAGTGATGGGCTTGTTGAGATCTGCATGAGGATATCGCCTGGGACAGTGTTGACATAACATGACAAGAGTGGGTGTTGTTGAGAACAGTAAAGAACTCAGTTGTATTAACCCCACAATTTGTAGTTCATTCACAACACTGCTCTCATATTTACAATCACTTTGCTATATGTTAATCATGAAAGGGTGGAATGGGTATACTCTGCACTTCAGCTGGACACAAGGACGATGGACGTAAATGGCTAATTGCTTTCATGAAATGGCAGCAACAGCACTGCTCAACAAAGAATTAGATGTACAACTGAATAGAATAAACAATATAGTTAAGTTAATTATGCTGCTGTTAAACAGTTTGGGCCCTATCATACACCCAACGCAACGCAAGTGTTTTTTGCTAGTTTCAGCCCAACGCGGTTACGTCATTCACCAAGTTGTTTAAATAGCAAATGCATTTGCGCCTATTTGTGCACCCAAGGCCGTGCTGGTCTGAAAATGAGGTGTGTTCAGGCGCATTGTTGGCGTGTTGCTATTTTGAGGCAACTGAAATAGACTGTGCTATTGACCAACAAAAACCTGGTCTAAAGTCAATGGCGCAGTATTTATTTATTTTTTTGTTATTTAAAGAGCGCGTTAGTAATGTGCGCCAATAGGCAGGTCCACAATGCGTGTACACTTTGTCCCGCAAGAGCAGACCTTGTTTGGCCTTTATTGATAAAAGAGTGGAGAGAGGACAGGAAATAGTAAGCTAAATGGTTAATTAGCAGGCACTTTACAGTTCACCTATAACAAGAATAAACCCACCTACTGTGACTGAAAGGAAATGCTGGGAGACAATTTTAGGGTCAACTGTATACACCTTTGCTCAATGTGTAAAAATGTTGTCCTGCACCTGGAGGACTATGAAACATCACCTACTACAGTCTTGTTTGCACAGCTTAGTCCAGCTAAGGCTTCACATTATTTGACTATTCAAAATTATGGTACTGTCCACATTGTTGACTCAGGTGTGTTTGCTTTCAGCCAAGATTCAATTGAACCAATTTTTCAACATCAGCAAGTGTATAACTATAGAATCAGTGGATCTCAACAGGAAATGTGAAGCTTGGATTAAACACCATGGCATCTTACCGTCACATCTCTCTGAATCATCGCCTTTACACCCGGTGGGACTGAAGTCCACAGCTTCAGAGGAGATGCTGAGTTTAGTGCTGGGGTCCCGCCGGGGCTTGGGTGGGGGCTGTTTACGGGATGTGGGGCTGCCCTCCTCTTCCACTCCTCCACCCACGGAGTGCAGGGACTGGGAGCGAACGGCGAAGCCCGGATTACAGGGGGTCTGTTGCTGGTGCTGGTGAGGGGACACGTGCTCCGCAGGGGCTGGCATGCTCATTGAGCCCATTCGCAGGTGCTTACCCTCGGCGACCACCTCTTCCCCCCTGAGTAGAGAGCACACATATAGGAATAAAACAGTGCATGAATGAATTCTGAAGTCAAGAGCAGCATTGTATGATATATGGTAACACTTATAAGGTTCATTAGGTAACATTAGTTAATGTATTAACTCATGAACTAACAATGAGCAAAACATTTGTTATTTATTAATCTTTGTTAATGTTAGTTAAAATACAGCTGTTCATTGTTTGTTCATGTTAGTTCATAGTGCATTAACTAATGTAAACAAATACAACCTTTGATTTTAATAATGTATTAGTAAATGTCCCCTCCTTGAACTGCCACCTTAACGTGGTGGAGGGGTTTGAGTACCCGAATGACCCTAGGAGCTATGTTGTCCGGGGCTATATGCCCCTGGTAGGGTCTCCCAAGGCAAACAGGTCCTAGGTGACGGGTCAGACTAAGAGCGGCTCAAAAGCCCTTTATGAGAAAAATTATATCGAGGACCGTGACGTCACCCGGTATGGCGCAGCCGGGGCCCCACCCTGGAGCCAGGCCTGGGGTTGGGGCTCGTATGCGAGCGCCTGGTGGCCGGGCCTCCCCCCACGGTAGTTAGTTTCTATTCTGAAGTACGGAATACACTAAACACTAAACAATTGTATGTAATCCACAAGATGACACAGAGAAACACAAGGAATTAATGAAAACGTTGTTTCTACAATATTTTGGATTATTTAATTATTTTGAGCATAATTGATAAAGAGCGCTCATGAACATGTCAAAATGCACTACAGTTCTCTAAACCAAGAGTTTTTCAGCCTCTTAATGTCAAGTACCCCCCAAAATGATGACTCCCTCCATATATATATATATATATATATATATATATATATATATATATATATATATTATATATATACTGTATATATATATATATATATATATATATATATATATATATATATATATATATATATATATATATATATAGCTGTAAATGTTCACAAATGAAAATACTAATTAATTGGCTTTAACTAATACTTTTAGAGTACTGTTATGTATAAACCTGAAAAGAAGCATTTGAAATTAAATTTTTAGTGGACCCCCTGGGCTTTCCTGAAAACCCCTGCCCTAAACCACAGCGCTGCTTAGTAAATCATTCTGTGCTGATGTGTGTCTGTGCACGTAATTAGCAACGCTCTGATAAGATCTGTGATGAAGTTACTCATCTGAATGAATGGCTTATTTAGAGCTATTGATTTTTGTTTAGCACCCCTTCCGACTTGTAATGAGACAGTAAAAGGCCCTCGACATAGCAGGAATAGATTTTTTAAGTGGATATTTTGATTGCACTTTCATGGAGCTTGACCAATTTGAAAAAGTTGTTAAATAAACAACTAACTTTGTCAAGGAATTTAGGCCTAAATAGCATGGAGATAATTTTCCAGGATTTGATGCAATAACGACAATGATACAATGTTACAAATATATGACATCATGCTCAATGGACTGCATTGGAAAATATCTTTGATCTTCCTTGGTCTCTATTTTAACTTTTAAACTCATGCTTCCCATTTACTCCCTACTATATCTTGGTTTTTATTGCACTGGGTTTGTAGCCCTGAACTCCTTTGGTTCTTCTGATGTACTAAATCAAAAGTCTCTGTTAAGTTCACTCTCTCGCTCTCTCTTGCTCTCTCTATTCCCTAAAGATTTCTGTCCCACAAAAGAGAATGACTTTACTAGTCATTAGTTTGATTTCAAGGCCGTACATCTATTACCTGAGCATGAACATGTGTTTGTGTAACTTGGTAACTTCCGCACATACAGCTGCTGAACAGCAGGAGTCTCGAGAGAAGGGTTCATTGGTCAGGGGCTTAACTTTGCCTAGCAACAGGGCACCTACGGAAACCAAACACAAAATCTGCCACTGTTGCTCTGTGCAACCAGTCCCCTCACACACACACACACACACACACACGTGATGGATCAGGTATTAAGCTCTCATTAGGAAGAGGAACAGTGATGTTGGAGCAGCTGTCTGCACTGCATGCGATTGCTCCTGCTCGGCAAAGACAAGTTTCCTACTGTTAAAAATAGCTGATGCCATACTTCTCCTTAGCAAAGTATTCAGTGCAGTTTCACACAATCTTTTTCTCAGATTCTGAAAGAAGAATTGCAATTATGCTGCAGTTTGTTTTTTGTTTTGTTTTGTTTTTTTGCATTAAAACTTAAATTGACTTGACTTGATTCAAAAAACGTGTTTTGAATTTTCTATCCTGTCCCATTTTGACTCTTATCTCTGAGTTGTTTCAAAGCAGTTGTTTCAAAGCAGCTTGACAGTGATAACAGGAAAATTATGCATTCCAGCTGTTGTTCAGCTGAAGTCAGTTCAGTGTTGATTAAGTTCCATTGTAAAGATCATTAATTATTAAAATAGTTAATTTCATCTATAAAGCAGTTCTGCAAAAAAGGATGTCATCATTCAGCTCAGTTCAGTTCTCATACAACAGCGTCAGTACAGTCAGATCAATAATATTATTGCATATTGAGTGACCCCATAGTCATTAGGTGTGTACTTAGGTGTGTACTCACGGTACTTTGATGTCATAGATCGGTCTGCGCAGCGCCACTTCAAATCGAACACACCTACTATTTTGCCAATTCTGTTTAGTGACAGAAATTACATTACCTTTAAATATGGCAAATTAAACAGACTGAAAACAGGAAAACAGTTCTTGAAAATCAATTTAAAAAAAGATGACAGAATCCTGCTTGAGAATTAGTCCTAGTGTTTGTGCATGTGTGGCACTGTATTATTTATCGCATTGCCCTTGCCCAGTAAAAGGGTAATGTCTTTGAAGCCAGTGCACTGTAGCTGCTGGACAGCATAGCCTACTTTCCAGCCTTTTCAAATTTTAGAAAAAATAAAAACAATTCCATATATTAAAATGCTAAACATAGAATAATACATTACATTCAATTGTTTTTCAATCCTACATAGTATAATTTAAACAACATCATTCCCATTTATTTCTGTCCATGCTTTTCAGTGTTTACAGCATAGTTGTTGTATGCAAATTAGCACGTGAGACAAAGTTTCCGTGTGCTCCCAGAGACAGTGGAAGGGCCAACAGAATGTCAGAGAATGAATGAAGACCCACCCCACTCAGAGCAATGAAGCAATCTGATTGGTGGGCGGCTGCTCCAGCTGTCACTAGGCAGAACGCATTTCCAGCAAGCACGCTCTTCACACTTAATCTCTTTCTAACAGATTTTTCTCTCTCCCTCTTTTCCTTCCTCTCTCTTCCCATCAGTTCCTGTAAAAATGGGTCGTCTCATTGACCCACTTATATGCCTCATGAAAAATCCAGCTATTCTTTTTTTCTAGCACTCATCCTCCAGCCACCGAGTATGAATATTTTATATAAGCAACAGCTGATTAGCAGACCAGGAGTAGACCAATATCAGAAGGTAAAGACTCTTCTATAGCCTTTACAGCCCAAGAGTGTGACTTGTGGTCACATTTTGGTGAAAGTTCTTCAGTTTCAAGCAGCCGCAACAGTGAAGTGTCTTACATAAATCAGGGCCTCACTGAAGACTCAATTTAATTAAACACTGCATCTGGTGGCCAATCAAATGTACCTAATTTAGGAAATTTTTGACTAGGACCAGACATCAACTGACAGAGTTAGCAAAATGAAGGTTTGTCAAGAGATGTCGAGATGACCTAAAAAGTGAATAATCATAATCTGGTACATTGGTTAGTGTGGGACACCTCAAATCTGTTGGGTACATTTCTTGCTCAGTATTTTATTATGAGTATATTCTAGATGGGTTGTCTCATTTGTTGATCCAAAGGGCCCTATCATACACCCGGTGCAATGCAGCGCCAGGTGCGACTTAAGTGTTTTTTGCTAGTTTCAGCCCAACGCAGTTATCATTTTCACGTCCTGCGCATAGCAAATGCATTTGCGCCCATTTGCGCCCATGGGCGTGTGCTGGTCTGAAAATGAGGTGTGTTCAGGCGCATTGTTGGCGTGTTGCTATTTTGAGGCAACTGAAATAGACTGAGCCATTGACCAACAAAAACCTGGTCTAAAGTCTATATATTCAGCAGTATATATTTTTTTTGTTATTTAAAGAGCGCGTTAGTAATGTGCGCCTATAGGCAGGTCCACAACGCGCGTACACTTTGTCCTGTAGATGGTCTGCTTTCGCGCTTTAACCTTGTGCACGAGCAGATCCATTTCCTCTAGAAGCATTCAGTTTTAACGCTTGCAAATTCTGCCATGTAAATAGCGAATCTGCCATGGCGCGAGCGCAACTGGCTTTTAAAGGGAATGGGAGATGAGACTCTGATTGGTTTGTAGCACATTATACCCAAAATACACCCAATACTCATTAACAAAATAGGGACAACCCTTTTAGACCATGTGCCGGGTGCACCGACCATTTTTCCGTCGTTAATCTAGCAAAAGTGGATTCGGACACGACCTAATTGCACTTGCGCCATGCGCTTTAGACCATGCGCTTACATCGTTAAAATAGGGCCCAAAGTGTTTTGATGACAACTATAAATTAACCACAAATTGCTTCATCCCTAAACTGCTTTTGATTATTTTTCTGGTTTGTAATGAATAAAAAGTCCAAACCAAACTCAAGCCTAAATCATTAAAAGATGATCATCACAAAAATGTCTGCTGTGCATGTTTTACCATGCAAATTATTCTTTGCAGTAACATGTGTATTACGATTACCCAGCATTCCCCATAAGCACAAACTAATGCCATGTCAGAGCTGAAATTAATGCTTTTTAGGTAGTTGAAGCCTGAGCCAAATGCGTGAAAGAGGTCTCTGACAGCATTCAGCTTTTATTGCACTTAGAAGACAGTGCCAAATGTGATCGATGCAATCTATGCCAACAGGTCTAGGGCAGCACTCAACAGTAAATTGCCCACTGACACAATTACAGCATGCATTGATGTTATCAAGGCCATGGATTTGAAGTGTCAAAATGCATCTGATGCCTTTGGTCATGACTACAATCATTTTTGTATGACTGAAATGACATTAAGATGAAAACCTAGACTTTATTTAATGACTAGTGTGAAACTGATACTACTGTAGTGAGTGGACCAGTAATGTAGAGCAACATTATCCATTTTGTGGGTGCGTGTCTTGCACATAAATCTCTGCCAAGGTTGAAGTCGTTATGAAGTTCAAGCCCCAAATATCAGAATAAGAAAATTAATCAACCTCCACATGTTGAAGAGGACATGGTCTTTTTCTGCCATCAACAACATCCCACCATGCCATTGCCAGTGTAAGGGAGCACCAAGGGTTTGTTTTCTTGTGTGGCTGTCACTTACATACATGTGTGAGTGAATGAATGCTCATGTGTTGTGTCAACTTGAGTTGCAATCTGCAATCTTACAGTTTTTCTCAGTCGTTTTTGTTCGTTTCTTGAATCATCATTAACATTTGCAAACCAGTTAGTGTATTTCTCAAAACAATTAATATAAACAGCATTACACAATGGAGTACCTGCAAAAGCCTGTAACTTGCTCAAGACCCTTAGTTCATCTCTCAAAAGTATTTATGCATCAATTATAAGTGCTTGCATCATTGTTCACAAACAAGATAGTCAAAATACTTAGCCATGTTGTCAATATAACAGTATACTCTGTATATTTACTGTATACTGTAAAATGAAAGCAAACTGTATAATATATTATGATCAACATGACAATTGATAATGTAGGAAACAGCAGACAATTGTATGAAATCCATTGCATCAACGTACTGAAGCATTAGTTAGTTCAAAAGAATGAAAAATTGCTTTTATGATGTGATTGTGCACAAGTGACTAGATGATGCTGTGATCTGAGAAAAAAAGCAACTGAGAAAAACTGTAAGTGAGGGTATTTGCAATATGAGCAATCTTTTAAGATTTCGTATGCATTGCATTGCTGACATATCTCAAGTCACTTACCTTTTAATGGCTTCTTCCTGTTTTCGCTTCTTGTCGTTTTTCTCCTGAAAGTTAATCTTATTTTTCTCATTCCACACGTGGTCAATGCTCTGTGTGACCAATCTGTTATATGCCTTCAGTCCACAGTCTTCAACATACTGCAAAAACATTAGTGAATCCTCCTCTTTAGAGCTAATCATTGCTTACAGGCATTCCAAAGGGGCTTTCTGCAAATAAAAATAGTGACATTAAAGTTACAATTGTGAGCATTTGAATTATTGGTTTGTAATTATTATTATTTGTATTATCATAATGCTTTAGATGATAGATAGATAGATAGATAGATAGATAGATAGATAGATAGATAGATAGATAGATAGATAGATAGATAGATAGATAGATAGATAGATAGATAGATAGATAGATAGATAGATAGATAGATAGATAATGCAATGATAATGATATGCTTCAAACTGTTGAATTCATACGGCATTCCTACTATTTTAACGGGTTATTGTGTAAATAATCAAGGATTCTGGGTCAATGAGATTCTCCCTTCATCAGCAAACGCAGAGAGCCTCGCTCTAAGCCTCAGCAGCACATCTACATCTACAAAGAAATTGTTTATTAGTAAGCTGTAGTATTGTATACAGCTGGTTATCATGAAAACAGGCCAGTACATTTCTCAGTCTGGAAAATGAAGCATCCAGTAGCAGGACACTGGTTAGTGGGCCATTTGTGCTGCATTTAATGAGTTGGTTGTGTGACTGAGTGTGACTTTTGTGTGACTTTTGAGCTTGAGTAACCCTTAAGTAAGCGTATATATATGTGTGTGTGGGGGGGGGGGGGTGCACGTAAAATCATACTGATGCAGTAATGCAGAGGGTGTGGGTGTGAAGTCTTTTGCAGTGTACATCTGCAGAAGTCTAGGAGAAGGAGGAGACAGGATTCGGTATTATGTAGGTCAGTATTTTTTAGAGTGATCCATGAATCTGGGCATGCTTGTTTACATGTGAGGGGCAGTGTGTGTGTGTGTGTGTGTGTGTGTGTGTGTGTGTGTGTGTGTGTGTGTGTGTGTGTGTGTGTGTGTGTGTGTGTGTGTGTGTGTGTGTGTGTGTGTGTGTGTGTGTGTGTGTGTGTGTGCGTGTGTGTGTGTGTGTGTGAGGAGGGGGTAGGAGGGGGGAAGGGGGGTTAAAGCAGCCAGATGGGTAATGCACTACCAGCTCAGAGACCCACCACCATTGTCCAGTGTCCTCTGCAACATGGCATCTTCGGTCTTCGACCTTAGAGCAACTTGTGTTGACCATGGACTATTTCATATTCGCTGTTGCATTTAATGTCACATGACCTTGCTGAGTTAGTATGTAGCAAGTTTGAGTTTGCAAACTGCAAAAAAATATTTTCTTCTTTAACCCAATTCAGGTTGAAGCATACTGTTTATGGCCTGTCAGAAACCCTGTAATTTGGCCCGCTTCCCTTCAAATTGTCTCCTTCCTAGATTCTCTATTATGCTCTGCCAACATCTCATCTTATCCTCCCTCATTCATTCACTTGACAAAATGTGCAGCATTTGACCCTCTGAGGAGAGATGACTATTCTCCTAAGGTGAGCACAAAAGATGTATTTAGGTAATCGCTAGAGAGATGGATACATCTTCAATGTAAAATGTTAAGGCCAGTCTGTAGAGTGTAGCCATAATGTCCCATCAAGAGACGGTCTATCCAGCAAGTTAGATCTAAAAACATAAGGGTGTATGTAAGGTTATATATAAGGATGAATGTAAAGTTCCAAGAGCTCAGATGAGAGTTATGTACTTACAGAGGAACTAGGTCCCTGCTGGCTACAGTGTCAGCCAGTTCAGGTAGATCCATTAGACTCCCAAAAGTACCTGGGACAAAACCTGACTGATATCCTGAGATTACAACTCCAGTCCAACGGGAAAGATTCAAGCCATTGCAAAGTCACTCTCCAGTCCGCAAAGTAGAATTCCCGGGCATAAAATCAGGAGGCAGTGAGAATGAAGTCTGCAGCTCCTTATAGCTGGAGAACCTTCAGCCCGCTGGGAATGTGCAGTGCGTAACTCCAGTCTGAAAGATGCTCTCCTCTTCATCGGTACATGCTACACCTGCAAGAGCGCAACAACATCAAAAGGGAAAGCATCCTTCTTAACTCCCAACATGCACCTTTAAAAAGTCCAACAACAGCGCAAAACAAAACGAAAATCTCCTGGAGTCTTCCAGGTTCTGAATTGAACCGTGCACACTCAGGTGAAGACCTTCTTAAGTGAAACCTTGTTTTTGTTTTTGAAGGACGCAGCTCTCACGGCAGTGCTGGTTCTCGGATGTGGGGCTCGTCTCTGAGTGGATGCCACCGCGGATTAACTCGGGCTTCACAACACAAAGAACACGCCTCCACCCTCCTCCTCTTCCCCCCCTCGCATGCACTCGCTCACACCGTTCCTCGCTCTCAGCACCAAGGACAGCTCCTCTGCCGCTCTGCTGTAGTAAACGGGGCAGGAGAGCATGTGTCAGTCATGGCACAGTGGGCGGGACGGGCATACAGGGTGTGACCTCATTAGACTGAGCACCACTCCCAGTGTCCTCAACCAGTAAACAACACAGTGGAAAAGCCAAAAGACAAGCCCAATATTAAAAGTCACACTTCAAAGTAAACCATGGTTAATTTAGGCATTCTTTTTTCTTTTTTTTCTAAAAGCAAAAATAATTAACATTTTTTTCTTTCCAGGAAATAAAAAAAAATAGCTTTCTCTGAATCTTTAAGTCAAAAAGTATAGGGGAAAACAAAAAATCAAAGCATCATAGAGAAACAGAAGAGAGTTGGTGTGTTTGAGATTTGTTTACATGATTGATGCGGTGAGCATGGGCTTGTTCAAATGGATTATTACTGTCGACACAAAGGGATGAAGGGCAGCGATCTGTTGTTTTGCTCAAGCCCCCCTCTCTCCCCCTCCCTCACTTTCCCCCTCCCTGCCTCCCACAGTTTCTGTGTCTGCGACTGATCTAGCATCCAAAAAAACAGGGGAACTATGTCAGAGGCACAAGTGTGCAAAGACACACTTACTTGCAGAAAATGACAGAGCTCACAGGCTCTTTTGCTGAGAGGAACAGGGACAATAATTAGGTAAACATCCCATCGGTTGCTTTGCTTGGCAAACACAAAATGAGATAGTTCATCCAAGTAAAGCTGCTAACAAAGGCCAGCCTGACCTCTTAAAATGAGCTTTGTGTTGAGGTCACAGATTAGACTCTTAAATGCAGAATAAATAACATGCTGTGTAAATAATTTAGGTAAGCGTGAAGAGAGTGATAATTTTTTCTACCAGTTAAAGATTGATAGATGTTGTTAAGCAGATTTGCAGTTGGTTTTGGCTCTTGGGCTGTTTTTGGGGAATAATAGGGTCATCAAGGGATGGGCTGGTTTTATTACTCTGGAAAGGAAGAGGTGAGAATCAGCAGGTCAGTGGATGAGAAATGACATTTTAAAGGTGACATGCTTTCATTAAAATTCCACTGCAACTTTCTTTTTTAACATCAATGCCTCGCCAACTAAAGTGGGCCACCAGTCTATATTTTCACTTTGATTGGAAATGAAAATCTCTTTCACACAAACACACACACACACACACACACACACACACACACACACACACACACACACACACACACACACACACACAATGATGTCTTAAAGGGATAATTCATCTAAAAATAAAAATTATGTCATCAATTTCTCACCCTCCCTTAGTGAAAAAAGGATAGTTTATTGTATTTGAAATATATTCCTTTTTTCAATAGTACATTGCAAATATCTTTAAATATATTAAAAGTATATTAAATATATTAAAAGTATATTAGCATCATGCTTTTACATATTTTCACAATACAAATTTTAACACACTTTAAAATAATTGTACTTTAGTATATTTTCCAAAAATATATTTTATAAAAAATATACTTGAAGGGAAAATTCTGTTTGTTTGTTTTTTAAGTATTTATTTGCACTTTACTTAAAAATATATTTTAGGTATATTTTACCTGTGTGCATTTCAAAGTATACTTTCAAAATACATTATAATATACAATAGTATATTGTACAAAGTATAGCTAAGTAATATTTGTTTATTAATGTGCATTTGTTATCGAAGACAAAGTGTGCAATTTGTAGTATTTGGAATAAGCCAAAGTTAATACTGTGCATATACTTTTTATACAAATATAATACACTTATGGTATATTGCTTGTGTGTTTCGAAGACACTCGTAATGAATTTGTAATGCACTTGGCAAATAAAGTATACTTCACTTTAATATTACTAATCAAACATCTAATTGGTCCCTACACAGGCATATACTTAAAGTATACTAAGTATACTTGAAGTTGTTCCAATATAGTACATAAAAGTACACTAAATACACTTAAAGTTATGCTTTACTACAATTTAATTACTACTAAAATATACTTATAAAATAAAATTAGTTGTTCCAAATTAGCACACTTCAAGTTAACTAATCATTAACACAGTTGAAGTATACTAAATGAGTCTGGCTGCAAGTATACTTAGCATTTTTTTTTTCTCAACATGATCATATCGTTCCAAATTCTGTGGAACAAAAAAAGAAGATATTTTGTTTGATAGATATGTTTGTATTTTTTTGTCTACAATGGAAGTCAGTCATAACCAAAACTGTTTGGTAGCTTTACTGCAGAGCGTAGCTCCAAACCTAATAAAACACATATGAACAAGCTAACAAAGTCTTCAATATTATTATTAAATCTACAGGCAGGTGAGTTTGATCTAAACTCTGCAGGGAAGTGGATCTCGAGGGCCAGAGTTGCCTATCCATGCTCTAAAACATCTATAGGAATGAGTTAATAACATTCGGTGGCATCAAAATTCAAATGATCTTTAAGGTGCACGCCAACAAAACCCTCCAGTAACACTAAGCACTAGTACACTCACACCCATCCCCCTATGACAGGATCACACATCCCGACAAGTGTGAGCTGTTGTAAGAGCAGTGATACCGAGGTGAAAATTGGGGTCTGAGGGCCACATTCCCTCAAACAGGCAGCAGATTAAATCTAGGATTTTGCCTCTTACAGCTCATAAATCCACATTGGGCCCTTATCCTGCAGACAAATGGGGTACACCTGATTTGTTGAATGGTCTGAAACAGGTCTGCAGTTTTTAATCGTTTTCAGTTTAACACAATGACAAAACAACCTCATTACCACCAGGGAATCCCTTAAAATGACTCGCGACCAACACTGCAAAAATTCTTGTAATTTGTATAGGAAAAATACTTTACTATACAGTGAGAAAATGTCAAATTAAATAGTAAAACACTGTCAAATTTAGGTTTTATGTTTTTGAACTTCCACATGTTTCTACATGTTTCAGACTCATTGTTTTATTTTTTGCTGAAAGGCCAACAAATATAGGCTGCTATATAAATAAACTGTATCTTTTTGTAGGCAAGAGTTGAAGTTATGTGCCTACAAAAATTAACTTATAATAATAAACCTACCCTCAGAAATATTAGCGAAAGTGTGACAAATAGCTCATGTACTTTTTTTTTTTCCTTTTTTTTTTTAAAGATCACAAGATCAATCACTATATGCACAAATATGTAGGCCTACTCCTCACTTATGAGGTTTTTGTAAGCAAAATGTGGTTTACCACTCAACTGCTGTGTACAGTGCATATTTGAGGTGCTTTAGCTCCACCTGCTGGCTACTGTTTATAATGTTTTGCAATAATGCAATAATTTTGCTATTGGAGCAAATGGGAATAAAAAAAATACATTTGCAGTAGTTTCCTGTTCACTGCTATAGAAGTTTACCAAACTATGAGGATATCCACTTCTGAGAACCCCAGAGATGTGAAAAGGGTCCATTAACAGTGCCAGGGACCCGATACGGCCCCGCTTCCGCGTTCCACACCCGGAAATGTGAAAAAGGTCCGTGGAACACTGTCCCTTTAAAACTTTAGTGAACGAGTGAAGGGAACACTTTACTGTGCAGAAAAGTTATTGGACCTTTTCCTCCGATAAACACTAGCATCAGGTAGACATGGCGGACATACGAAAAGTTCACTCTGCGAGATATACTCAGAATAACGCAAAAGATAATGTTTTGCTAGGAGAAAGCGGTTGCAAATCTACGTTATTTTTGAAGTTATTTGCTGCAGTTTTCTACGGGATCTCTTCTTTTGTCATTGTTGTCATTAACAAGAGTGTTCTTACTAATTACAGGTAATGAATCGCATTCATATTCATTCAAGTTTTCTTTCAGCACATTCATATTCAATAGGTGTGTTTTATTACCAGATGCGACCGAGAAAGTATAGTGAAGGATCTGACCGCGTAAATTCTGTTTCGCGATATTTTGACTCTCACTCACCTTTGCTATGATATGACATATTGCTTGGTCATAGCTGCTGTTAGCACATATGCAAACACGTTAATACATTACTGTTTACTCTAATGTAATCTAATCTCCCGTATTATGATTTTTAGTCTTTTAAACAAAACTATTTGCATAGACAGTGTGGACACTTAGACATATTAATCGTTTCGAGTAAATGAGCGGTCTAAATGCATTTCATTAAGATGTTTATTATTTTGTGCACTGTTATTCTGTGTTTTCCCACTCAGATTTCCTTCCTCTTTAGCATTGGGAATTGGCCAGGTAAGAATATTATTGCTCATGCCGTTACATTTCTGATCATTTGTCTTCAGTGTGTGTTAATTGTGAATCTCACGAAGCCTATTAATTAGATCCACTGACAATTTCATAACATTTTAAAGAAATCGTTTATTGTATGAAGTCGTTTTTTTTATTATAATTAAATATATAAATTATATTTATATGAAATTATTTAATTATCTTAGTACTTCTGGAAACTTATGCTTGGTACTTTCTACACATTACTTGAGTGAATTGCAGATGAATAATGCATAATGAATAATTTAATATTATATTGTTGCAATGGTCTAGTTATCTTAGCAGAAGCTTCAAGATAATTAAATAATTTCATATAAATATAATTTATATATTTAATAAAAAATAAAAAAAACGACTTCATCGTTTTCAAAGAAGAAAATGAGAAGATCGCTCAGAAGAACAACAAAACAGGAGCGATCTTCTCATTTTCTTATTTTAACTGGAGCAAAGTTAGCAAAAGTTAGCCTAGGTGTTTATCATGACAGTAGTACTAAAGTCAGAAGCCATAGTCAGTATATCTGTTTCAAGACATAAAATGGTGCCAATTATCTCTTCTCATCTGTGTTTGAATATAGAGAGAGACTGCAGATTGTTCATTGTACTGAAATATTTGACTGCTCAATCCTGCGATTGACCACAGGATGTTCCAAGCAACTGTGTAATAAGACATTTTCTTGTCAGGTTTTCTGAGATTAACCTCACTTTAGTTTAGTGACATGCCACTGCATTGACTTGCTCAATATTCATCTAAATAGAACAATTGCTCTCAGAAATAAGGTGGAATATACATGGTCAGCACTTAGCTTTCATAATCTGTTAGATTAATTCACACATGTAGGCCTACTTGCAGTATTTGGTGTTTTAATGACTGTGACATCCCAGACAGCAACATAGTGTCGACCCAGATCCGGCCCGCTTTCTGGTACATGTGGATTCCACAAGGCCCAGATGTGGGCCGGATCTGGGCCGACACCATGTTGCTGTCTAGGATCAAGCATTTTGTTTATTAAACATATATTTTACATACATTTAGCACTTCGATTCCAGTAGCTGATGAAAGTTCATTATGTTGTTTGCAGATGTTTGCAACTGTTGTTGTGCTGCGAGCAGCAAAATCATTAAATGTGGTCGATGTCCCAGATTTTGATAGGCATGTACCTCATAAGGTAGGTCTGAGCACACTCAAGGCCAAACTATACTTCAGTTTTCACGTAAACACACTATAAGTTCAATTCTCACAATATTTACTGTGTAGGTATTTCCACTTCCCTTTCTGTATGTGGGAAATCAGTTAACAGGCCTGTTTGGAACGAAACAGCTGAAGTAAGTGTGTGGTATTCTGAAGAAAAGAAAACAAAGCTTCAAAACTTTTGTAAACTTTCATGTACAGCTGTTGTTGTTGTTGTTGTATTATATACTGAATGTACAATAATATAACATGCTGTATGATCTCTTTTGCAGTCTTCCAATGTTTACTGTGCTCAGGCGATTCTCCATTTTATTCACAATGCTGTTTGAGGGTTACCTCCTAAAGTATGTCTCCACAGTATGATTCTGCTTTTGTATCAGTTTGCAGTTGACCCTGTTCAAGTTGTACGAGATGTGAGATTTACACTCACATTTATTGTTTGTTGTTTTTCTATTTGCAGAAAGACGTTTTCATGGTCCATAAAGGCAACCGTATTCACCATGATCCTAGGAGCTTTTATTGCTGCAAGGTAGCTTCAAATGCAAACTCGATAAAAATATTGCATTTGATATTTAATTCCTTGACCTCACAGAAAAACAGTTTCTTTTCACCTGTTTATGAATGTAATCGCAACTCTGCTGTGTTTTAGGAGTATTTATGAACAGTGCCGGTTCTTTTGAAATCTGAGAAATGGCTTGTCACCTCGATTAATTTGCCTTCATTTGACTTTCACAGCACAGATTTAGCTTTTGACCTCCATGGATATGTGTTCATTACACTTAACAACATTCTGACTGCTGCAAATGGGGCTTATATGAAACAAAAACTGGACTCCAAGGTAATTTAACCCTTAAGCCTAGTTTATGCTTGACATGTCCACACAAGTGCAAGAGTGTGTGCAACAAAAGTCCCATGATCTCTGTTTCGCATGGCCGTGAATGTGCCAATGCTTTTTCAGTGTGAACAGTTTTGTGAACAAGGCTTCAAGTAATAGCTAGTAATAACTCTATCAGTTGTTCTGGTTTATAAAGAGTATGCCTTTTGTGTTCAGTCTATGATACACAAGTGTTTAATATGTGTATATGGAAACTGTACATTCTGTCATCTTTATTCATTTCTTAGTTAGGGTGAATTCAGTTAAAATAGGACATGTTTCGCCATGGAAATGACTGGGAAAAAATGACCCAATAATCCTGAATTAAACACTTGGGCCTGGTTTCACAGACTTTGATTGAGCCAGAATTAGTCCAGTTTAGTTTGGACATTTGAGTAGTTTTTATAAATGTGCCTTAGAAAAAAACATGTGCTGGTGTGCATCTAGAGAAAAAGCCATGACACTGACATATTTTAAGATATGTTATGGCCAGTTGCTTTCCGTTAAAATGACTCAAACATGCATTTTAGTCTAGGACTAGGCTTAAGCCTTGTCTGTGAAACCGGGAGTAGTGTTTAGGCTTGTGGTGTCTCCCCAATTTCATGCTTTCATGAGCCCAGCCTAATAGTCTGTCTACAAAATGTATGTTTTAGTTTTTTTTTTTATATCACAGATATTTTATTTGGACAGAATACATTGTTACTTTAGAATTCTTGTCAATCAATGTGCAAATATGATATTTGGCACCTGCAACAGAGACCTGCTGACCCCCTTCTTTTAACCCATTTTTAGTCTAAAATAAAGTCTAGTTAAAAATGTTGGTTAATTTGTCTCCTATTTTACCAAATGATTTCCCCCTCCTTGCATTTCAGGAACTTGGAAAATATGGGCTGCTGTATTACAATGCTTTATTCATGATTATTCCCACTATGATTTTAGCATACTTAACTGGAGACATTCAGAAAGTAAGAATTTTAATAAATAAACATATTTATTTATTACTCTAAATGTTTTGATAAATGAAGGACAGTTGGAAATATAGATCTAAATTCTGCTTTACTTTTTAAGAAAATGTACATAAAAACCAATAAAAAGAATAAATATGATCTCTTGTGAATTTTCAGACTTTGGAGTATGATGGTTGGACCGACGTTTTCTTTGTGATTCAGTTTGTGTTGTCTTGTGTCATGGGGTAAGTCTGATATTTCTAATCTTTTTCTTTACTTAAAAGTCACAGTCGCTCTACAGTGTTATCCTACTCAACTGCTTACTCATGACACATAGCAACACAGCTAAAATGATTCCTAATATATTGGACCTTTCATTGAAAGTAGTCTATGTTAACCCGTTGAGACCAAGCGGCAACCTTCAGGTCTCTCTCTTGAATCCAACACGGAAGTGACTTAAACTGCAGTTCATCGACTGGCCACTAGAGACAGGCTCCAAAAGAGAGTCAATCCCATGTTAAAATGCCCAACTTTACACCAGAAAAAAATGTTTACAGCCTGGTACAAAAAGTGGTTTTGGTCTATATAGCTAATTTTGTCCTTCATGACAACTGTGAGGGAGGTGAATTTTTTTATAACTCATCCGTTTAAATTATATTAAGCCTTAAATTTGTGCATAATTAAGGGCGTGGCCACTTGAGTGACAGGTGGATTTCGGCTGCTGTCACTACTAGCAGTTTGTCTACTGTCTGTTAGCGTCACGTCACCTCAGTAATCCCGCCTCTTTGCCCATTTTCGTTTATCCGGGAGTGGCGCGCAGTGACGCGCTGCCAAGATGGCTACGGCCGGCTCCGCCCACTTTGGGCTTCAAAAATGCTCTTCAGAAACCTACGGGTGATGTCATGGACACCACGTCCATTGTTTTTTACAGTCTATGGTTGAGACGTGCCTGCACAAGCACCCATAAGAGTTGTGTTTGTAGTGTTTGAGTTGGGGGAGGCGTGACGTGCGAAAGGGGCGTTTACTAAATATGCTGTACTTTTGTAATTCCACTACGTGTTGCAGAAACTACATACTTCACCTTTAAGCTGTTTTTTGTTTTTGTAATTTTTTGAGATGTTAAAAATTATATTCTTTTTTCTTTTTTTGTGATTCTAATATCATTGGTTGTTTTGGCAGGTTTATACTCATGTACTCAATTATGTTATGCACACATTATAACTCCGCTTTGACGACTACAATTGTTGGCTGTATCAAGGTTGGTAATTCACTGAATCTTGGCGATTGAGAAGTTGTACTGTAAATATGATCAGTTAAGAGTTAACTGTGTTTCCTTTAACCAACCCAACAGAATATCTTAGTGACATACATCGGGATGGTGTTTGGTGGAGATTACATCTTTACTTGGGTTAACTTTATCGGGCTAAACATCAGGTAAAAAGGTCCATTGTAAAATGACAGTGAAGAAACTTAGCCACAGAATTTTATCTCAGTGTGAGAGTCATTCATTCTTATGAAAAGACTGTAAAAGAAACTACAAAATGTGATTTCTTTTCCTTGAATGATCAAGGTGCGGCAACATTGACAAATTCTGGATTTTCTCAGAAAACATGAATTTAGAAGAAATAATTAAGATATTAAATGTCAATAAAAACAAAATTCAAAAAGAATTCAAAATGTAAATCTGTATTACCCATACACTAAAAAAAAAATTACTTTTCTTACCTTTTCCCCCCAATAGCATTGCTGGCAGTCTTGTGTACTCGCACATCACATTCACTAAGGAACAAAAAAGTAAGTGCAGGAAAAATGTGTATTTGTGTGTGAATCAAAACAAGGATCTGTTCAAATCCATCTCACAATTTCCATGTCATGGTTTCATTTTGTTTAATACTATTGAGTAAGGATAAATGTATTTTAGATGACATGTAAAATGTTGTGTCTTTTAATAGAAACAAGTTGATGGAACAATAGGAGAATGTTGGGAGTCAAGAACCCAGTCCATCTCATTTCACAGCGCCTTGAGTTCAACTGTGTCCAGCAATCTTTTCAGCAACTTTGGTACTTTTCATTAATCAGTTTCTGTTGCCATGGTAACTGACTTTTTTTAAATTATTTTTTTACATTTAATAATGTTGATTTTGTTTATTTAGAAAAAAACAACAAAAAACGAGATGGATTGTTTGCATTATGTAAATCATGCACAGTATTTCTATAATTGTTTTAAATAATTTTTTAATGGTCTAATGATATTTGGAAAGACGAATGTTAAAAAAAAAAAGTGTAAAAAAAAATAGTTTTATTGAAGTTTTTGGATGGATGACAAATTATTTTCTTTGCTATGTTATGAGATCAACATTTTCTTTTGTCTCTGTAAATTGTAAATGTCTCTATCTTAGTTCAAATTGAACTGATCAATTCTAAACAATAAAAAAATTAAAAACTTTTCTGTATTGGATGAGTTTATTTGTTAGTGAGGAATTAAAATTATTTTCTGTGGTAATTAACATTATGCCGCAAAAGCTGTTGATAGAGCTTATATTGAATTAAAAGGTTATAATAAGGTTATAAAAACCCCAGGAATTTTGCCTACATGCAAAAAAAAAACAAAAAAAAAAAACCTGAATTGATATATCGAAAAGGAATCGCCTTTTTCCACCTTTGTTGCCATTGGCCAATAGATAAAATTTGAGCTCTTTTTACAAATTCGAATCAGATGAAATAACAAAATCTGTTTTCTTTTGTTCTGTTCTAATTTAATTAGAGCCAAACAGAAATAAGGGTTTTGCATAGAAGTACTAATAAAAGACAGAAGACACAGGAAACCTTCTGCGACCCTACTGGAATCGCCATTGCATTCTGATGTAGTATTTCCATTGCTCAGTTAATTCACAATAACATATATTAGATATATGGCAGTGGATCAAAGTCTGTTCATCAATTTAAATAAACACCTCTCTGCACTACTCCAAAAATACCATCAGTAATGAACCAGTGTGGATTCCAAAATCATTGCTAATTAAGATGTATTTAATGCATAAGTTCTGATCAGAATGAGTGCATACATCGCACTCTAGACCATTTAAAATAAGATTAATGCTACAGTCACATACATGAAGCTAAGAGAACTCTTCAAATGGTGACAAACAACACAACTGACAATAAATAAGCCAATGAAGATGACCAGAGGAAATATAGCACCATGATTTCTTAAGTGTAAATGAACATCTACCACAGAACGAGGTATAAAAGCAAACTTTTTTCTAGAAGCTGAGTGCATGTTTGTAAAGGAGTACTGGAGCTGTATTACAGTGAATTTCTGTCAACAAAATACTCAAATATTATTATTAAAATGTGGTTATGGACATATCTGTGGCCATAAGATCCAGTTTCCATGTTTCATTAATTAAAAACATTGCAATAAACATGGCTCTAGGGAAGTGCAACTTGTTAAATCCAACTGACCCACAAAGTAAACAGTTTTAAAAAAATGAATAATAATAAAAAAAAAACATTGTTTTTGGTCAAAGATATTCCATAGATTCCTCTGGGCTATTTCATAAATTTGGAGTAAATCTTTGCATTGATTTGAATTATATAACTATTAATTCTGACTGCTTTTAAAACTGTTGGCTGAAACATGTTACTTAAATTCACTGTTATTGGTAATTCTGTTATAGTTCGTTAGCTACAAACCGTATAATTATCCAGTTTCATTAATTGCAAGAATTTGAGTTCTCACAATCAGCTTCTGAATATCATGTCAAAATACACAAAAAGTAAAATCTAAAAATGGATTTGCAGTGCGAATATCAAAACAACATGTGCAAGAAATCTATTCCAACCTACACATATGACAAGAGCCTCTTTTACCATCATAAACAAAGAGAAATGCCCACGGGTACTGCCAATAACATGCCCTCTAATAATTTTTAATTTTCAAAAGAAATAAATTATATTTTGCTCAAAGAAAACGAAGCCCATTTTTGAGCTATAACATTTTTGAATATTCGTAATACATTAATGTGAAAATATGTACATAGAAAAGTATTTCTATATCACGGTAGTATATATATAAAAAAATGTCTTTATTTATGGCAGATGTAGTTTTAAATCAATCATTGTGTCCAGACTGGGTGATATTTTTCCTCAATGTATTACAGTAATCTACGAGAAATGAATGAGAATGACTAAAACATTAGATACCTTTAGGTATAATGCTAAATAATGGTCCCAAAAATGGGCTTCATTTCCTTTATACTATTAAAAAACACCACCAAAAAAAACAAAACAATGAAAAGTAAACAGATTCACTCAGTTAATAGAAAATACAACTAACAAATAAATTTTCTGGACACTTTACAAACACAAAGCTTAGGAGTGATTCCATTGGCTTATTTATTTTGACTACATCTGTGGGGAGCTCGCAGTATGCCTCCACTAACACAAACCAGCTGAGCAGTGAAACATTAGTATATAATGTAAACCAAAACAACTTGATTTGCCTGGAGACATACTGGCCCCGCCCTAAACACAAGAGACCACGCCCACCAGCATTCATCCTCATGTATTACGTATAATGGCTTATACAGCATATTCACCCATTGTCAAAATGTCTCAATAAAAAATATAAATATCTTGTTGATAAAAAAATATCAGAAAAATTCCATTACATATAGAATATACATTTCTCTGTAAAATGGTTTCTTGAAAAAGGAGCATTAATCAGCTGTGGTTGGGTTTGGAGGGTGGTGTTTTTGGAGCAGCTCAGCTTTGGGTTTAGGGTGAATAGGGTGAGAGGTGTCACAGCCCTGTCCCATCTCCCCAGTTTAAGATTTTGGCCTGACCTTTGGTCTTGGTCTCTCAGTCTTCTTTTACCCTGGAAGGGTCCGTCTCAACCTGGGCCAGTGACTCTGATTCTGTCCGGCACTTTTTTGTTGGTCTGTCTAGGCTCTGGCAGTCATGTTGGTGATTAACTGAGCCATTTCTGTCTGAGTTATGAGTGTCTGTAAGGTTACAGCCATTGGAGTCCAGATGATCTGCGAGTAGACTGTGTTTAGATGCTCCGTTTGACTGAACAGATTCACTCTTCAGCTCATTCACACTACTCAACATCTGTGTGGCGACTGCACTGGAGCTGTGACTGGTGAGTCCTGAATTGAGAACCACAGAAACAGGCTTTAATGCATAGTTGTAACAAACGAATCAAACACACCACATACAAATTTAATCCAACCTGGTTTCTACTAAATATCTTGAAAGAGGCACCAAAGCATTTCAATTTAGTATGTAAAAAACCAACACTGTACTGTACCGTTGTGGCCGCTAGTGTCCTCTCGCTCTGATAGGCTGGTGCAGCTGCTGGAGGCGGCAGGAAGAGGCGTGGCTGCTCGACTGGAGGCAGTGCTTTCTGTTTCATCTAGAAGTCTGTCCATGTAATCCCTACCCAAAAAAAACACAAACACACCTTGTTTTGAGATGCAGCAGACACAAAAATGACTCAAGAGTGTTAACTCTTGGGTTCACTCTATACAAATACCAACCAACACTACAAGTTACAACATAAATATTTCTGTCAGGACCACTATCGTCAAATACGACTGACAATTGGCAGACAGTTTGGATTGGCGGTATGGTTCTGTTAGACGTGGATCAGCAGAGAGTCAGCTGATGCGAACTTGACTAACGTGACCTGCCAGAACTGACGCTAAACTTGATGTTTAAAATTTAGATTTAGAGATTTTTGATTTCTTAAATACTGTTGTCATGGTAACACATTAAATAATTGACAATTTTTACTTTTTTATTATTTAAATATGTTCCTTGAGGTTCACTTATAATAATTCTAAAGTTTTCACAAACAAAAGCTTTCCAACTTGCGTGCTTTCCAACCAGGCGTAATCATTGGTAGTTGTTTGTGTGTGGGTTGTGAAATGCTTGAAAACTGCAAAAAGTAAGTCTCAAAATCCAAATGAATAAAATGAGATTGACTAATTTCGTCAATGCACGGGTCACCTGATCCACAAATGCACATCATCTTTGTTGCATGCGCAAATTATGATACACTAATACAAAAGAAAAAATGTGTATTTATAAAAATGTCTCTATTTGTGCAAGCTGCTGCATATTCATTTCATTCTGAATTTTGCACATGCAAGTTGAAATGCATTTGGCTGTGGATAGTAAAACATATCTGCAACATTTATCAAGTTTGTGGATAATTGTGCATGCATTCTTAATCAACCTTATGAGTCTAATTTCATCCCATAAAAGTGCTGTACAGGAGCATGACAATCACAGATGCAAATAACCAAATATAAAGCATTACAAAGAACAACATAAGCTTGAGTTTTCAAAAAAGATTTACAAACCGACAAGGAAGGAGCTACTCTAAGTTGTACTAGCAAGCTATTCCATAATCTGGACCAAACCACCGAAAAAGCTCTATCCCCTCAGCGTTTCAGCCTCTAGCAAGGGACTGTTAGTTAGTTTTGATCACCAGATCTTAAAACAAAGTTGAGTTGATACTGTAGTTCAGACAGATTAGAACGGTGTCGTATTAGCGGCCCCTAAGTTAATAACTAATGATCTTTGCAACAGAAGTGAATCAATCAAAACTAACTTTAGCTGGACAATAACTTTATTCTAGAGCTGCTGTAAATCCAAAACAATCTCTGTTACCATAGACGTTAATTCAAATGAAATCGATTATTACCTAGCTAGATCGCATTTCCAGCCTGGCTACGTGCGATACGTTCGTCTCTAAATCTCCTATTATCACTGTAAAGCTGCTTTGAAACAGCGCTATATAAATGAAGGTGACTTGACTTGACAGATAGATAAATAGGAGCTATATTATGTGAGCAGTTATACAAAAATAAGAGAGTTTTAAAATTAATCCTAAATTAAACTGATAACCAATTAAGCTCAAAGAATGGGAGTGGATAACTCTTTTTTTCAGACACAAAGTGTTTAATTTTAGATAGTAGGCGAAGCTGAAAAAAACTAGAGGCAACAACAGAGGAATCGTGTTTAATGTTAGCCGACTATCCAAGAAAACACCCAAGTTCTGTACTCATTGGGAATTACAGAAAACAGAAAGATTTCACAGGTCAATGTTATTGACCTCAGATTTGTCGGATGAGACAAAAACTATAACCTCAGCCTTGGATTCATTTAAAGATAGAAAATTACTAGCTAACCAAAGCTTTACCTCATCCAGACACGCTAACGGTTGTATTGCCGAGAACGAGGAGTCGTTTCTTTTTAAGCAAATAAACCTGAGTGTCATCCGCATAGAAGTGGAAAGATCAATAGAATTGAACCCAAGGGAAGCATGTAAAGAGAGGAGAGCGATGGTGCCAGAACAGAGCCCTGGGGGGAGTCCAGAGTTAAGGAGAGCAGCAGAGGAGGTCAAATTGCCTATCCTGACAGAAAAATATCTGTCTGATAAATTAAGATTTAAACCAGTTAAGAATGAAACCTTGTCGCCACACATAGGATTCTAAACTAGATAAAAGTAATGTGCAATCAACAGTCAAATCTAAAAGAACTAGAACCACAGAATCACCAGCATTAGTAACCAATTAAGTATCGAGTACTCACAGATTCATTTATATGAAAAGACTTAAAACCTGACTAAAAAATTAAAAGATATGATTGTTGTTTAAAAATGACTGAAGTTGACACAACTTAACTTTTTTCAAATATCTTAGAGATAAAAGGAATGACAGAAATAGGAAAATTAATTAAAACAGATGTGCCTAGAGAAGGCTTCTTGAGTAAAGGAGTAACAGTGGCCAATTTTAGGCAGGCATGGACAGAACCACTTAGTAAACATTTGTTCAGGAAGGATTACAGACCTAGGCCAACAGACTCCATTAACGATTTAAAATACTGAGGGTGCATCACATCAAAAGGGCGTTTAAGGGTGGGAATTATTTATTTAAGGGATTGTAAGGAAATGGGATTAGAAACCTCCCAGGAGACTTCAAGATCAGAAATAGAAAACCCATGGGTGAGTACTAGGTCCAGAGTGTCTATGGAAACGAGTAGGATCCTTTCCTTTGTCAACATGACTCCTTTGGGTTTTGTACACAAAAAAGTTCTATATTCTATATATATTCTTAAAGAATTATTATTTGCAACTTTCCTTTTGACACTCAATGCTATACTATCAATGCCATCCGCTATTGTATGCGAGTTGAGTAAGTGTTTTGAAAATATTAATCATAAATGCTTATTTACAGACAAAGCATTAAAAAATTACTCACGATTTGTGATGTGACTGCTATCGAATGGTTTGCTGCTTCATCTTTCATCAAATGTTTAGGCTACGTTCTCACTGCGCGGCTTAGTGCTCAATTCCGATTTATTGCTGAGATCTGATTTTTTTAAATAGCTATTCACATTATTGTTTTAAATGTGGTCAATATCAGATTCCAGTGTGAACAGATCATAGTCCTGGACCGACCCGCACGAGCAAAAGAACAATAAAAGACATCACGCAGCACGCTGTCATACGCAAGTAAACATGGAGGTCGGTGGTTATTAAAGTAAGGAATTACGAATTTATTTGTAGTGCAAAACATCTGACCTGTATCGGATTTAGGACCACATATGGAAGTGGCCCATATCAGTATTAAAAATATCAGATTCCATGTGGTTTGTACTGTTCACACTGACATGACAAAAACAGACCTGAGTCACATGAGCAAAAAATCCACATTTACCTGCATTTTGAACATAGCCTATGTGAACCCTAGCCTGGAAATCCAGACCTAAATCTGAAAGATTAATGGTCTGGCATCGACTAATGAAAATTGGCCAGCTCGAGGGGCGGCACCAAGCATGCAATTGAAAATCTCACTGCACGCAATTGAATAACACTACGACCAATCACAACAAGCCCCATACGCTTAGTTACCAGCGGAGCTAACTGGTAGATTAGACTCTTGCCGTATCCGGTTGGCAAAACAGCAAAAATGCCCTTCTTGCAAAGGAACGATTAGAGCGCCGTCTTCTGTTCCTTTTTTAGATAAAAAGCCAAGTCTAACTCTTTCATTGTAGCGGCCAAAGCCGCTTCAAACAACTGGTGTTCATCCATAGCCATCTTGCAATGTTTACTAATGACTTCGACGTCACAGCGCTGTCGTCATCTGTTTAGCTCGCCTCTGGCACGCCTATATCAGATAACCCGATGTGATTGGTGCAGCTCGGATACTAGTGCATATTTAATGAGCATCATTACTCAACGCCAGAGTAACTCGCTGAGCAAATTCAACTTGTGCTCTAGCGAGAACTCTGGATTTCCAGGGTATGTGAACCCTGCATAACATTGTGCCTCGTTTAGAAAACAATCCACAGTGAAATGCTCCAAACAAGCATACATATAATCCTCAGACGCAATCCAGGACATCAGTAGAAATATACCATCCACTCGTTCCGAGTGCTGGGGTCCTTTGGAAGTCTGTACCGAGATGCAAACACGCTGTCTAAACTGAACGCATCAAAATGAACGATCCAAAATATTACTTCCTTTCCTCATCCATTAGTCCAGTTGTGAGGAGTAGCTCAAGCACGTGGAGTCAATCAGAACTACTTCCAAATGAATAAAATGAGATTGACAGTCTGGATAAAGGTTGTTTACAATTATGAAGTTTTAGGTCTTTTGGAATTTACATTTCTCATCTTTAAAATATGCTATCTAGGGTAAACAAGCCATTGACTGACCATGTGGCATATCCAAAATAATCAATGAATGAACAATAAAAGAATTAACTTCATTCAATACCATTCATTCATTCTCTCTTCCAAAATATTGGTTGCTGCTGTTGTATTGTTGTTGTATATGTATATGTTGTATATGTATGTACAATGTATATGTTGTAGGGGTGGGCGGTACACCGGTGTCATAGTCATCACCGGTGTGACATTGCGCCACGACATGGATTTTCTAATACCGTCAATACCGTAATAAATCAATTATGTTCCTTGAACGGCTGCATTTACATCAACAATATCTAATTCTAAATAATAGGGCTGACTTCTAATAGTCGAGGATTCGACGATTCGATTCGGAGAGGTCTGATTCGACTATGAACCTCAAACCTTTGGTTTGAAATGTGCTGGGGACAGAGACGCATTCGCATTTTCAGAAGGGCTGGGTACATTTTTATTTATTTTTTCGCTTTCGCGCAGGTCATGTTTTGAAAGACGATGTCCTGTAGCTTACTAATGTAAATAAATAAAAATGTATTCAAAAATCTGCTTCACATTTTCAGCAGGGCTGCGGAGCGGCTGTGGGTTGACTCCACACGGTTCTCATGTGCGTTAAAAAGCTTTACGTGGTTTAATGTAAACAACGATTACCAAATTTCCCTCTCATATTGCTCCTCATAACCACTGAAAATGGTAAAAAAAATCGAACCCGGAGTCCAATTATTATGGACGTTATCTGATATTAAGCGTTTCTGCTTCACATTTTCAGCAGGGCTGCGGAGCGGCTGTGAGTTGACTCCACGCGGTTCTCATGTGCGAGTTGACTCCACGCGGTTCTCATGTGCGTTAAAAAGCTTTACGTGGTTTAATGTACCTAAACAACGATCACCAAATTTCTCATATTGCTCCTCATGTTTATGAAATATTATAATATATGTGTGATGTGTTTTAGCTCTTTTGTTTGAAATGGAAAAAATCTAGCTGCTATCTAAAAAAAAAGAAAAAAAAAAAGGTTCGACTATCAATCGACTACGGCAAAATCTAACGAATCAGATTCGACTATGAAAATCCTTAGTCGAAAACAGCCCTAGTTATTACACTGCTAATTTTTGTTTTGTTGTACACTGTTAAGTAAGATCTTTAGGTTTTTTGCAAAATAAATGTTGAGAATGCATAATACTCTCCCATGTCTCTTTTTGATAAGGATACCTACCATTTACTTATTATATTATAAAAATATTAACTTTATTCACATACTAAAGAGAGACAGGACAGGCTACTCCTCCCAAAATGTACCAAAAAAAAGTTATACCGTGATATTATACCGTCACCGTTCAAAAGATGAAAAATACCGTGATATTAATTTTAGGTCATATCGCCCACCCCTAATATGTTGTATATTGTTGTATATGTTTTTAGGTGTGAGTGGGTATGTAGGTTACTGTTTATGTATTCTATGGTTCTGTTATGTATTGGGGGGGGGGGGCGTCTATAAAAAAAAGAAGAAAAAAAGTAAGATACAAATGTAAAATGATTAAAGGATTTTGATATATTATTTTTCCATGTCAACACAAACATTATTATGCTGTTTATGTTTATTGGGGGTAAATAAATAATTGAGTTGGGGGTAAATAAATAATTTTGCAATGTGCAGCAAATGTTTGTGCTTTGTTCCTGTTTGATATAATTGTAAATAGATCTATTAAAATACGGATATTCTGGTCTATAACTCCGCCCCGAACATCCCGTTGCCCTGTATCTTGCTTTCTCGGTGGCTGTAGGTCATCGCCGATGTAGTTTTCAGTCAGAACACATTCACACAGCAGGATTTTGAATTGCGCGATTCTCTCAGATTGCGTCTTTGATCATTCACACTGTGTGATTGTCACTCACGTGAACGAGCACCGATTTGCCTATGATTTCGGGCATTTGTCGGCGATCTCGCAAAACCTGTCGGCGAGCGAAAATCGGTGTGAACGATTGCATAACTGGTTCTGTTCCTACATGCCTGAAAGTGGCCACTGTTACTCCTCTACTCAAGATGCCTTCTTTAGACACATCTGTTTTAAACAATTATCTTCCAATCTCTGTGGTTCCCTTTATCTCCAAGGTGCTGGAAAAAGTTGTGTTGTGGCAACATAAGTCATTTTTAAATAAGAAGGTTAAGCCTTTTCAGTTTCACAGCACTGAATCTGCTCTGTTGGGAGTCTTAAATTATATTTTTGTTGCTACTGATGTTGGTGACTGTGATTTTAGTTCTCTTAGACTTATCTGCAGCCTTCGATACTATCGATCACACATTGCCCCTATCTAGACTAGAATCCCATGTGGGGCTAAAAGATTCAGTTCTTAATTGGTTTAAATCTTATCTATCTGAGAGATATTTCTGTGTCAGAATTGGCAATTTTCCCTCTGCTGCCCCCCTTGAATCTGGACTTCCTCAGGGCTCTATCTTGGCACCATCACTCTTCTCCCTCTACATGCTCCCCTTAGGTTAGATTCTGAGAAAGTATGGAGTATCCTTCCATTTTTAAGCGGATGATACTCAGATCTACCTGCCAATAAAAATAATTGACCCTTTTGCATTACATACTCTATTTTCCTGCCTCGTTTTTTATTTTGTTTTGTATTCTAATTGTGTACGTAACCTTGGTGTTTTCCTAAATAGCCGGTTAATATTAGACAAACGTATGACGTTCCCTCTAGCTTTTTCAGCTTCGTTTACCATCTAAATTAAAAACATTTTTGTCAGAAAAGTCTCTTGAGATAGCCATTCACATTTTTATAACCTCATGTTTGGATTATTGCAGTTCTCTGTTCTATGGTATTTCTAAGTCCCAGGCAGCTCGACTTCAACTGGTTCAAAATGCTGCAGCCAAATTTCAAGATTAGACGCAAATATGATCATGCCGCTCCCATTTGGCGACCTCTCCACTGGCTTCCAGTCCAATTTAGAATCAACTTTAAAATTCTTCTATTTGTGTATAAATGCTTACATAACCTTACTCCTAACTACCTGTCTGATCTATTGTGTCCCTACAATCCTCCCAGAAGTTTAAGATATGGTAACCTTAACTTACTGACAGTCCCTTGCACAAGACTAAAATGTAGAGGAGATAGAGCCTTTTTGGTGGTGGGGCCTAGATTGTGGAATAGCTTGCCAGTGCAACTTAGAGCAGCATCCTCTTTATCAGTTTTTAAATCTCTTCTTAAAACATTTGTTTTCCTTAGCTTTTAATATATGTTAATAGTCGCTCCTTTTTATTTTTTAATCTTCTGTATTTCTTTACTTTGCTCATGTACAGCACTTTGGTCAGTCTTGAGGCTGTTTTAAATGCGATTTATAAATAAATAACCTTGACCCATAACAAGTGGTTCCCTACATTATTACAGGATGTTTGAAGGTCAAGAAGTTTCATGAACGCAAACATCCAAAGCGCGCGCCCTGAAAGCTGCCTCAGACAGTGCGAATTGAATTGAACTCTCTTTGACATCTTCCGCTTGAACCGACAAATTCATACAAAATTATGTTAAACGTCCGTCTTAGCGAGTATCCTGGTAAACATAGTTGGTTATATCTTAATGAACATAAACAAAGAAAACTCATACAGTAGGGCAGGCTATATTGGATCTGTGCATTCAGTCTTTAATTTTACTGTTAATCAAACTACAAAAGACAAAGTAATCACTCGCTCCTATTATTTTTGTAATTTTATAAAGATTCATCTATATTTAATTTATACAATAATGAAATTGCAGTATTATTACACATTTGATTACTTTATTCAAATTATGTACCCGAAAACTACTGTTAGACCTACCTGAAAACCCCCCAAAACAGCTGTTTATTTCATTTGTAGCCTTTCTTTGTTCTATTGTATTTATTTGATTATTTGTTCTATTTTATTACTGACTACTTACTTGTCTTTAGTAATGTTTTACATTTACATTAATTAGGCTAGTTGACGAATTTTAGCTCCAGTCTAGCTCTGCTGGCAACCTCGCAATCGTCATGCTCTCTTTGCTATGAGGAAAGATGCGTTGATTATCTGTAAACACCGGCAAACGTGTGTTAGAGTTTAGCGATCTCCACTGTGATATTTTGCTCAAATGAAAGTGTAATACAGCCAGTCTGTCTTCTTTACATGGTCGTTTGCGCTGCTTGCTGCGACTAAATCTGCGATGAACTTTAGTAAATCTGAACATGGATCTCTATTATAATGTTTGTGATTGTGGCGGCTGAATAAATGCACTGTGCCACAATACAAGCTCATTTCTGTTGTTGTTTTGATAGTCATTAACATAATCTGGAATAATTGGAGTTAATATTAGGAATTTTACTGGTTCAGCTTTTGAGAGAAAGCTTCCTTCCTACTAGTTTTCTTACTGTAATTAGTGTTAATTTGTATGATAAATATAATACATTAACTAGATGAACTAGATAAACTAGATGAAATAAAATAAACCATGTAAGCTGACATTCTCTTGATAAGTGCTTATGTGAAACAATTCTGATGAAAATGTAAAATATATTTTTTTTAAATTACAATAATCGTGATTATAATTTGAGCAAAATAATCGTATCAGTTTAACCATTATTGTGCAGTCCTATTGCATAAATCCAGCCAATGTTCATAAACAATGATCTAACTTATTTTGTTATTGCATCAAGACGTTAGAGATACTTACGTTACTCCTGGATGAAGGTTGTATTTCCTTTTTCCAAGCCTAGTTTGTTGTGCAAAGAAATCATACCGCTCCGACTTCTTCCACATGTAATAAAAAGCCACACAATCTCCGACAGACCGAGTTCTGACCTGAAATTGGATAAAGTTTGCTAAACACAAGGTTTGAATTGCCACATCTAGCAGATGCTAGATACCATATACTTATTGCCATATACTTATTTAGCAGAGATAACGGCTAGACACATTTAAGAGCCCCAGTTTTAGTTTTTTAACATTTATAAGCATTGAAATGTCAATACGGGAATGTGAAGGTGGCCAATATGGATTGACATTCCTCAAGTGCAAATGAAGCACTACCTTGTTGGCCTGGATAAAATGAAAGTCTTTTCCGTAAGCTTTTAATCCTTGTTCAAAATTCCTGCATTCTTCCTCTGACCAAACAGATAGTTCCTCTGTAAGAAAGATTAAACAAAGCAATACATGTAAGATTAAGGCTGCCAATGGATTAAACCTTTAATTGTGAATGTTTAAATTGTCTTAAAGGTCCCGTATTATGCCCCTTTTCACAAGATGTAAAATAAGTCTCTGATGTCCCCAGAGTGTGTATGTGAAGTTTTAGCTCAAAATACCCAACAGATAATTTTTTACAGCATGTTTAAATTGTCATTTTTGGGGGCTCAGAAAAACGCTCTGTTTTAGTGTGTGCCCTTTAAATGCAAATAAGCTGCTGCTGCACGGCACAGGGGGCGGAGCTTCATGAGCTCGCGCTCAGTCTCTCAGGACAATTTCATCTCACGGAATGATGATAATATCAGCTCTCAGTAACGGTGTTCATTTCGAGTCGGACAATAATGCCTACAGAGTCAGAGTGCTGTATAGAGATGGAACAGGTATAGTTTAGTAGTTTAATTACGGTTATAACGTATTTGTCATTTGCTTGTATGTATCCATTATTAACAGCCTACAAGTCTGCTGTTTCGGACCAGGTCCGAATGATGATCAAACATATACTGATGAGTTTAATAAAGTTTATTGTACATCACACAAAAGATGAAGCGTCAGTTTTACTTCAGAAAATCACCGTAAGAGCTGAGTAAACACAGTAAGTTATAAGAAGTGCGCAAGTACATAAAGGAATTTCGGTAGAGTTGAGGGAGCATTTTCTTTAAAAACAAAATAATTCCACCTCGTCTTGGCTGCCTCAGATTTCGGGAGTAAATAAAGAGAGCTATGTGGATTAATACATCCAGCCAGACAACACCTACAACGCTTGGGAGACATTCTCGTCAGTGCAGCAGCTGTGAACTCGATCAGGGCGGGTCTATGTTGAAACGGCAGTGTCTGTCAACACTCGTGGGCGGGGCCTGTGCTTAGTGACGTCACTAAAACAGCATTCTGAAAACAGGTCATTGGGAGACACTGCTGATGATTTATGGGGATTAATAAAAAAGGAGTGAGTCGAATCAGTTTTTTAGAAGTCAGTAATTACAGAATTAATCAATTAAAATAAAATGTAACAAATGTTACCAAAAAAATGTTTAACTTACTTATACATATTGAATTTTTTGCAAGACAGTCCTTGTAACTGCACAGTCCTTGTACACTTTAATTCTATACAGTGATCTTTCAACAGATATCCACATAAATCAAGTTTATACTACTAATCAATCAAACACAAACGCAAGCTTTATGTGCGCTTGAGCTCGGAATAGGCATATAAGATCATAGTCGATCTCCAAATGCAACGTAACAGGGAGGAGAGCAAAGATGGAAAGCTCCTAAAGCTTAGTTTCATATAAATTCACAGATAATTTGTTGTTTTGTCCTTAGTGAAAATCACTATTGACCTTGTCAATTTGAAAAAGGATCCTCATATAAGAAACAATACTAAAATTCAGAGTCAGTTCATTCGCATTCAGAGATTGACTATTTTTGACTGACAAAATGCCGGCGTGGACGGAAACAACAGCTACAGTGAGTTGTTAAAAAAAATTCTTCTTAGTAAACTCTGTGTACACAAACAATCTTCTCAATGCTCGAGTTCATGTATAGAGCCCCTGGTGATACTTCGAGCAAAGTTTCATGTTGTGTCGAGCCTTCTTAGTGTTTTAAAAATAGCAATTTTGATGCTATCATAGTCGTGCCCCCTATGGAGCTTATATTATGACAAAATGATTTGAATTTGAATTGTGTAAATTTTAATTATTTGCAAGTGTAATCTAACAAAATTGAATTTTAGGTGGTAGTTTAAATAGTTCTGAATTTGATTTTTTTTAAACGAATATTGAACATTTGAAATTTAACAAATTGAAATGTTTTTATGGCTGAATTTTATAGACTTCTATTTTCAAACAGCTAGTTATTTTGTTCTGAATTCTTATACTGCAAATATTCAATTTAAAAAAATACAGATTCAAGTTTTCAAGATGAAGAAATTCGGAACTTCAAATGCAGTTTTCTAAAATTCAATCTCAAAAATTCAAACTCAAAAATTCAGATCTTACAGAAAGTAGGTCACAGGTCATTCACAGGGAAGAGTAAAGGATCTCAGATAAGTCGAACAGAGCATTTTGGCTGCACTGCAGTAGTTTTCTGCCGCAAACGCGGTGGTGGTTCAAGAGAATCCGTGTATCTTTTGTTCAGTCGTTTTGTTATTTAATATTAAGAGTAGAAAAATGAGAAAACAGCTTGAGAATTAGATTTCTAATATTCTAGTAGCCTAATAATAGTCCGCTGCAGCAGTTGCACGGAGCTTACAAAACTTAACGCGTGTATTGTAACTATAGGCTACATTTAATTTTCTCATCAAACAACTAGACTAACGAATGGCTCGGTACAACAGAAGAGCCTAGAAAGGGCTTTTTCTCTGTGTAGACCAGCAGTTGGTCTGAATTTGCTATAACCTATTTTCCGGACTGTATAGGCTAAGTCACGTTTTATCATGAAACACCTGTGATTTATTCCAAAGTGACTCAGGCATATATAATGCATTTAACGTTAAATAATCTAAATGTTGACTTTCAAAATTAGGTGCGCCAAGAAGGCTATTCTCTGTATTTTGGTTCATTTTTGGTGAGCGCCAGAAAGATCTAAAGAGACCGAGACGCGCTAAAGCAGCGCATCATGTTGTTTTATTTATTTTTCAATGGCATGAAAGTCATTGTAGTCATTTTGAATGTACACAAATAAAAATATACATTTTACTGTTTCGAATGATGTCATATTATCTGTAGCCTATTACTATAAATAACAGAGTATTAAGTTATTTCCCAGCAGTGGAACAAATCCAAGTGATGGCGCATCGTGCTCTCACACAACATAGTATCAGTTCTGGCGTTGCTTCATATCGCATAGTGCTCATTATCAAAATGAAACACAGTCAACCAAACATATAAAAAGTTATTCTGCCTAATTAATTGGTCTGTTGTACAATATAAAGGGCAAGCTGTGCCACACAGTCCTACTTGTTATTCCAAACATTTCCCTTGCTGTGAAGACGCTGATTTAGCCTATACATGTATTTTGGGACTCGACTGAAGTATGACGCCTTCTTTATATTAATAGTTAGCATCCACATGTTACATTGCAAATATGAAAACTTTTGACTGAATGAGAGATGCGCGACCGTTTCGATTTAAATAAATTTGTTTAGGCTTGGCGTTTAAAATAGGCTAAATGTTGTTTGTAATAAAGGACACAATATAGGCTATTTTTATAGGCTATGTAGCCTATATATTATTTTATTATACATGGCTACTTATTTTTCATTCTTGTTGTTTTCTGCATTCATTTAAGGATTTGTCATACAGTAAGGGAAAGTAAAATAGGCAACACATAGCCTACATGTTAATAGTGTTTATCATGTAAATGTTGTATTTTATTTACAGGTCTTTTACACTATTGCTGAAATGCGTTTTTTTATGACGATTTGACGCGCGCGCGTTTCTCTCTCAACATGATCCGGTGTGACTTGCACTCAGGTGCATGTGAATTATTTTCTGGCAAATACGGTCAGTTAAAAAATGTTGCTGTATTATTACAAAATGCATAGAGTGGAGACCATTTGGGCAAAAAAACAAACATATTGTGTTCATTACCCCCCACCCACATTTGGGCTTAATCACTATTATTATTAGGGGGTCCTTGAAAATGTATTTAGGTGTAGACAAAATCAGTTATGTTTATTTCATAAATATGAACGTACCTCGCATCTCCCGGACACTAGCCGTTAGTCTACTTCTTTTTTTTAGCTGGCCAATTCTCAAAATCTGTATGGAAAAGCTGCGGAGCGTGGAGAGAACGCACAATGGCTTTGCTTTGGAAGTTTTTTATTTATTTTTATTATTTTTTTATTATTATTATTTATTTTGGAAGTTTAGTTGCCAGAGAAAATAACACACAGTTTTGTTTAACATCAATTGATACTCAATATTAATTAAATAAATAAATGTAATGTCAGAGAATGCACAAAGCGCATCCTTTTGAGATGTAGGCCTAAATTATAATACATTTTAATTAAAATAAAACACACAAGGCCTACATCATAAAACTCAGAAGATTATGTATTTTAATATATTATTTTATAATACAAATAAAAAGGCGTAAAAGTAAAAAGTAAAAATACTTCAGTCGAGTCCCAAAATACACGTATAGGCTAAATCAGCGTCTTCACAGTAAGGGAAATGTTTGGAATAACAAGTAGGACTGTGTGGCACAGCTTGCCCTTTATATTGTACAACAGACCAATTAAATTAGGCAGAATAACTTTTTATATGTATGGTTGACTGTGTTTCATTTTGATAATGAGCAGTCTGCGATATGAAGCAACGCCAGAACTGATACTATGTTGTGTGAGAGCGCGATGCGCCATCACTTGGATTTGTTCCACTGCTGGGAAATAACTTAATACTCTGTTATTTATAGTCATAGGCTACAGATAATATGACATCATTCGAAACAGTAAAATGTATATTTTTATTTGTGTACATTCAAAATGACTACAATGACTTTCATGCCATTGAAAAATAAATAAAACAACATGATGCGCTGCTTTAGCGCGTCTCGGTCTCTTTAGATCTTTCTGGCGCTCACCAAAAATGAACCAAAATACAGAGAATAGCCTTCTTGGCGCACCTAATTTTGAAAGTCAACATTTAGATTATTTAACGTTAAATGCATTATATATGCCTGAGTCACTTTGGAATAAATCACAGGTGTTTCATGATAAAACGTGACTTAACCTATACAGTCCGGAAAATAGGCTATAGGTTATAGCAAATTCAGACCAACTGCTGGTCTACACAGAGAAAAAGCCCTTTCTAGGCTCTTCTGTTGTACCGAGCCATTCGTTAGTCTAGTTGTTTGATGAGAAAATTAAATGTAGCCTATAGTTACAATACACGCGTTAAGTTTTGTAAGCTCCGTGCAACTGCTGCAGCGTACTATTATTACTAGAATATTAGAAATCTAATACTCAAGCTGTTTTCTCATTTTTCTACTCTTAATATTAAATAAAAAAACGACTGAACGAAAGATACACGGATTCTCTTGAACCACCACCGCGTTTGTGGCAGAAAACTACTGCAGTGCAGCCAAAATGCTCTGTTCGACTTATCTGAGATCCTTTACTCTTCCCTGTAGATGACCTGTGACCTACTTTCTGTAAGATCTGAATTTTTGAGTTTGAATTTTTGAGATTGAATTTTAGAAAACTGAATTTGAAGTTCCGAATTTCTTCATCTTGAAAACTTGAATCTGTATTTTTTTAAACTGAATATTTGCAGTATAAGAATTCAGAACAATAAAACTAGCTGTTTGAAAATACAAGTCTATAAAATTCAGCCATAAAAACATTTCAATTTGTTAAATTTCAAATGTTCAATATTCGTTTAAAAAAAATCTAATTCAGAACTATTTAAACTACCACCTAAAATTCAATTTTGTTAGATTACACTTGCAAATAATTCAAATTTACACAATTCAAATTCAAATCATTTTGTCATAATAAAAGCTCCATATGCCCCTAGCACTCCCATTCAAAAGGCAATTTGACCGAAAACGAAAATATGGTCAAACTTAAAAGTAGCGTTTTCATTCTAATTATGCTTTTAAACGAAAGTTTGCCTCGGGTAGATTAACAAAAAGACCATAGGTTGCCTTTTGGCGACAGTTACGCTTTAAAAGTCTAATAATAATACAATTATACAAAAAAGTAATTTAAAATGAGAAATTAATAATTCTTTTTAAAAAGGTCATTTTCAGTTTCTGTTTTTGGCCAAGTGCATCCAGAATTTTCGGTTTTGGTGCATCCCTACCAGAAATCATTTTCTAGAGCCACAGCGGTTAAGCAGCAGAAACACTGTCAGTGTGAAAGGAAAGCACAAATCCAGTCTGTTGAAATGCATAACGTTTTGTACTGCCTCAAACATTAGATGAACGTTTATGATGATGGCATTTAACAGCTTTGTAAGGCTCACCTCTGGCTGCTTTAACGTTAAATCTTAATCTTCGTAAAGCTTCATCTGTATCAAAATTACATTTCACCAGCTCATATAATGCCTGAGGGGAGAAAACACTATTTGTATTGTGTATTATGTCACAGTTCAGCATTTGATTTCAAATAAAATAATTACAATATTATCATTATTATTATTAAATCACAGAGGCGGTCCTTAGTACCTGCTCATTATCTTTAATGTGGGATCCTTCTGGAATAGCATCTACACCTGTCTCCTCTCCCGTCCGTCGACAGGCTTCAGTGAGAAAATCAACCACAGTGTTTTCAGGAAGGATTTCAGGATTCCACAGCAGCTGATCGTCATTTTCATACACTGTGAATGATAAAGATATCAAAGATTCAAAGCATATCACAAGAATGCGTAACATATTGATGTCTCCAAAAATGCTAACTATTTCCAATTTTCTTGTAATAAAAAGAATGAGTTAAAAAATGACATCATACTATGACTGGTTCAGTTCTCATTTCATCAGTGAACATTTTTATGGTATTAAACCATGGTCTGTCTGAATACTTGGATTGGCTTGAAGGTGTGCATTAAAACAGTTTAATGCACAGGTAGTTGCAAGTCAGTTTAATCACCGTTCTATATTAATGCACTGCTTTTATTTAAGCACACACAAATACATCACTCACACAAAGAGACTGGAGATTGCACTGTGCACTAGGGGCCCTATTTTAAGGATCTAAGCGCATGGTCTAAAGCGCATGGCGCAAGTGCACTTAGGGCATGTCCAAATCCACTTTTGCTGGTTTAACGAGGGGAAAAATGGCTGGCGCACCCGGCGCATGGTTTAAAAGGGTTGCCCCTATTCTCTTAATGAGTAATGGGTGTGTTTTGGGCGTAACGTGCAATAAACCAATCAGAGTCTCATCTCCCATTCCCTTTAAAGCCAGTTGCGCTTGCGCCATGGCAGATTCGCTATTTAACATGGCGGAATTTGCAAGCGGAAAAACTAAATGCTTCTCTAGCGAGGAAACGGATCTGCTCGTGCACGAGGTTAAAGCGCAAGCAGACCATCTACAGGACAAATTGTACGCAGGTTTTGGATCCGCCTATAGTCGCACTTGCGTCGCGCCTGGCACTGCATTGCGCCAGGTGTATGATAGGGCACGGTTCAGTTTGTATCACAGCTTTAGGGTCACGGTTTCAGTATGTGCTATGCTCAGGGACAAAAGGACTACTGTCAAATAAAAATAAAGAAAATAAGAATGAATAATCATACAAGCAACAACACAAATAAATACAATTAGAGCAAAGAAACAAATCAAATAAACAATGCTTTTCAGGTTATTTAGGTAGGCTATCTAACAGTAGTTTTCAGGTACAAAAATTGAATAAAGTCATCAAATGTAAAACATCATTGCATGTAATCTTCGGTATAAATTAAATAAAGATAATTCCTTATTAAAGTCACAAAAGCTATTCAGTCAAGAGCAGTGAGTGATTTCTTTGTCTTTTGTTGCTTGATAAACATTAAAAACACAGACTACAGGAAAGTTTAGGGGACGTCAGAATATGTATCCATCGACAGAAACGTGTTTTTTTTTTGGGGGGGGGGGGGGGGGTTTCAACAAAGCATATAGATGTGCCATCAGATTTGAGATGAACCGAAGTACAAGTGCGTGCCGAACCGTGGGTGGAGAACAGTACAGTTAGATTTTTTACAGAGAACCGTTATGCCCCTACTGCGCACACACAGAAACATTCAGGAGCACAGAAACTGCTTGTCAATGCTGCCCCGTGACTTTTTTTAATAAATTTGATTCGCTACTGAATCGCTCAATTACTCAGCAAGCAGATTGTGAAGTGTTTTTAAAGTAATTAAACTCACAGGTTATTCACACATTCATCTCTATCCCTCTCTTCATAGGCTAATTTAATCAAATAAATGTAACCTTACCTCACTACTTCATCTCTGTTTCTGATTTAAAACAGACAGAATGCTAGATCTAACGAGTCCTAGTGGACGAAAATAACCACCATTTTAATCCTTCCAGTTAAAGTCAGTGATGCAAACATGACAATGACAGCTTTAACTTGTCAGTGCTGGCAAATGACCATGGTATAAGCGGGATAATCCACAGCTGGCTGTGTTTTCAATTATTTGAATGCACTCCGATTTGTACGGTTCTTTGCCTCCACATTGTTGTCAGTGTTTCCTACAGGATTCATTCAATATTTGGTCCCAAATATTTTTGTAACCCAATTTAATTTTTTTTTTTTTTTCAAATAATTTAAAAAGCAAACATTTGCATAACATGTAACTGCACGTTGTCGTGTGAATAACAAGTCACACATAACAGTTCACAGTTCTACTGGAGCAATGACTTTCAATAGACTGATTCACACGGACAACTCCTGAAACATTTCTTTTGTTGTGGTGCAGTACTGTATAATCCTGCCAAACCCATTTTTTATTTTAATAGATTAGCATATGTAAAATCTACCTTTCTCACAGTCTTTGTATTTGCAGAGTCCAGATGGTGTTTCTGCCTGATACATGGAACCAACCATGATTTCCTGTTAAGAACATATATATTTGTCAAACATTTCATGGTAAATTATAGACAAAATCCATTAAGAAAAATATGATAATGAAAGTGTTTACTTTCTTCCAGTCTTCAGATGGAATATAGTCATCATCCTCCTCTGACTCTTCATCAACTTCATTATCTAAAAAGGTTACGTAAAAACAGTACTTAAGCATAATTCAAAGATTATGTTGATAAACATGAAATCAAATGAGGAGCTTACTCTGAAAGTAGCCACGGTTCTGTGATCGTATGAGTTCAGCTGTGTTACAGGCTTTTACTGCACAAGCTCGACTCTCAGCGGAGTGGCTCTCATTCGTCATTCTTGTGGATACATTTGCTCCATCCTCCTGAAAAAATCATTAAAACACAGTAAAAGATTAATGAACTGAAAATTTCTTGCGAAATATTGACAAATTATTCTAAATGCTATCCATAATTTTGACAGATATTTAAAAAAATCTGGTCTATTGAGTGTCCTTACTTTAGAAATGTCCAGTGAAGGATAGGTATGGCTTTACAACACTTTTTCATGTTAGATATCGATACCGTAGCCTTGAGTAACTGCTGATACACCAGTACTGTTACACCAATACTGTTTTTTTTCTTGATCAGTTTAGATACTACACTCTGCTTCATTGTAAATAAAGAGAAAAATAAATAGGATAATTGTTCATACCAAGAACGATATCTATAAAAATAACTATGATAAATATATTAGTGTCCACACCAACTCACAATAACGTTGTTTATTTTTAATTGTGCACAGCAGTTATATAATAACTTTAAATGCTTGAGCTCAAGCTAGATTCTAATTAGCTGTCAATGTTTTTATTGTTCATCAGCTGGAAAAATCATTCTGAAATTAATTCTAAAGATATCGTTCCTCTGTGTCCAGCATTGTTAAAGTTGTAGTGTGGACTTTCCTATTCTCATGGAATTAGAATGATTATTAAAACTTTTTAGTTAGCATTATAGTTTTTATAGTTGTTTTTGTATTGTACGTACACACACTACCACAGTGTTTGCAGTGAATGTTTGCTTTATTTATGAAGAAACACCCCACCACTGAACCGCTTTTTAACAAGCAAACCTAAAAATTAATCAGCACTCAATTAACGTAACCATTTAACCATTAACATGCCTAATTCCAAGTATAGATCAATAATGGTAACCACCATTAATAACCACCAGTAATGAATGGACCACAACATGCATACACTTACACTGGCTGTTTTTGTGATATGAGAAAAATCAACAGAACAGTTTGCTTTATAACACTTTATCATGTTCGATACCGATACCTTTGAACTTGAAGACAGTTTTTTAAATATCCAGCTAAAATTGGGTTTGATAAAAGCAATGCAAATTCCATGTTTTAAAATCTGGTAGTGATCACAGCAGTATATACATAAGAAGATGACAAATGCACTGCAGCAGATTTGTGTTCATTTTCATGATGCGTTTTAATGCCTGTAGCTAGTCCAAAATGATGCCCAGTAATGGTGTCTCTACAAAAGATAAACTGTGAAGTTTACAGTTGATTTTAAATGTTTTTTTGTTTTTGTTTACAAGGCCCAAATATTTTCTTGACCTTCTTCACCCTTACTCTACCGTGCTCAGTTACTGCTGAGTATTTCCCACTGCCTAAGAAATTTCTGCGCTTGGCCCTAAACTCTTCAATTGTCTTCCTCACAATGTGAAATTAGCACCATCAATAGTCTTTTTTTTTTTTTGTCTTTCAATATGTTAAAATATAATAGCTTGCACTTAAATGGTTAGTTCACCCAAAAATTTAAATTCTGTCATTAATTACTCACCGTCATGTCGTTCCAAACCCGTAAGACCTTCGTTCACCTTCGGAACACAAATGAAGATATTTTTTATGAAATCTGAGAGCTTTCTGTTCCTCCATTGAGAGCAACGTCATTGCAACTTTCAAGGCCCAGAAAGATAGTAAAAACATCTTTAAAAAAGTCCATGTGACTACAGAAGATCAACCTTACTGTTATGAAGCGATGAGAATACTTCTCATATAGAGAATAATTCTACATTCTGATGTAGAACCCAGAAGCGCTGCACTGTTTACACTACGTTAACAGCTACGTTTTTTTTGCACACAAAAAGTATTCTCATCGCTTCATAATATTAAGGTTGAACTACTGTAGTTACAAGGACCATTTCAACGATGATTGTACTACCTTTCTGGGCCATGAAAGTTGCAATGACGTTGCGGTCAATGGAGGGACAGAAAGCTGATTTCATCAAAAATATCTTCATTTGTTTTCCGAAGATGAACAAAGGTCTTACGGGTTTGGAACGACATGAGGGCGAGTAATTAATGACAGAATTTACTGTACATTTTTGGGTGAACTAACCTTTTAAGGTCAACTTCTGTTCTTTTAAACGTCCTAAATAAATAAAGGTCGACTACATCCATTTTTAAGGCCTGTTTCCACTTGTTCAAGCCTTTTCACTGATCAGATAGCTTTCCAATCGTGAAAACGCCAGGTGTAAAAGACGGATTTACATCCGATCACTTAAACCACTTCATGAGGTGGTTTGAGACACATTCCAAACGAAACTGGACAAGTTTAAATGCATCTGGTTGTTAAAGCCACATAAGTAAATTTTACTCCTTCCAAAATAGTAACAATAAACACATGAGCGTGTTATAGGCTACCGGCTCCTGGTAGCCAGATATAACAGGCTACTGTTTTAGCTTTCACTGTTATGCTGACGATACTCAGCTGTATATTTCTTCAAAACCTAACGAAACTTACCAACTCACAAAATTAACGGAATGCATAGCTGATATAAAAAAAAATTGGATGACTAGTAATTTCCTACTCCTAAATTCTAAAAAAACAGAGATTCTAATTATTGGACAAAAAACTCCCACACGTAATAATCTAGAATACTGTCTAACACTTGATGGCTGCTCTGTTAAGTCTTCGTCGTCGGTTAGGAACCTGGGTGTGCTCTTTGATACCAATCTTTCATTTGAAAGTCACGTGTCTAGTATCTGTAAAACCACATTTTTCCATCTTAAAAATATATCTAAATTACGCCATATGCTCTCATTGACAAATGCGGAACAATTAGTTCATCATGACCATGACATCAAGGCTAGATTATTGTAATGCTCTACTGGGTGGTTGCCTTGCACGCTTAATAAACAAACTACAGCTAGTTCAAAACGCAGCAGCTCGAGTTCATACCAGAACCAGGAAGTATGACCATATTAGCCCGGTTCTGTCAACACTGCACTGGCTCCCTATTAAACATTGTATAGATTTTAAAATATTGCTGATTACTTACAAATCACTAAATGGTTTAGCTCCGCAGTACTTGAGCGACCTCTTAATGCATTATAGTCGTTCACATCTATTGCGAGCTCAAAATTCCGGCCAGTTGATAATACCTAGAATCTCAAAATCGACTGCTGGCGGTAGATCATTTTCCTATTTAGAACCAAAACTCTGGAACAGACTTCCTACCATTGTCCGGGAAGCAGACACACTCTGTCAGTTCAAAGCTAGATTAAAGACACATCTCTTTGACCTAGCATACACAACACATTATAGACTTCTATAATTCAATGTTAGGCTGCATAGATTAGGTCAGCCAGAACCGGGAACACTTCCCATAAATCCTGATGTACTTGTTACATCATGAGAAGAATGGCATCTAAGCTAATTTTAGTGTCTTTGTTTATCCCGAAGTTTTGCCGCAGCCTGCCGGATCCAGGCCGTATCCAGATCTGACGAAGGACCTTCGCCTGGACCCGATGACAACGCAGTGCTGAAGTGCCAACTAGTCTCTCCCTATGGAGGATCCCTTTACCACTCCAGATAAAGCGTTGTCGGGAAAACTCGTTTCGCGTACCTACCCCGATGTGACAAAATAAAATTCTGTATCAAAATTTATAAGGAAAGACCAGTACTTTGTTTAGGCTTGGTTTGTAGGGAATAACAAACCTGCGCACATATATTCAAACGCACATAACTATAGAACCAATTTAATTCTTAATGCGCATGTGAACGCCATCAGCGTTTCTCACAGGTTCGCGTTTAAAGTCTGTGTAGAGAGAATGGTGTCATCTTAGCGGCCCCTAATTTAATAACAAATGATCATTGTGACGGAAGCGAATCAATCAAAACTAACTTTAGCTGGAAAATAACTTTATTAAAGAACCGCTATAAAGCCAAAACAATCTCTGTTACCTTAAATTATACGCTTATCTCTGTAAAGCTGCTTTGAAACAATCTACATTGTTAAAAACGCTATATAAATAAAGATGACTTGACTTGACTACTGCAACACACATGGCATTCGCCACAGGTGAGTAGCTGAGCATCTCTTCAGCAAGCCGACACACAAACTGATGCAAATAAAACTGAAAGTTTGCCGTTGCATCCTGAAGCTAAACACGCAGTGATCTGCATTAGAAGTAGTGAGATTAAATTATTGTAACCAGTGCTGATGCCACTCTCTATCCTATTGTGGCCTTTTATCTTGTAACTAGCTGATGATAAATAAAATGCAGCGCATATCTGTTGCTTTCGTCGAGGTGAACTCAGTTAAATTTGCATATAGTGCGGGAGATTGAAGATCAGATTTATATTCATTTTGCAGAAACGTTAATGTGGCTAAGTGTAAACGGAACTGTTTTAACACATCAGATGGCAATCCAATCAGTGAAAGCACATGAAGTGACCAGGTGTGTGAACAGGCCCTTAGAGATCAGACTTACAAATAGTAATTTCAGCCCAACTTTAACCATTTAAGTTTTTAACTTCTATGACATTTTCAGAATTTGTGTTTTCCAGGGCTATGAGAACCCAGTTAGAAATCCATGTGGGAACCAATTTTAAGTTCTGGTTGTTTTTGCTGTGTATGCATCCTGAGCTCAACAACAATATTATAATATAACTTAATACTCACATTTAAGTGATATGAATAATTGGGCATAGGTTTCTTATGTGACAGACCTTGCTCTTCTTCAGTTCTCCAGTGCTTCTGCTGCTTTCATCATTATCCATATCCTCTCCTTCATCATCATCATCCTCCTCCTCATCTCCATCCGCATCCTCTTCCTCATATTCCTCATCCTCTTCCTCAGGTGATCCACTGCCTGCATAACCATAAAGGCTCAGGAGCTCCTGAATGGGCATTTCTCCCTCCTGCAGTTCACAGAAATCAAGTTCACAGAATTATCCCAAATGATCACCATTATTTATATAGCACTTATACAGTTTCAAATCAGTTTCACAGAAATGAACTTGAAAATAACGATCAATGATGCAAGCTTCATCAAACGTGGGACAAATTCTGAATTAAAGCAACATTAGCATCATTATTGAGTTTAACGTTGATTCAGTTCAGTTCAATAACTGTGTAAAGTTCATCAGTTACTAAAAGAGTTCAGATATAATCAGCTCTACAGAAAAACAATACTATCGTTATTCAGCTCAATTCAATGTTGATTCAATTCAGTTTGAAACATTTAAACAAGATCACAATGTCCGTGTATGGGACATTGTGTATGTGAGTGTATGTGAGTGGAGGTAGTGCTTTGGGGTCTGGCATACAGTCTTGGGCTGCCAAGTCATATGGATCTGTTTTGTTTATAGCTTTTAAAGCGGGGCTCAGTAACTTCGGGATTTCTTCGCTGTATTTTCGCTTTTTGCTCGCAGGTTTCTCTCTAGAGCTCCCCCAACAGGTTCGGAATAGATATTTGACAACACTGTTGTAAAAACTCGTAGGCGATTCTCGGACACCAGAGGCTAGTAGATCAACGACATCAAAGCAGATGGGACATTCTTTAAAACGTCTTCTTCATTCGGGTTCAAACAGCGTGAGGGAGCGCAATAATGACAGCATTTTAGCAGATTTCTTTTGGCCGTAAAGCAATTGTTTACATCTCGAGACCTGATATCACGCGAGACTTCCTGACGCGGCGGCCGGCGGCCCGCCGGCTCAAAGTTGCAAGTGCGTATTTTCCGCTCACGGGCACCAGGGGGGTCGGAAATGACCACCATTCAACCCGAAATAAGTAATATAACCATTACAATGACTCCGAAGCTGTTCAGTTAAGGTAAAAAAGTTACTTAGTTCACCTTTAATTAAGGATGAAACAATTACCAGTTTGATAAACCACAATAAAATGTCCTGACAGTTATAGCATTATCGGTTTCAATTTAATTATCAGCGGCAGTGGCTCAGTGGTTCATGTAGATTGTCTACAAACCGGAAGCAAGACACCTAACCCCAGCTGCTCCCGACGAGCTGGATCGCCTTGCATGGCTGACACCGCCGTCGGTGTATGAATGAGTGAGTGAATGGGTGAATGTGAGGCAATATTGTAAAGCGCTTTGGTGGCCATTGGGTCTGTGAAAGCGCTATATAAATGCAGTCCATTTACCATTTACCATTTTAAAACAGAGTTTGATTATCGCTATTTTGAAAACCCATGGTAAATCCTGTCTAGCCAGCACCAGTCTAGCACAGCCGCTGCACGCAACATTGTTTTTTGACAGTTTTTTCAGTCTTCTTAGAGGACCAAATCTGAGGTGTGGTCATATTTTGTCTAAGGGAAACTTAAACAAAATTTAAATATAATAGAATTTATTCTTATAATTTATTACTTGGTGCAAGTGGCTTTGAATGTCCGTGGTATTACCCGTGCACTTTACTTTTACCAGTTAAGTACCAGTTCTTGTATGTCACGTACTCTGTCGATTTTGTTTGTCCCATCAATGGTATAAAAGCTGAAGTGGGTTCAGACTTTGGACTTAAATGTGGCTGGGGCATCTATTATTTAACTCACACTGCTGTCCGCCGTCCCATTAAAAAACTCTTTTTCTTAGGCTAGTTAACTTATGTTCGCGTTTGCCACATTCTTGTGTCGAGGAGCCATGAAGTAGCGACGTTGGGAGCAGGGAAATCTATTTAAAATAACTTGTTTTATTCATTAAAATATCAATATTTGATGCCAGCATATCGATTCTCGTATATCGAAGGACAACGATATATTGCTCTATCGATATTTTGTCCCACCCCAAGTGAAGTTTGATGTATGTTCACTTAAATTAAAAGTTGTTATATTATTAAAGCCTTATAAATGTAAAAAGAAAAAAAAAAGAAATGATAGCTTTCAATTATACTGTAATGCTGAATGCCTATAATTAATGGTTTAAATTGAGAAGAAAAAAAGATACATTTCATAGAGACATCAGTTTATTGGTGGTCGGTGAGACTGACCTTCTTTCATAAAAATATGCCATTAAACAAATATTTAAATTATAGGTTACTGTATGTTGTTTCTACGTTAATTTGGAGATTAAATTAGATATTATTACAATATAAAAATATATGATAAACTTTAATATTAGGTTTTAATCACGATTGATTAATTAGTTAATTTATTTTAATCGATTGACAGCACTAATATATATATATATTAAGTATATATATATATATATATATATATATATACAGTGCTATGCATAAGTGAATACACCCATGCTAAAGTTGACTAAAAAGAGGAATAAAAAAGCATATTTTGGAAATTGAACAATGCCTTAATTTAAAAAATTAGGAAAAATCCAACCTTTAAGGACACCAATTTTCTTTGTGAATGAATAATGTATCGTAAATAAATAAATGTTCTTCCTTAAAATACATGGTGCATAAGTGAGTACACCCCTATGTTAAATTCCCATAGAGGCAGGCAGATTTTTATTTTTAAGTATTTTTTTTTTTTTTTTTTTAGGATACTATGCATCCTGATAAAGTTCCCTTGGCCTTTGGAATTAAAATAGCCCCACATCATCACATAGCCTTCACCATACCTAGAGATTGGCATGGTTTTATTTCAGTTAGCCTAAAAGCTAGTTTGATTTGCATTGAGAGATGATCTTATGGAAAGTACCCCATGCCAATCTCTAGGTATGGTGAAGGCTATGTGATGATGTGGGGCTATTTTAATTCCAAAGGCCAAGGGAACTTTATCAGGATAAACATAGGGGTGTACTCACTTATGCACCATGTATTTTAAGGAAGAACATTTATTTATTTACGATACATTATTCATTCACAAAGAAAATTGGTGTCCTTAAAGGTTGGATTTTTCCTAATTTTTTAAATTAAGGCATTAAGTTCAATTTCCAAAATATGATTTTTTATTCCTCTTTTTAGTCAACTTTAGCATGGGTGTATTCACTTATGCATTGCACTGTATATATATATATATATATATAGATATAGATATAGATATAGATATAGATATAGATATAGATATATATATAGATATATATATATATATATATATATATATATATATATATATATATATATATATAGATATATAAATATAGATATATATAAGTAAAATTATATATAAGTGCTGGGCAACAAAAGTTTGTGTTTACATAATATATGTGTGTGTGCTGTGTATAATTATTTTGTATATATAAATACACATGCATGTATATATTTAAGAAATATTTGCATGGATATACTGTATATATATTTATATATAATTTATATTAAACACATTTTTCTTAAATATATACATGCATGTGTGTGTATTTATATATACAAAATAATTATACGCAGTACACACACATATATTATGTAAACACAAACTTTTATTTTGGATGCGATTAATCTTTGCCCAGCACTAATGTATATATACTAATAATATATATACTGTACATACATCCAAACAGGATATAGAGTGGTGCAGGTATGACGTCAGAACCCAGAAGACTACTTTGCCGCTGGTTCCTTCAAAAATTTCCTATGAGGTTTTATAATGGGGTTTTTCAATGTATGTGTAAAATAAAGCCTGTGGTAAACATACTATGATTATTCTATGATGTTTTTTTCTACAACATAAATTAATTGTGCTCATTTTTGAAACCGTACATTTTTAATAAGTAACTAGATAAGACAGCTTAGGGTGTGAGTGTGTGCAGTGTACGTTGTAAAACAAAGAGTCTAAGCATCGTCAAGTTATGTTTACCACAGGCTTTATTTTTACTCATTAAATGAAAAACCCACATAGAAAAATATAAAACCACATAGGAAAATCTCGAAGGAACCAGCGGCAAATTAGACTTTTGGGTTCTGAAGTCATGCCTGCACCAGTCTATTATTATCTCTATCATAACTTGTTATATCTAAGCTCTCTGCTCATTGTCTGTTAACTTAAATAATGTAATGACAAAAGTGTATTAAAGTTAAATGGTATTCAAATAAACTAAAAAACATTTATTTAAATCATTTTTAAGTAATTACATTCCTTCTTTTCATTTAGTTGCATCCCAGACATCCCACTCCGCAAAAACTCTTTTTCTGTTTTTGTTCACTGATCAATTTATATGTGAATATGTTTATATCAGTTAACTGAATATGTTTATTCAGTATATATATGAATAAAGGCCTAAATTAAATCTGTTCATCATATGAAGCGATTGTGTCTCTTCAGAAAATTTGGACTAAACCACTCAATTCATATTGATTAGTTTTACGATCTCTTTATGAACTTTTTTTTAAAGTGACGTCAAAGTGGTAGTTGTGTAGCTGTCATTGGAGGGACAGAAATCACTCAGATTTCATTAAAAATATCTTAATTTGTGTTCCGTATCAATGTGTGGGTGACTTTTGGGAGAGAGGTGGGATATCTGGAAATCTGGCAGCACTGCCCCTGGAACTTTAATGAGGGGAATAGGCTCTTGTATGTGAGAAGAGTTGAGAAGACATGTGGAAATACAGCTGCTAGTGTTAATGCAGAACTTTTATTTAATAAAAAAAGTTTGTATTATACCCTACTTTTTAAATTGCTATTATTTTTTTACTAATTTCAGAAGGAGATTGAAGCTGGTCGCACACTATACCAGAAGTGTCTGGACAGGCATCGCACAGTAGACGCATCATTCTTTACTCGCATCATTCTGTACTCGCATACTGAAGGAGGCAGTCCAAATAGTAAAACTATTGTGCCACCATGTGCACACACACACACCCAGTCACATACCCAGTTTATTCTCTGCTATCTGCATCTCCATAAACATAACTTTTTAAAGAATTAAAAACCTTTGAGTTATACTAACCCCTTGTGACATGCTGGTTTTTTTGTTTTTTATTTTTATTTTTTACTTGAAAAGCATGTAAAGCAAAGATCAGCTGAAACGTGTTGAGAATCAGGATAAGATCAAACCTTTGCGAGTTCTTCAATCTCATTGCCAAAGTTAGTGTCTCCCTCTGGCAGCTCCTCATCTTCAGGAGTTTGATCATCATCATAATCAGGCAACAGCATCTCTGTTGACACGTCAAAATCAACACTGTCAGAACCAACCAAAACTCATGGCATCAAATCGTGAGTATGTATAAAGACATGTTTTACTATGATAAGAAAAATAGTAACAGACTTACCTGGGCTTGAACTCCCCAAGGAGGGCTAAAAATTCAATCAAAAATAAGACATAAAAAGTTAAAAAGAAGCAGGAAAAAATATATGCTGTAACATTTGGATGAACAATTTATTTTTGGAGAACTAACAGATATCAGGTTTGATTATGAGGACAGTGTTGTTACTGTGTTGGGTGGCTGTTGGATTTCTGATATAAAATTTGTGTCCTGATGTAAAGTCAGTTGTGAACCACTGGACTAAAATAACAGTTTTAAAAAAAAAATAACAGTTTAAAACACAACTTTTTTATGCAGACTGTGGTTAAATCAGCAGTAAAACTTGCATAAAGCAAAACAGTAAATTATCAAAATGACCAGTGAAATCTGTTAATTGTAATGATCCATGATCTATGATAGATATCTGTGGGTGACTATGGCAGGCATCCAAGCAGACCTAATTCAGAATAAAAAGATGCACTACAGCTGTCTTTTCAGTGATCCATATTATTTTTATTTAGTTTATACACTAACAAAAATGCCTTCTGTTATATTAAACCTTACAGCAGGCCAGGGTTAAAACATCCATGATAAAACCAGAGGAATCAGAGATGCTCTGTGTGTATGACTTTGGAAGTTAAGGCTGATGTCTAGCTAATACTTTGTCTAGCCTTGATTAGGAACACTCTTTTAAGTAACGTTACAAATCTGGGTATTGAAATATCCATAACTTCAGGATTTAGCTAAAATAATCAACACACTCGTCAGTGTTTATGTAAATATATCAGATATAATTAATGTACGGTAATGCATTAAAGTAAGGTGGTAATAGAGTATCTGGCTAACTGAAGGCGAGCTAACTGCTATTAACTTTGCAGAAATAAAATTTCAAAGAATTCAACTCGTCTTTCGACCTAAATTACCGCACAACCTAATAAGAAATATATACGATTTTCTGTATTTTTCAAATGCATTAGCAAAAATATTTCTTCGGTTAACTGCTATTAAACGGTTATTTATTTCTGGAAAATAATTTAAATAATTTCCTTCTTACCTCCGCCATATTTACAGCGCTGCTGAGGGTCAGCGGAATGTGGGCGGAGTCAGTGGTAATCCCCGGATGTTCTCTCTCTCTCTCTCTCTCTCTCTCTCTCTCTCTCTCTCTCTCTCTCTCTCTCTCTCTTAGTTTTATTTTCTCTTTAGTAATTTTATTGGACTTTGTCTACTTGCGTCTGTTGTTTTTTTTTATTTTAAATTTTTTTTTTTTTTTTTTTTTTTTTGCAAAATGAGAAGACAATAAATTTCCATTTAGCACATACATAGGCTACAGTGGCCAAACTTTGCAGTTTTATTCCTATCTATATATATTGAAGATTTTTACTAAGGTGTTTGTTCATGTTTTCCCTCCTTTTTTCTGGCTGTTATATTTTCTGAAGAATACAAAGTGAAACAGCAATATATAAAATGAAACACTTAGAAATTGTGCACATCTCATGCCAAAAGAAAGATAAACATGAACATTCAAAAATTAAATGCAGACTCTTTCACAGATACAAAAAGAGCATTTGTAATATATATCCAGATAAAAACGCTGTAATGTGTCTTTCACATGATAGATTCTGGCAGCAAATGTGCTGTCAGCTTACATGCGGAGCCAACATAGGCCATAACATTGAAATGTCAATCTCAACCAAAAATAATGGTTTGGATCAAAAACTCAACATTGTATCAATGTCACCAATTTGTTTATCATGAATTAAATCAAATGTATCTAAAAACAAATGTTTGGAGGCCTTACTTCCAGTTACATCAAGTGCCCTGGTTTCTGAACAGATAGTATTTTGATAGTATTCATGACAATACAATGTTCTTTAACTGAAATATGGCACTTAAATTTCATAGTTCATCAATACTCAAAAGCTGACCATTATAATTCAATAGATTTTTTTTTTTTTACATAAAAAAAAGTAAAAAAAAAAGTGTATGGCAGGAGGAATTGGCATATAAAACTATATGGTTTGACTATAAATATATTTTAGATAGTTACAATTGTATTTCAACGAGTCATAATTATCATTTGACTTGTCAGATTGATAATTAGAGATATCTGCAATTATAACTGCATTAGTAAGAAATTAAATCCGAGATATCTTGAATTAGTAAAATCAATAGACTGTAAAAAAAAAAAAAAAAAAAAATGGACAACGCACCTTCACTCTCTTCCATTGTAGAAAAGTACTTTTCTTTAGTGAAGAAAGTGAAGCCGCCAATGTCCCAATATGGCCCTGACATCTTGCGCTGATTATGCAGGCTCGGAGCTTGCATCAGGTGAGCATGAAGTGAAGCCGTGGTATCAAGGCCCTGCCCACACTCCCACAGAATCGGTTAGTAGTTTAACTGCAGAACAACAACTCATTATGCCAGTGTGAAATAAACAATTATATAATGTAGAAATTAAAGTTAAAGCTTCAATCTCCTCCTGAAGATCCTGGAAAAAGTCTCAGTGACCTGACTACTTTGTAATTTTACTACACTGAAAAAAATGATTCGTTGAATTTAATAAAAAAACGTATCGTAAGTCGTTGCACACAATTGATTTTAGCTACATTTAAACAAATGCATTATGTTGAACTAAAATTAAGTTCAACTTAATGCATTTGTTTAAATGTAGCTAAAATCAATTGTGTGCAACCACTTACGATAAAAAAAAAAATTTAATTCTACGAATCAATTTTTTTCAGTGTAATTAAATCTCCTGGCTGAAAAACTGTGCTAATTAGCAAATCCAGGTGATTGGAACAAAATACTGAGGAGGACTTTTACTTTCTGAACCTGGACTTACCTCTGCCATTTTTATAGCATCAAATAACTAACAAAAACCAAACTTATTTTAAAAACGAACACTTGAACTCAGTTTGATAAAAACGACTTAAAATGACAGAAACCTCAGTAGGCTACGTATATTTTTCTCATCAAGCCAGACAACTTTCTAATTTAAAGTCATTAGCTCTGATCAACAGGAATCGGCTATTTTGGTTTGAATGTTTTTTTTTTTTTTTTTTTTTTTTTTTTTTAAATCAGGCTCTGAATTTTTAACTACTACTCCTAGCGGGTTAATATGATTCACACCAAACTTTTTCAACATGATACCAAGACAATGAAGATGCTAAATTGTGAAGGGATATTGGATATCTCAAACGCTGTTGCCATGGCGAGCGATTAAATTTATGACAACAGGGGTGACAGGAAGAGTCTCATATATTGAAATAATCCTTTTACATTCACCCAGTTTAAATGCATATTGCCTGTCGTGCACAGTCTCCCTAAAGCCTCCGGGGGTGCGGTGGTGCCGGGGCTTGGGCCCGTCATTGCTGCTTGCAGCTATATTACAGTTTTCTTTCTTATGAATTTGTTTTACGCACCATTCTATAGGCCTGTATGTACTGTATGCTTGGGCTGTTAAAACATTAAATATAAACAAATATTAATTATGAATACAATATTTACTAAATATTATATTTATATTATTCAATATAAAAAAACACCCAAACTAAAACGCTAACAATACAATATACTATAACTGTGTTAAAAAAACAGTAAGCTTAGGGTAGCTGCAAGTATTAAATATGGTTAAATGTCAAAATAATGCCAATATCAAACACTAGAGCTGTGTGGGGTGGGGGTAAATTAGGCACGATCTGCTATGACTTCACAATCATGTTGCATTGTTGTCTATGGATCTGTCTGAATTGTACATGTTGAGTAGACTCATTCTCACGGTCAAAATCGAGGGGTCGAGAGTCTGTCCAAAACTTCCTTCGTCCACTTGACGAAGTTGAACGCACTTCAAAATGGCGGTGGGAATTCCCCCGAGGGGAAGTGCTTAGGGAAGTGTATGTCTAAAAGTGGAGTTAAACGCAGTCCTAGAGAAAAGCTACTGGATTAATTACTTCAGGAATTATTAAATAATATCTGGATGCATTCATTTATGGAAAAGTTATCCAGCATGCCATGTATGTGCTGTGACTTTAATTGAATCATTTTGCAAAACGGACCAACCAAGTGATTCACTATTTCATTCATTCAATAAATAAGTTTTTTTTTTATTTTTTTTTTTTTTATTGAATTATGACTAATCAAACATCAGTGAACAATATCTCAAATTGGAATGTTTACTTGTGGTAATTCAATTGAGGATATCTCTAATTGAATTATCACAATTAGTAAAATTGTAATTTGAGATAGGCCTATCTCTAGTTATAATTATGCCAAGTACAAAATAAGTTACAGATATCTTTAATTACAGTTTCTACTATAGTCAAAACTCATTTGTAGATTTCAGAAATTATTTTCCAATGGAAGTCAATGGAAGAATATGACTAGTCAAAATAGCATTGTAGATATCTCAAATGTACTAGTCATAATAACATTGTAGATATCTTCAATGCATATTATGACTAGACATAATCACGTTGTCTTAAATCCAATTAAGACAAGTCAAGTAAGTTGAAATTTGACTAGTTAAAACGAAGTTACGACTAGTACAGCCAGGGGCATTAAATGCTAAAACGACCTGCCATAGGCTGTGTCCTTCAGTCCTTCTGAGGCCTCTGGCTAGACTCCTCCTCAGCATTGAATGCTATGAGACGGTGCGAGTGGCTGCGTCACACATGTTCCTGTCCCCATGGTCATGGCATGGAAATATTAATAAAACTTCATTTTGGATGAAATGGGTGATTGAAGGACGCCAGGGATACACTAAGTGCATCCTTCAGATATGCTGCCTTCCAAGGATCAATTAGGGTTGGAGCAAAACTTCGGGGTCTGAACAAATAACCCACACTTGCTGTCTTGGCCACTTGAGAGTGCGTGTACGCGACAGGAAGTAAGTGTGCAAGACTGTCCCATGTCTTAAAAATGCCAAAGTGCAGTGCCCTTAATGCACACTAAACCCACACAGTCTCGAATACAGCTTCGGAGCGGTATTCGAGGGTAAGCGTATCCCATCATGCATTATGTTCGGGAACTCATGTGCCCTGAAATCGCGAGATGTCGAGAACATTACACAGTAATTTAAATGAATTGGATACATATAATTTGGTTGTAAAAACATACAGTGTTGCATATTTTATTGGTGCAAAGATGAGTATGTGTCAGGTTTCAGACAAGACGCAAACAGGATGGTAAGTATATAATGTGATTTATTCAGCCGAATGGATCGGTTCCAGAGATAACGGTGAGTAAGCAGATTATAGATAGTTTAGGAAGACTTAGCTGTAAAGTAACAATTTCTCTCTTGCAGATGACGATGACTTGGATCTGGAGCGGAATACAGCAGGCTGAAGAAGGTCGGGTATACAGGTAAGTAACGGGATGAGAGAGGTGAGTCTGTGTGTCCATTTAGAGACGAGACCAGACAAGGACTGAAGGGGTCAGTGCAGTTTATGAAGGGTGAGCTGGTGGTGGTGGTGATTAGAACTCTGGTGATTGTGAACGAGTGGGCGGAGTGAATGATGATGGTGATTGAGGACTGATTGAGGGTGTAATCCTGACAGTACCCCCCCCCCCCTCCTGAGGCGGCTCTTGACGGCTGGGAAGAAGAGGGACGTTGCCGGCGGCGAGGTCTTCCACGACCCCTGGGAGCTGGACGGTCAGGATGGTCGATGTGGAATTGAGTGAGTAGAGCAGGGTCTAAGATGTCGTCACGGAGTACCCAATAACCTTATCCGGGTCCATAGTCCTCCCAGTCAACCAAGTACTCCAAACGGGGACCTCGCCGTCGGGAGTCCATGATGAAGCGAACTCGGTAGATGGGCTCTTCTTCCACAGGAACGGGAGGAGGAGGTACATCTGCTGTGGGCACATCTGTAGGGAGAAGAGTGACAGGATCAGTGAAAGGTTTAAGGAGAGAGACATGAAAAGAAGGTGCAATCCGATAGTGAGGTGGAAGGTTGAGTCTGTAGGTGACTTCGTTCAACTGTCTCTGAATGGTGAAAGGTCCGATGTATCGAGGACTTAGCTTACGGCAAGGCAGGCGGAGGCGTATGTCCCGCGTCGAAAGCCACACCTTTTGTCCTGGCTGGTACTGAGGGGTATCACTTCGCCGACGGTCCGCTTGATCCTTATGCCTCCGCACTGCCTGTTGGAGGTGCACATGAGCTGAGTCCCATACCCCCTCGCTCTGATGGAACCAGAAATCGACAGCTGGAACCTCCGAGGGCTCACCCGACCAAGGGAAGAGAGGAGGTTGATATCCGAGGATACACTGGAAGGGGGTGAGCCCGGTGGTGTTCTGTCTGAGGGAGTTCTGGGCGTATTCCACCCAGGGGAGTTATCGGTTCCAGCTGTCTTGGTACTGGTGGCAGTAGGTCCTTAGGTAACGTCCGATCTCTTGGATCTTCCGCTCAGTCTGGCCGTTGGTCTGTGGGTGATATCCGGATGATAAACTGACGGTCACTCCTAGGAGTTTGAAGAAGGCATGCCAGACACGTGAGATGAATTGAGGTCCTCGATCAGAAACTATATCTTCAGGAATTAAGAAATTACGAAAGACATGGTGGAATAGAGCTTCAGCAGTACCAAGAGCTGTGGGAAGACCAGGTAGGGGTATGAGTTTACATCCCTTGGAAAATCTGTCAACTACGACAAGTACACAAGTGTTTCCTTCAGAGGGAGGAAGATCGGTCATGAAATCCACACCGATATGCGACCATGGACGTCTGGGAATGGGTAGTGGTACCAGTTTGCCTTCAGGTAGTTTACGGGGAGTGTTGGTGATGGCGCAGACTGAGCATCCCTTGATGTAACGGGAAACGTCCCTGGAGATGGACGGCTACCAGTACCGTTGACTGAGGAGCGAGAGGGTACGCTTGCTACCTGGATGTCCAGAGCCCGGAGCTGTATGAGCTGAGTCCAGAAGGGCAGCGCGCAGATGTTGGGGAACGTAGGTGAGCCCTTCTGGACCTCCCGGCGGAGCAGGATGGCGATGGTTCTCCTGGGTGATCTGCTCATCGATGTCCCAGAGGATGGGGCTGAGGATTACGGCTGGAGGGAGAATGGGTTCCGGAGTCTGATCGTCGGTGGAAGGATGATAGAGACGGGAGAGAGCATCTGCTCTGCAGTTTCTACTCCCAGGTCGGTAGGTGACTATAACGTCAAATCGAGCGAAGAAGAGGGCCCAACGGGCTTGACGAGGATTCAATCTCTTAGCTTCTCTGAGGTATTCCAAGTTGCGGTGATCGGTGATGACCTCGAACTGATGGTTGGCTCCCTCCAGCCAATGCCTCCATTCCTCAAGGGCTAGTTTGATAGCGAGCAGTTCCCGATTGCCGATGTCATAATTACACTCCGCCGGGGACAGCTTTTTTGAGAAGGCAGATGGAAGGAGTTTGGGAGGCTCACCCTGCCGCTGAGATAGGACCGCTCCAACCCCTGTGGAAGATGCATCAACCTCAACGACAAATGTAATATCTGGATTGGGATGAGCGAGGATTGGAGCGGTCGTGAAGGCTTCTTTGAGGAGCTGGAAAGCCTGAATGGCATCGGGTGACAAGGACAGAGACTTGGGCCGACCTTTCAGAGCTGAAGTGAGTGGTGCACTGATGGAGATGTAGTTATTGATGAATCTTCGATAGAAATTAGCGAAACCAAGGAATCTTTGAAGTTCTTTTACGGATGATGGTATTGCCCAGTTCTGAATGGTTTCCACCTTCCTCTGGTCCATCTGGATGCCATGTTGGTCGATGATGTAGCCCAGGAATTGAACAGTGGTGGTGTGGAACTCACATTTCTCCAGTTTCAAGTACAGTTGATGTTTTCTCAATGTTTCCAGTACCTTGATGACGTGTTGATGATGTTCAGAGAGGGTAGATGAGTAGATGAGAATGTCATCGATGTACACTATGACAAAGCGATTGAGGTATTCACGAAAGATCTCATTCATATACCCCTGGAAGACAGCGGGAGCGTTGGAAAGCCTGAAGGGCATAACCTGATATTCATAGTGGCCTGAAGGGGTCACAAACGCCGTCTTCCATTCATCGCCATGACGAATACGAAAGAGGTTATAGGCACTCCTGAGATCAAGTTTAGAGAAAATACGGGCTCCGCGCAGCTGTTCCAGAGCTGCTGGGACCAGAGGAATGAACGAATGAACTCTTGTTGTAAAGCTTCCTCCACATACTCCTCCATGGCCCTCTGCTCCAGGATAGTCCTGTGTGTCCATTTAGAGACGAGACCAGACGAGGACTGAAGGGGTGAGTGCAGTTTATGAAGGGTGAGCTGGTGATGGGATCCAGGTGGTGGTGATTAGAACTCTGGTGATTGTGAACGAGTGGGCAGAGTGAATGATGACAGTGATTGAGGACTGATTGAGGGTGTAATCCTGACAGTATGGTATGGCCTATTTTGTACAATATTTGCAACTGTTTTAAATTTGTGTCTTCTGTTATTTACATAGCGACTGAACAGACATGTAGAAGTTTATTTCAAAATGCAAAGTATTGAAAATATAATAAATAAAAGCTCTGTAAACAGTTGCATTTTTTGCAAGACTATAAGTGTGTCCCATCGAGTAATCAAAAGATCTACACACACTTGAAGTCTTTAGGCCTAGTTGAACACTTAGGCCAAATAGAGGAAATACGTCATGCAGACAAGTTGTCAAGTGCAAAGACCGCAAGTGTGGGTATTTGGACAAGGCATATCTCTAATATACCAAGTATTTGATGTTAAGCGTATCCCAGCATTCATCATGTTCAGGAAATGTCTAGGAAACTTTCCAGTGTAAGTTAAATTAATTAGATGTTACACATAATTTGATTGTAAAGCGTAAAGTGTTCATGTTTTTGTATGAATTTACATTCTCATCACTCAAAAAAATAGTATGTTGGCTTTAATTAACTTTTTTATGTCAACAGGTTCCACATAACTGGGTTACGTTAAACAAACATAATTTGTTCATGTAACTTCAACATCATGGAATGAAGTCATTTTAAGCGACTCATTTAAGTAACCTCAAAGTTCATTTTTAAAGGCTTCCTGACATGATTCAGATTCTTATATTTATATGTTCAGTCATCCATACATTAAGATTCCATCTATTCCAGAGAGTTGAGACAATAGCTTGTTAATTACTAACAATAGTACATACCATCTTAAATGCTAATATTTACATGCTTCTTCAGTCAATGCAGATGAAAGTAATGGAATCAGTCCACAGCCTAAGAAAATGCTCCACTCTTCTCCACAATGGTAACCCACTGTAATTTAAATGGTTCTAATAATTCCAGTGTAATTGAACATTAAACACAATTACACACTATCAAGTATTCCCATTTTCTCAAAAAAAAAAAAAAAAAAAAAAAAAAACCCACAAAACACAAAATAACATTTATTCTCTCTTAATTCAACCATATGCAAAGCATGCTGGGAACTAACAAGCGCCGCCCAGTTTCAGTTAATGCAACACAAATCATTAATGTAATCCAACACAAATTTTACATATATTTAATCAGACTGAACACAATCAAATTAAGTTAGGACAAAACAATTGTGTTGCTTAAGCTCATTTTATTTAAGCAATTTGAACAAGCAGCAAAAATCATTTTTTTTTTCAGTGATGTTGGGTATAACCCGTCCTTTATATTTCCCTTATAATCAATTCCATATCTTAATAAAAAGGACCATCTCCATCACAGACCTCATAGTATTCTCTACAGCAAAGTGGAGAGAAATATCGTTTATTTTTCAACAAATATGACTGAAATCATGATTTTGTAAAAACTGTCAGCAGTTTTTCTGAGAAAAAAAGAAAGTATTCATTAATAAAAATCATTATGAGTTAAATAAGAAAAGACACTAAAAATACTGTTTTCTAAAAATATTATTTTCTTAAAGCCTTGGTTTTTCAAACATTAACTTGTTTGTTCTCAATGTAACATTTTTGGAGTAGTCTTCAATGCTGCCTAAAAAGGTCATTAGACAAACTTTAAGCCTTATACATGTCTCTAAACAACCCAAAATTCAACAGGGCAGAAATCACTTATTCCAGCAGCAGTTTAATCCACAGTGATGAGACACAAAATGTTGTGTATGGTTGTTTTGGTTGTTTTCTGGAATTCCAAATGAAATATGATTTGAACATTTACGCAATATGACATATTATTAATATATTAGCCAGTTAACCTATAGGCCTAATTCTTCAGGAATGATACAACATCCCCATTGTTGCAATACATATCATCACTAACTCAGCAACTCATTCGTTGATTCGTGTTCATTCTGTATTCTGCATTTTGTTAATTTCTGCACCATTAGTGCTCGTGTGCTCTATCTCAGTCACTTTTACAACCCATCCCACTTACATCACTTATTCTATCCATCTTGAAACCGAAGCAGTTTTTCCGTTTTTCTCTATTTTTAGGGGGTTGTTTTTTGCGTGAATTAGACTGATCTCCTGATGACGGCAGCTGTCTCGCGCCTTTGGCGCTCGTGTCCAGATCTTGCGGCTCTTTCGCTGCGCGAGACTTGTTCAGAGCTCGCGCGTCCTCGGTTCCATTCCTCACTGGTCGCGTGCTCCTGTTCTCTACCGGGACAGCTTTTGTGGACTGCAATTTAAAAATAAATGAAAGATTCCGTGAAAGAGAACACTTTTAACCGAAGAAACAGCTGCTATTCGTTTGCTTTAAATGTAACCTGTGCTGTCATCCTATGCAATAAATAAAAAAGAACAAAAAATAAAAATAAAAAAGGAAATGTTTAGGCTATAGCTCTTTATATCGCGTATAATACAAAGAAGGAAAATAACAGCATTTGCAGCAACTTTCTTTACCAACATAACGTGCATTAAAATCCACAAACCTTGTTCTGGACTGTGGTGAGTGGTTCTGCGTAAAGTGACAGACTGACCATGAACAGTCCGCAGATGAGTGTGTAAATCATATCCATCCCAGCGACAAATCGCAGTAGGCTAATGCAAACGGTCCGGGTCACACTGTGTTTTATAATCCAGCTATGATGTCATGGTGATTTAAATAATAGTGTCATTTCCTTTTAATGCTTTAATGCCATTAGCTCCTTTTCTATCTTTAACTTAAATGTTGTTGTTTTATTTTATTATTATTATTATTATTATTATTATTATTTAGAATCTTTCTCATCGAACTAACAAATGCATATATAAGCAAAGAAACCCATAAATAATAATACTAATAAAAAAGTTGTTTAGGGTTAATGATTAGAAAAAAATATAAATCCCGCACTATACTCAAACTTGCACCGTCACAATAAATATTTATTGGCGATGTTTCGGTCACTTGACCCGTGTAAGCCGGTGTGAGTAAGAGTGTGAGGGATTTCATATTTATTTAATCTTTTATTGAACTTGTTTTCTAAGCTAACTTTTCACATAATTTTTATTTATTTAAGTTGTATTGAATTAAAATAAAAATATTAGGCTAGCCTACTTATTTTACATAATTACTTACATAAAAAGTAGTTAAATTACATTTGCATCAATATTCACACTTAATGATTGATTCTGATTTAGGACTAAATTGGACACTTCGAGCCTGTGTGCCCTGCAAAACTACAGTTCCCATGATGCAACGAAAGCCCTTTATTTATATTACCCGGAAGAGATGCGCAGTTGGTGTTGTTGTTCGGAGCTGTCCAGTGAAAGTTAGCAACCGATATAGACAGAGCAGATATTGACGGTGAGTTGTTATTTATTTATTTATGTATGTTTATGTTTAGTTATGTAGTTGTCCATTGGGACACAGGTGTAAGTTATTTTATTGAAAGATACTGCGAGTATATGAGGGTCAAGTAAGTTAGCTTAGCTTGTTGTAAAGGAATAGTGTGCCTCACACACTGTGATGAATCCCTTCTTTAATAAACCGTTTTAAACTAAAAGATTTTATTATTTAAAACGCAATAAGTTATGAGTACATTTTTCTGGATCTTTTTTTTCCAAGGGAAGCTTTTAAGTGAATGACATTACTATTAAGTTCATGGCATGATTCAGGCTTATAAGCATGTGCAAACAGCCTGTGAAAGTTACTGAAATTATAATATCATAATTATGGTCAACGCAGAACGTTCTGTCAAGACATGAGAAATATGAGCTATGTAAGGGGGTTTCTTCAACTACTCGTTTTATGCCCCGTATCTGCTTTTCAAATCTTTTATGTACAGATTTGAATACAATTATGGCAGGCAGGCCTAAAGTTCAAATCGTAAATTGTAATTATTATTCTACGTTTTTAAAGCTGTGATGATCTAAACAAATAGTGAAATAACAAATTTAAAGAAAATCACAAAAACAATTAGAATATTGTGTAAGCTAAATGTTATTTATGTCCATTGTACAACTTTTGTTTTGCATTGTTTTTCAAGATGTTTTGAACCTGTTTACTCCGTAGACAACAGCCTCAGTAAAGAGCATTATTGAGATGAAATATGAGACAAACAAATTTTCAAGCTGTAATTTTCAGAAAATATTAAAATATAAAATTACTGTAGGTTTAGGTTTGGCTTAGGATTAGTTGCATGTACTTATGCATAATTTATAGTTATTACTATACATTTTTAACAAGGTGTGTAAAATAAAGTGTTACCACTTTTGCTTATGGAAAATTGCTCAAATTAATTTATATGTCATTTGCATCACAGCATGTTATCATTAAGAAAAACTGATTGGTGCCAATAATTAAAAGTTTTTTAAGGGACTGCATCAAATTAAGTCCACAGGGCCAAAAGTGCCCATAGTTGTAGAAATTCATATAAAAAAATGTTTTTTTTTTGTTTCTGAAACATCACGTCGGTCATTCATTTTTTTAATATATAAGACGTAGTAAGTTAAATGTTGATTATATTTGGTAATTATTGATATGTAAAGACAAAAGCTGTTCTGTTAACCTGATGTAACCCCCGACATGTTAATTCTTTGCAGAGATTATGGCGTCTTCTCCTAAAGTAAAGAGACCCACTAAACCCAGAGGTGCACAAAATCTCCCCAGATCTCAGAAGGATGCGTATGCCAGACTTCTGAATCAGCATCAGAATGGCAAGTTTCGTTCTTACTTGCAAGAGTTTGCAAAGCAGCAGGTGGAGGAGAACATGAGGACACCAGTTAGCAGATCTGTGAATGATGTAAACAGGAGAAAAAAGGGCAATTCGGAATCATCTTATTCTGGTGATAGCTTATCCTCTCAGCAGAGTAGACAGATAGCTGACACTTCCAACTATTTGCACACAGACAAAAAAATCCATCAGGCAGCGTGCGCTGATGACCAGGACATGAAGCCTGGCATGCTGGAAAAGCACGCCACAACCGAGTCACATAAGGCTGCTGCACCCAGAAAGGTACCCTCAAAACAGCAACTGGAGAGATGTGAAAAAGACATCAAAGGGAGCACAAGTCTAGTGGGATCTGAGGAATTTGACGCTCAACAGTTGAGCGGTTCATGTGGGGAGGAAAAAGCAAAGAAAAAATCAAAGAAGAGGAGATCAAAAAGAAATTTGGAGAAAAAAGACATGGGGGCATCATGTGGTCCTGAAGTTGATGCCATTGTTGCTGGGAAATCACCAAATAAAAACGTCAAAGCTCCTCAAGGTAGTGAAGAGCCAGTCTCTCAAAACCAAGCCTTATTTAAAGCCATAAATGCATTTCATTTATTTGACTTAGTGTGTCACTGTCAATGCCGTTTCATGTTGACTTTATAGTTTGTCCAAAATCAAAGAATATATTTTTTAAAGGGATAGTTAATCCAAAAATGAAAAATCTGTTTTTACTCACCTTCATGTTGTTCCAAAACTGTTCTTCTTTTTTTCCTTCTATGAAACATAAAAGGAGATATTCTGAGAAATGTCTTGGGTTTTTTTGTTTTGTCCATACAATGGAAGTCAGTGGTCACCATTGTCCAAACCGACATTTTCCGAAGTGTCTTCTTTTGTGTTCTGTTGAAAAAAATAAATGCATACAGGTTTGGAACAACATGAGGGTTAGCCTAGTAAATAACAGAAATTACATTTTTGACTTTTAAAGACACTTGAAATCACTTGACTTTAGTGTTAATGTTGAAATAGGTGGTTGGGGTGCGACATACCAAAGGGTTTAATGGCCAATAAGCCTTTAAAGGAGAACTCCGGAAAAATTTGGAAAAATTTACCATTTTTTTGTAAATTTGGAGTGCTGTCAGTACAGAGAACAACGACAAAAATCGGTGTTGCCTACACCTTGTTATCCTCTTTTTAAAATTTGCACCCTGTTGACTTCAATGGGGCAAGTTTTAAACCTGCTTTTAGCCTCTTAACATCCTTGATGTGTCATTACAAGTGCCCAGCCATGTGAGTGATTCCTTCAGAGTGAACGCGGGTGAATCTGACTGCAGTAGATGTAAAAGATATTAATAAAAGTGATGTTAATTCAGCCAGCGCACATACCTGTATTTTCTTCCTGTTTTCGGTCGAAGTCCACAGTAATCGATTGTTGAGTTCACGCGCGTAATCATAGGTAACTAAACCTATGCGCGTGAACTCGACAATCAATTACTGTGCACTCCAAATTTACAAAAAAATTAGCTCAATGTTAAAATTGACCGGAGTTCTCATTTAAGGCGCCATTAAAACTTGACTAAAAACTTTTTTGGTCAGATCTATCATACCCAGCTGTGGCCCTCTTTTGTTGAAGATCTGTCAAACTCACCATTGAAAATGAAAGAGGGGTGTCAAATTAAACTGCTGTGTCTGACATTTCTCTCTGATTCATGCAAGATCACTGCGCATGTGATCATAAACTTTTGTAATAGACTGAATTTGAGATGCAAATCGTGGAGTAACTTTACCCAGTCAATGTGTGTGAGGGTGCCTTCGTCTTTTCTGAAGTATGTGTTCATGTGTAGCATTAAAAAATTGAAAAACAGATTTAACAACAGACTGTTCTTCCTCTGCTTTCTCTTGTGTGTTATTCATCAGTATTTTTTATCTGTTAAAAGAGAGACATTTTCAAATGCGTATCCTATATCTGTAAAGATATTTTACTATACAGATTAATTTACTAAATAGGATACGCATTTCAAAATTACGTCTTTTGAAGCTACACATGAACACATGGCTTCAAATATAATAGATGTGGAACAAGTCAAAAAATCTATGGTGTCTTAAAAAAAAACATCATGTGACCTACATGACCAGATTTAGTTTCATTCCAAATCTAAATAAACATCATAGTCATTTTTTTTTTGCACGTGAGCTACAATTTCATCTTTCTTTTCACAGCACCAAAAGAAAGTTTACATCAAAAGGACAAAGATAAAAACACTAAAGATTGTAGAGGCTCCCGGAAGCTACTGTTCGAGGAGTACATGTTCACAGAGGATGTGTCTGCAGGCCTAAAGAGAGGAGAACTCCTTCAGGTGAATTTAATACATGCAAACTTATACGTCTGTGTAGTTCAAGCCAAGCAGTGACAACACCCTGCAGTGTATGACATGCCTAACTTAATCTAAAATATATAGCCTATATTTTTTAAGTTTTTTTATTTTATACATAAATTGTCAAATATAAAAATGTATATCATAATAGAATTGATTGGATTGAATTACCCTAATTGAGAGCATATGTGGAATATTTGTACTTTTAAAATTAATTTGTGAAACAACATTTTGTTGTTAATAAAAAATTGTGGGAAACAATTTTTAATCTTCAAAAAAGTTATTGTTTGTCAACTAACCTTTACTACTTACTGAATACTGTGCATTATGCACATACTGTATACCGCCGCCTGCTATTTTTCTTAAATGAATGAGTATTACAATAGGTTTTCTTTATTTTTAGGCCCTATAGTCAAGTCACCTTCATTTATATTTTGCTTTTTACAATACAGATTGTTTCAAAGCAGCTTTACAGTGATAATAGGAAATTAATGCAACAAAGATTGTTTTGGCTGTACAGCAGATCTAGAAGAAAGTCATTGGAAGTTTGACCCTTATGTAAATTTGTAATTGATTCATTTCCGTTGTAAAAATCATTAGTTATTAACTTAGGGGCTGCTTACACAACACTGTTTTCACCTGAAAACGTCTCTGGTTACTTGCGTAACCTATGTTCTCTGAATAGGGAACGAGACGCTGCGGATAGCGCAGTGGGATATTCTCTGAATGTGCCGATTGTCTGAAGCCCTATAGAATCACGCCAATTCATTGGCTGATGGCGCTCGCGCAGTCTGGCTCCGCCCCGACGCTCTTACGTCGCATCATTACATATTCGCGCGCGCGCCATCTGTCCTCAGATTTCTCTGCCGAAAAGAAAACTGTCAGCAGCGCGAGGAGCTTGGCAGCTAACGCAGCGTCTCGTTCCCTATTCAGAGAACATAGGTTACGCAAGTAACCAGAGACGTTCTCTTTCATAGGTTCACTCAACGCTGCGGATAGCGCAGTGGGAACGGACTACCAAACTCGCCAAGCTAGAGCGCTTTCCATGACTGGTACAAAAATAGACAACGACCAAGAGGAGTTCAAACAGAAAGAACCTGGGAACCCAGGGTCATGTCAAGATCCAAATGATAGAACCTTACAAAAGTGTGCGGAGAGGACCAGCCTGCCGCAACACAAATGTCCTCCAAAAGTGCTCCTCTAAAAAGAGCTTGAGAAGATGCCACACTTCTGGTGGAATGTGCTCTAATGCTAAGAGGTGAAGGAAAGCCACGCACCTCGTAAGCCAACGAGATAGCTTCTGTAACCCAGTGAGAAATCCTCTGCTTTGATGCAGCAAGCCCACGGCGGCCAGCACCGAAGCAAACCAGAAGCTGGTTAGATTTCCTCCAACCGCCTGAGTGGTCTACATATATCTTAAGAGAACGAACTGGGCAGAGCAAGTTAAGCTTCCTATCTTCCTCAGAAGAAAATGGAGGAGGGTGGAAAGCGTTAAGGTTAACCACCTGCGAGCGGAAAGTTGTGGAAAGAACTTTGGGAACATACCCTGGTCTCGGCCTCAAGGAAACCTTGACCAAGCCAGGAGCAAAGTCCAAGCAAGACTCGCTAACAGAAAGAGCTTGTAAGTCTCCTACACGCTTTAATGATGACAAAGCCAACAAAAGAGAAACCTTGAGAGTCAGAATCCGCTCCGGAGCTGACTCTAAGGGCTCAAAGGGAGCCTTCGTCAAACCCTCTAGGACAACAGAAAGGTCCCATGAGGGAACTCTAGGGGAGCGAGCCGGTTTCAGGCGCTTAACCCCACGCATGAAGGCCGAAACTAACCTTAGTTTCCCCAGGGGAATCTCGTCCGATTCCCTATGCGCTGCAATAGCTGCGACATAAACTCTGAGAGTGGTAGCAGCTGCTCCAGAAGCAAACTTCTCCTGCAGGAATTCCAATACTGAACCAACAGGGCAGTTAACTGGACTCCTATCATGTGCTAAGCACCATGTCTCAAACACCTTCCATTTGGAAGAATATAGCCTCCTTGTAGAAGGGGCTCTAGCACTCGCAATGGTCTCCTGAACGTCAGATGGGAAATGCTAACAGCCTCTGATCGGCCAAACATACAGCTTCCACATGTCCGGGCGAGGATGCCATATCCTGCCCTGCAGTTGGGACAGCAGGTCCTCCCTGACCGGGATCTTCCAGGAGGAAGATTCCAGCAGAGGAATTAGCTCCGAAAACCATAGCTGGGACGGCCAGAACGGAGCTACCAGGAGGAGGCGGACTCCGCTCTCTCTCACTCTGGCCAAGACCGCCTGGATCAGTTTGATGGGCGGAAAGGCATAGAGTTTCCGCGTTGGCCAAGGGTGAGCGAACGCATCTATCCCTAATGGAGCCGGGGGACTCAGGGAGAACCAAAGCGGGCATTGGGACGACTCTTGAGATGCAAAGAGGTCCACTTCCGCTTCTCCGAAAACCTCCCAGATCAGGGCCACTGCCTGGCGGTTCAACATCCATTCTCCCGATCTGAGTTTCTGCCTCGACAGAAAGTCTGCTGCGAGGTTCAGAATCCCTGGGACATGAACTGCTCTCAGAGAAAGGAATCTGCTCTGAGACCACAGGAGAAGGTGACGCGCATGCCTGTTCAGGGTGCGTGACCGAGAACCCCCCTGTCGGTTTACATGAGACACCACTGCCATGTTGTCTGTCCTGACAATTACATGGTGTCCCTCCAGAAGAGGGAGAAAATGATGCAGAGCCAGAAAAACGGCTCTTAACTCCAGGCAGTTGATGTGCCAAGAGAGAGTCTCGCCAGTCCAGACGCCACATGCTGGTCTGCCCTCGAAAACTGCTCCCCAGCCGGTGAGAGAGGCATCCGTCGTAATCATCTGGCGACGAAATACCGCACCCATGCTGACCCCTTTTTGAAGAAAAAGAGGGTCCCGCCAAACTGACAGGGCTCGAAAGCAACTGCGCGATACCTTCAGTAGGCGAAGGGTTGGCCCGGAGGGCCGAACCCCTGAGAGCTTCATCCACCACATGAAAGGTCTCATGTGGAGCAGGCCCAGCGGTAGCACGGAGGAGGCCGCGGCCATAAGGCCCAGCATCCTGCGGCAAGTGCCCACAGACACATGGTGGCCTAGCGAAAAACGGGCCACGCATGTCGTCAGACTGGAAATCCGTGCAGGAGCCAATCGGGCCTGCATGAGAACGGAATCCATGTTCACTCCCAAGAAAACGGTGCTCTGAGCCGGAGCAAGAACACTCTTCTCCGAGTTCAACCTCAAACCGAGAGACTGGATATGACTCAGGACGATGTCTCTGTGGTGGGTCACTAACTCCCTGGATTGGGCTAAAATGAGCCAATCGTCCAGGTAATTTAGAATGCCCTGGAGCCGCAATGGGGCCAGAGCTGCATCCATACACTTCGTGAATGTCCTCGGGGCCAGAGCGAGGCCGAATGGAAGGACCCTGTACTGGAACGCTCTTTCTCCAAAGGCGAACCTGAGGAACTGCCTGTGTCGCCGTACAACCTGGATGTGAAAGTAAGCATCCTTTAGGTCTACTGTCACGAACCAATCCCCTGGCCGAATCTGAGATATGATAGCTTTCAGCGTCAACATCTTGAATTTCCCTTTGTAAAGGGCGAAGTTCAGTCGGCGGAGGTCCAGTATGGGACGCAAACCGCCGCCCTTCTTCGGGACCAGGAAATAGCGGCTGTAAAAGCCCCGTTCGGTTTCCCCTGAAGGAACCTCTTCTATCGCTCCTTTGAGAAGGAGGGATGAAATTTCCTGCTGAAGTACAGAAGCCTGAGTGGCGCTGTCTACTACGGTAGGAAAGACCCCGTTGAAACAAGGGGGATTGCGGCAAAACTGAAGAGTGTAGCCGAACCGAACTGTGCGAAGAACCCAAGACGATACCCCTGGTAAGCGCTCCCACTCTTGAAAGAAATGTGAGAGAGGAAGAGGGATGTTGTAATGCAGACGACATACCTGAGTGAGGGTGCCGTGTTGACGTTCGTGGGGTAGAGAAGCTGACCGTGCAGGAGAGCCCTTGGCGTCCTGGCACGTGATGGGAGGCATCGATGCTGGGGTCATGGTGACCAGGTCCGCCTGTTCCGGAGGAAAGCGAAAAGTGCCTCCGAGGATGCGACCGGCAGTTATAGAGAGTGTCGGGGGTGAGGGGAGAAAGCAAAAAGCGTCTCCTTCCTCCCGCGCCGGGCTGAGTCGAGATGGTGAAAAATGGCCTGCACTTCGAGACACTCTGAGTGGCGAAGGTGACAGGGCAAGGAAAGGAGAGCTGGGAGGTGGGCAGAAACACTTGCGCGGTCTGTCCCAACCTTGAGGAAGCAGAGGAGCTCTCCTTTTTCCGACCGGAGGGTCAGGAACGGCTCTGGGCCGCCGGAGCGGTCGGTTTGTCGGACCGCTTCATCTGGAGGCGCTTGTGAGGCCGTTGACGGGGAAACGGGCGACCGCGGGCTCCCCAAACCGTGGTAGGTGGGGGATGCACCGGTTCGCTCCTCCTGGAAGAGAACTCCGGTCTAAAAGAGGGACGTTCTCTGGGTCGAACAGGGGAGGGAGCAGAAGGTTCCCTAGCCCTCCTGGGCATGAACTGTCTGAACGCTGCCGATTGGGATTTGGAGGAGCGGAATTTCTCAACCACTGTGTTGACCGCCTCACCAAACAAACCTGTTTGAGAAATGGGGGCGTCCAGGAGGAAAACCTTCTCCTTGTCACGGATCTCCGTGAGATTAAGCCACAAGTGGCGCTCCACCGCAACGGAACCAGCCATAGAGCGACCTATAGCACGTGCTGTATGTTTGGTGGCTCTTAAGGCTAAATCCGTAGCCTTACGAAGCTCCTTGACTGCTTCAGGGGTCATGCCATCGCCCTCGTCCATTTCCTTCAGGACGTCTGCTTGGTAGGCCTGAAGAATGGCCATAGTGTGCAGGGACATGCCTGCCTGCCCAGCCGCCATGTAGGATTTCCCAATTAGAGAGGAGGTAGTCCTACATGCTTTAGAGGGGAGGAGGGGGCGCGATTTCCAGGACGGCGCAGAGGACGGAGCAAGATGGTCGGCTAAAGTCTCCTCAATCGCCGGAACGGCGGAATAGCCCTGTTCCACAGAACCTACTAGGTTGGTGAAATCAGCAGCTGCCGCATTAGTGAGGCGCGCAGAGAAAGGCTGCTTCCAGGATCTGGAAATCTCGTGATGCAGATCACTGAAAAATGGCAGCTTTCTCCGTTGAGGCCTAGAATTAGGGCCACTGAGAAGTCTCTCGTCGAGTTTCGACGACTGAGATTCGCGGGGCTCGTCGGGCCAATCAATAGCGAGCTTCTCCGTAGCGCGCGAAAGTACATCAACGAGCTCCGCGTAGGCCGCAGTAGGCCGCGCTTCCTGGCCGCTAGGCGGGATAACCTCGTCGGCGAGAGTAGGCCCGAAATCCTCGGAGTCGGAAGCCTCGGTAAAAAGTACATCCTCCAGCCCGAAAGAAACCGCGTCGCGTGCTCCCGGGCTGGGGCGCAAATAATCATATGAAAATTCGACTGGCATGCCTCGCGCGTGCCGAGGGGAGGGAGGGAGGGAGAGAGGGAGAGAAAGAGCGGGGCTCGTCTGCTCGAACTCCACATCCTCAAGCTCTACATCCGAACCCCAAGTCGCGGATCCTCGAGAGGCCTCGGGAGCGCGACAGGGGGGGACGAATGATTCCCTCTCAAAAACCGCGAGCCGCGATTTGAGGGTTTTGAGCAACAAATTTTCACAGAATTTGCATTTAGACGATCCTATGACTGCCTCGCGCGCATGTGAAAAACCCAAACATTTAACACACTTACTGTGCGGGTCGTCGTTAGCGATGTAACGAGCACATGGCGGAGAACAGCGTCGGTATTCCATGGCAACTTCACCGTAAGGAGAAACAGAGTTCCGCTTGAACAGTCGCAGAAGCGCCGAGAATAATCCAGAAGTCGTATGAGCTTAGAAAAATCAAGAGCGAAGGGCAACGTGACCGCTTCGTTCTGAAGGCAGAGAAATCTGAGGACAGATGGCGCGCGCGCGAATATGTAATGATGCGACGTAAGAGCGTCGGGGCGGAGCCAGACTGCGCGAGCACCATCAGCCAATGAATTGGTGATTCTATAGGGCTTCAGACAATCGGCACATTCAGAGAATATCCCACTGCGCTATCCGCCGCGTTGAGTGAACCTATAAAAGAGAACAGAAAACTTTTAATGCGTTCTGACTGTTCATTTACATGACAACAGAGTTTTGTTGGCCTGAGAACGCAAACTTTGAAGTAGGTTTCAAAGTGCAAGTTTTTGAAAATGGGTTCTGAAAGCGATACCGTTATCATCTTCGTGTAAACTTAAAAAACATGAATCTGTGAAAACGATGATGGCATGCGTTCGTGTAGTTTATTTTTACAAAGTGACATTGCCAATTTCCCGTTGCATAATGGCAACATTTTTAGTCGTTTCTACGGATGCGTGTGAACTGGAATCATTTTGTTAACATTTTCATCTGTACAGAGGAAAAACACGCCTCTGTTACTAACGTAACCGCGATTCCCTAAGATAACGGGAACGAATATTGCATCGCCGGTGTCGTGCCGAATTTTGACCCCCGCCGAATTATTACCCCCCTAGTATTGGTAGGTTTAGGATTAGTTATGGGGGAGGGGCTAGGATTAGGGGTGGGGTTAGGATTAGGCAATCAGGTACTGACTTCAATGAGGGGGTAATAATTTGGCAGGGGGTCGAAATTCGGCACAACACCGGACGCTATGGGGAAAACTCCTTTTTCTCCGATTTATTAAAGCCTTTTATTCAATAACGCAGTGCTACTGCGCAGCCATAACAGTGCAGAGATCTGCACGCGTGCTTATTGGCTGAGCAGTGGGAACTGCACGAACCTATGGCAAAGCAGCGCATCTGTGCGAGCCAATCGGACGCATCCTGCTGAATCGAGCGCATCTGCCTATATAAGCAGCTCATTTCGCCATAGGATTTCAGGTTAATTCGACTGAAGCGACTAACGCCAAGTCGTGTGCGTCATAGCATGGCTGTCTACGCAATACTCGTTCCTGTTATCTCCGGGAACCGAGGTTACATTAGTAACCGAGACATTCCCTTTCAAAACGTTCACTTGCATTGCGTTGCTAGATGCTATGGGGAACCAGTCCAATCACGCCGTGCTATGTTCAACACTGTAAAAAAAAAAAAGTTGGGGCAACTTATCGCAAGCTCTTTTTTGAGTAAACTCCACAAACAGGGACTGAAGTCCACGCAACTAAAAAGATTACGTTAAAATCATAAGTTGCTTCAACATAAATAGTCATGTTTAGCTAATGAATAACAGAACAAAGTATTTTTAGTTGGCTGAACACAAATGGGCCTATTATCTTATAGGCCTATATTGATTTATTATATATTATTTAAATATTTTAATTAAATAAGAGACAGACCATAACACAAGTCAGATAACTTTTTTTATTTAAACAGTTTGTGTCTGATGCACAACAATGACATTATCGTAGCAAGTCTTGAATTTGTTAACTCAATGCATGGTACTTACCAATGCATGTTAAAGAACATTAGCCTGAAGGTTCAGTTCACCCAAAAATGAAAAGTCAGTCATCATTGATTTACCCTTAAATTGAAATTAAAATGAAGATATTCTGAAGAATGCTGGTAACTAAACAGTTGACAGTAGCCTTAAAATACTGCGGCAGTCAATGGCTACTATCAAATATTTGGTAGTAACATTCTTCACAATATCATCTTTTGTGTTCAGCAGAAGAAATAAACTCATTCATGTTTCGAACAACATGAGGGTGAGTAAATGATGACAGAATTTTCATCTTTGGATGAACTATCCCTTTAAAGCTAAGGTTGAAACCAATTAATACTTAACATTAATCAATACATTGACAGAGCAGTATTTATTTTATTTTTTTTAGTCATTAACTATAAAAGAACCAGTGTCCAGTGGAGGAATGTCACACAAATTTTCCCATGACATTTGCAAAATGGCTTTGTCTTGCAGAGAAGGTACCTCCAAGATCCATGAAAATCTTCTGAATTACTTTGAAAGTATACTTCAGTTCTTTTGGATAATCCATATTCAGTGCATTCATGAGTCCGAACAAGCGTATACTGCTGGTAGATCTGTAATATCCTCAAGAACAATGGCCTCTTCCAGTATTAGTTGGTCAGAGTTGGTAGGGATGTAACAGCGGCATCTTCGGCCACAGTAAGGATTCCAATCTCTACATCTTTGGTGCCGTGGTCTAAAGGATCAGTATCCTGGGAGAATAATTCATGAGATAGGGGTATTAATTGAAGTGTAAATTTAAAAATAATAACAACAACAACATTATTATTATTTATGTTGTTGTGCAAATAACCCGAATACATGTAAAACATAAATAGATTAAAAAATGACCAAGAAATGAAAATGAAAATGGTAATTTACCAGACGCATCCTGGGTAAACTTGTAGAGTTTCATGCTGGAAAAGTGGCAATCCCTCAAGATCTGTTGTTTTCTGACGTGTGGTAATGTCACTCACCTAAAAAGAAAGGAAAAAAAATATATATATATTTTTTTAATCGCAGATGCACTATGACCTTAACTCTTAATAATTTAACATAGGGATCTCGATTGCTTTGGGAGTTAAATGTATACAGCACACCCAAAAATGATAATTCTGTCATCTTTTACTCTTCCTCATGTAATTCCAAATCCATGACTTGGTCCATAACAAAGATTTTTTTAAAGAATGTACAGATTGCTCTTTTACATACAGTGGAATCAAAAAAGATGTAAAATCATAAAATTTGTCAATAAAACATGCAGTTTCCCAATTGATAACTGCATGAAAAACAGACTGATGTCATAATTAAGTTTATGATATTGATAACTGATATTATAAAGTTATTTACTTAATATTTTCCTCTCTATATGTGTTCATTCAATGTAGATTCTCATGGTCGACGTTACAGATACACGAAAAACTCCATGGAGATCTGTAAAAAATTAGTCAGTTGGAATCACCACAAAGTTTTACTACTATAAGTATTCCTAAAATGTTCTAAAGAAATAATAATTAATAATAATCTTTAGAAATAATAATTAAAATAATAATTAATATTGACAGTTGCTATTAAATGGTTTACCTCATCCTTTAGAAAAAGTGCAGGTGGCAGGCCATCTCTCTCTGAACTCCTCAACTAGTGTAAATACATAATGAGCAAACATCTCATTTGATATGACAAAACATACAGTTGATTTATAAAAATGATAAATACCAGACATGTTCAAGTCCCTAAAGGCCAAGTCAAGTCTTAGTTTGCACCTTTTTTTAACAATATTTCTTTCAGCTAACCTAGTAATTGTAATTAACAGTGTTTTAAACTTTCAAAACGGATTTCTACTTCAAAAATGTCTAACATAGCACATCAATTATTACTTAAATCATTAATGAATTAGTTTAAAATAAAAAATGTATTCACAATAAAAAAAATATATTTTTAAAATACATAACATTATGCCATTTGGAATGCAGGGAGAGTCACCACGAGAAAAAAACAAAACAACTAAACGTGCTGTGTATTTTGAGCTATTTGAGCTGCCGTAGTTTGCTGTAGTTCTAGGCAGTGATGGGTAATGTAGTCTTCCAGAGAGCGCTGGCGGTAACAGTAAACAACACAAAGAGCAATATTCCCGTCAGTGTGTCGTTAATACATACCTGTGACTCTTTGGAAACGCTGGATTGAATAGGCAGGATAACCAGCATTGGCCTCTTCCAGTATTAAAGGGACACTATGCAAGTCTGAGTGTTTTTTCTCTACGAGCTCCCCCTAGTGTCTGGTAGTATAATGCTTTCAAACACTCTGTCGTAAAAACGAACTGTTGTCCCTCCCCCCTCGCCACGAGCAACCCAGCTGATCAGCTGTCAACCTAGCTGAGCAGAGGAACCGGCTATTTCAAAACCAGTTATGTCTACCGAGGCAAGTAAAGCAATACTTTCTTTCCAACTGATGGCGATTTTTTTATTTATTGTGTTGTCATGCATACTAGTATTTTTACCGGGAACGAACGATATGAACGAGGCGAACTACTGCTTTCGTGTTTGTTTGTTTGTTTGTTTTTGGGAGAATGGGCATGAGCATAAAAAATATATATATATCGGAGGATAATATTTGTCTAAAGCTATATTAGCAAGGTCTATAAGTTAATCTGGTAGAATGATGGTTTACCTTTGCTTGTCTAAGAAAACATCAGAACGTTTTTTCTAGCTCGATCATGATATGTGCAACATTTTGCGCGTCTGATATTGCCTACTATCAGACGCGTTGACTTAGTGACATAAAATAAAAGTGTAAGTTACACAAATAAAATCGACAGAGGAACGGCCAAACAACTACAGAAATCAAACATGTTTGCTATGACAATGCTAACATCAAAGTTATAGTATAGCGTACTTGTAAGCCCCTAACAGACAGTGATCATAATAAAAACCTTTACAGACAATAGCAAACATCCTGAGGTCGCAATTACTTGAAATTTAAATATTAAACACAGTTTATTCCAAAGATACTTAACTTACAAGTGCAACAGCAGGATCAGCATCCGTTTTGCAGGCTTCTGTTTCTCTCAGTTCTCACCATTCTGAAAAAGCCGGTCCGATATATTTACTCGAGTCTGACTTCTTGCTCGGTCAGTCTCCCGTTTCCTCTTTCGTTGGTCCTCCGACAAAGATTTCCTAGCTTTCTGCTTCTTTTTTACAGGCTCAGCCTCAGCCATAACTCAATCTATCGTTGCCCTTTGCTTATAGCTAGCCCGCCGGTGCTTGAATAGGGGCGTGTACGTATGCAGTGCCGTCAAGCAATTCGTTACATCGCGAGACCTGATATCACGCGATACTTCCTGACACCGACCCGCGTCCCAAAGTTGCAAGTGAGTTTTTTCCGCTCTCGGGCACCAGGGGGGTGCGAAACCACCACCATTCAACCCGAAATAAGTAATATAACCATTCCACTGACTCCGAAGCTGTTCAGTTAAGGTTAAAAAGTTACCTAGAGCACCTTTAACTTAGTTGGTCAGAGTTGGTAGTGATGTAACAGCGGCCTGTAACAGTGATGGTGAATTACATCAGGCCATCAGTTTGGGAAGAGCACAAAACATCATATATGACAAATAACATACAGTCGATCATAAAAATAATTAATACATACCAGTGATTCTGCAGAAACGCTGAACTGAAGGCAGTACTTTGCTACCGACCATCTATGCTTCTCACCACCAGCTGCAGACAGAGAGAGACCTAACCGCCGAGTCTCAAACTGCGCATGCGTTCAGGGTTCAAACTGCGCACGCGCTAACAAAAAACGCGGACTTCAATGAAAACTAAAACGTTTTAGTTTGAACAACAAAACATTGTACGTTTTCATCATTTAAGTAACGAATTTGTTGAATCAACTTAGTATGATGCATGAACACTTACAATAAAAATATCTCAGTTCATTTTACTGTTTTATGTTTATTTGGAGAACTTTCAGTAAGTTGGCTTTTTTACAGTGACGCAGTGTTCTACGGCCCTAGCCTAGGACACTTGGATAAGATCAGTAGGACTAAGAGAGGGCAGAATTGAGCCAGATGAGAAGGGGTTCGGACTGTGGTCGGACTCGGAGCCTCCAGAGAGGTAATGGTGGGTCGAGCTTGTTCAGAGGTCAACTCTAACTAAACAGAGAGGATTTGTGCCTGCAGTGTAAAGGCCATTGCACACTGAGTCCGAAATTCGCATCCGAAATTTTCGCACGTCAATCACGCTTGCACACTGTCTACGAAACTTTCGTCCGTAATAAAAAAAATCGAATCGGGTTAGATTTTCTGCATTTATCGCATCCGTAACAAGGGTTTGAATGGTGTTTTGACAGTTTAGAGCCACAGAATGACGGATACGAAAAAACGCATGCGAAAATTTCGGATTCAGTGTGCAAGGACCTTTAATCTGGCAAAAAATAAATAAATAATGGCCACAGGAGCGTGGAATGCTGCTATGGCCGCCACATAGTTTTTAAGCGTGGAGGGGGTGCGACCCGCGTCCAGTAGCTCTTGTTGAAAGGAAAGAACCAGCAGTACTTCACATGAAGTAGGGCCTTGGCTTCGGGCTGAGCACTAGTTGTAAAAGTGCGTGGTGCCAGAGACAGTCCGGATGGTAGGACTGTGTTGAAAACTTTTTCTTCGTCGAAGCAAGAGACCAGGAGACGTTGGGGATCACGTTCAAACAAAGTTATTCTTTATTGAGGACTTCGCTGTACGCGGCTGCAGTTCTTCCCAAATCATTCTGGCTAACATTCTTTTACATGGTTTCTTTATAGGTCTTTCAGTGGGCTGTCCTTAAAGGTGCTAAACATACACACAGCCTTAGAGGTAACCACTAAATCTAATCATCTAAAGACAATAGAGGCAATTGCCCCCAACTGAGATAATGGTACCCCCCCCAAATGGTATACACAACAAATGGTCACGAGACCTTAGACTAGGTAACATTCACACACAGTCCAACTCTTAGTTGGAAGATCAAAGACTAAAAAAACCCTGACTATTACAATGTTTAGACAGCTGACTTAAAGCTGACTTCTGATCAGTAAATTGATGCCATCATGTTCACCTTGAATGCCCAATACAGTGTAATTCACCTTAGTTTTTCATGTGATGTTATGTAAGGAAGTAAGATCAGCAGATCTTAAACATATTCTTAAATTTTAACCCTTCAGTCCCCTCTTTGAGAGTTCTTAAAATAACTCTCACAAAATACAAATTTAAACACTTAAAAGTTCAATTCTTGTAACTTGAAAAAGTTACAGGCACATCGCATATGTTCATTCTTGTAACTTGTGTAAGTTACAGGCACATATAACTTGCTCTGTGTTGTTCATCTGTAATTGCATGTTGACACAGAAACAAACATGCACTTAGGGTCCGTGAAATCTTACGGGTAATATTCTTTTATGGTTGGACCAGTTATTTTCTCGTGCGAGGTGTGAGTCATTTGTTGAATGAAACACTTGATACTGTGGACGCATACGTAGAACGCCAATAGCAGCACTCAGATAATGGTGCAGGCTTGTAGTCTTGATCATATCGATGGATGACTGAAGGTTTTGTATTTCTGCGTTGTGTATTTTTTCTTCTTTTTCTTTTGTGATTGGCTCGTTCAGCAGTGGGTGTAGTTGTCTTCTTGAGGTTGTGGCTTCATATGCAGGTGAGACGTCATTGCATATGGATTTTTGGAACAGCCATCAAGTGTTTATCTGCACAGAGGAAGAAAGAAAACAAAAAATGACAGAGCAGTATTTGTCCAAACACTAGGGTTGTAGCAGTATTTGTTTAAACACTAGGGTTGTAGCGTCTGCTGCGGTTGTTTCATTCTTTCCCTATTTCTTAATTGATTTGACACCTATGGACCAGTTAGGTAAGGATGGACTAAATCGGGAAAGGCCTATGAGGTTGTGTCTTCACCCTGGGTTCACCCCCGAACGCCTGTTGCGTCAGTTCTTCCCAGGGCACCTCACTTGTCCGTGTCCTATTCTGTCCCTGTGTTGTGTACACACTGTACAGTGTGTGAGAAAATTGGCACATTTCCATTCTCCAGTGAAACATCAGTCCTAATAAACATCATTAACAGAGGATGGTTGTCTGACTGCAATATTCTATGGCATAACATTTAAGGCTGTGAGTCTTATTTAATGTCCCCCAAACAAAAGCTGAGACAGTCACTTTCCTTTTGTTCTATTAAACAAAAATAAGTCTTTCATCTTTGTTGTGAGTTACTGGGGAAATTAAGCACTCACAGCCCAAATGGTTAACACCTCAAAAAGCTTAACCACGAGTCCAATGACGAGGGGAGGGGTTGCTTCAAAGTAGCAAACAAATGTAGTAAAATCTGCATAACATTGTTAACTTGTCTTAAGTTATTTTTGTTTTTTCTATATTCTTTTCCAAAATGTCCATGCTTGCCACAGTAAGAACAACTGGCTTCTCTAGGGCTTTTGCGTTTCTTTTGCTTCTCTGAGTTAACCTTAAAGGATGCTGCTGCAATTTTTACTCTTGCCTGGACATCAGAGTCTCTTTCCCACATAGCTAAACTGTCCAGGTTGTCTTGCAGGGTTCTATTTGACCATGTAAGATCTAAGAAAGGCAATGCATTTCTATGTTCTGACAAAAGACCATCGGACCATGCGCGAACTAGAGGACCATTATGACCTAACACCTTCTCTGGAGTGTCGGCAATTCCGCTGTAAACGCCAGCGGTCTGACAGAATCGTTCTGTGTACTCACAAACAGTTTCTTTTTTCTTTTGTACACAATTGGTAATTTTTGACCAGTCCACGTTCGGTCCAACAATGTTCTTTAAAATTTTCAAAACACCTTCTCTCAAATCGCCTTTACTGACAGGTTGCAGTTCGGAAGTAACAGCAGACTCAAAATTGTTGAATTCAGATTCAGTTAGAATTTGTGACATCAGCTGTGTGACTTCCGGCAACGACATGTCGTAAAGATGCATTTTACTGAACAATGCTCTCCTAAACTCAGAAAAATTTCTTTGCACTGATGGCAAACTTTCAGCAATTCTCTCAATATCTTTAGGACCTAAAGGTATTTTGACTGCTTGTGGCTGCAATATGGGGGTTGCAAATGGAACTGTATCAACACCTTTTCCCTGAGGCTTTTGTCTAGCTACGCACACTTCAACTGCATTTACATCTGCATTGACATTGTCCTCTATACTATCAAAAGACTGTAAATCAGGATAGCTTTCATCTGACTGTTGGTCTTCTAAATCACATTTGGTTGAGGCTTTGTTATGGCCCACCTTTGTCTTGAGACAGGACATGTGAGTCTGCAATTGTTTGTTCTGATCGTTTAAAGTAGCAATACAACGAGCTTGTTCTTGTGCAGTGGATAAGCTAAATTCTCGGTGACAACAGATGATGCCTTTCAGATTTTTCTTCCTGATACATGCACTCAACACTTTCTTGCAATCTTCAATTGACCACACTTTCTCTGGATCAATGCCAAATTTCTTTGTTAAATTCAATCTGACTGGCTCAGTCACAATGGAGTCCATGTGCTCTGATAACAAAGACTTGAATTCACTATCTGTCCAAAAAGGTGTAATCTGTCTAGTACTTTTCCTAAACATTTTGTGAATTTCTGTTACCACAAACAAACACTAAAAAAAACTTCTCTCTACTGTCTTGCAAACAGAGGGTACAATCTTATTAGCACAAGAGGCTAAATCTAATTCTAAAGCTAATTCTCTAGCTTACAGATAGGTCTTCTCTAGCCAGAGCATACACACAATATTAACATGTAACTGTTAATCTTCCCTGTCAACAACAGAGGATCAATTTCATCTCTAAAAGAAAACTTTTTAGAGGCTTATCTTTAGTTAACCAAACTCTACAGCTGTTTGTTAACTACTTCTCTGAACGGCGCAGAGGAAAACATTTGTACTGGTCTGCATTGGTTCTTTTAATGGAGTGAAACTCACCGAGTCTTTCATTTGTAGAGAAAGATTCCGTCTGGAAAAATTCAGTCTTTGAGATCTTTTTGGAGCTTGAAGTTTTCAATCTGGATTCAGAAGATTCAGTCTGGAACTCAGTCAGCTTGGTTGAGATCTTTGAGCTTGAAGTTTCAAGATGCAGTCTGGGACTCAGTCAGCTTTGTTGAGATCTTTGAGCTTGAAGTTTTCAATCTGGAGGAAGCTGGAAAGCTTCAGTCTGGCAATCTTTGTCAGATCTTTTGTTGAGCTTGAAGTTTCAAGGTTCCGTCTGGAAAGTTCATTCTTTGTTGAGTTTCAGTTTCTCCATCCGGGTCACGGCACCAAATTGTTGAAAACTTTTTCTTCGTCGAAGCAAGAGACCAGGAGACGTTGGGGATCACGTTCAAACAAAGTTATTCTTTATTGAGGACTTCGCTGTACGTGGCTGTAGTTCTTCCCAAATCATTCTGGCTAACATTCTTTTACATGGTTTCTTTATAGGTCTTTCAGTGGGCTGTCCTTAAAGGTGCTAAACATACACACAGCCTTAGAGGTAACCACTAAATCTAATCATCTAAAGACAACAGAGGCAATTGCCCCCAACTGAGATAATGGTACCCCCCCCCCCCCCCCCCAAATGGTATACACAACAAATGGTCACGAGACCTTAGACTAGGTAACATTCACACACAGTCCAACTCTTAGTTGGAAGATCAAAGACTAAAAAACCCCTGACTATTACAATGTTTAGACAGCTGACTTCTGATCAGTAAATTGATGCCATCATGTTCACCTTGAATGCCCAATACAGTGTAATTCACCTTAGTTTTTCATGTGATGTTATGTAAGGAAGTAAGATCAGCAGATTTTAAACATATTCTTAAATTTTAACCCTTCAACTGTATACTGGTAGGCCACCCCTTCAAACGCGAATCTCAAAAACAGTCTGTGATGGGGGGCTATATGGATATGAAAGTTTGTATCTTTCCACTAAGAAAAAACAATCCCCTGGGCGTATTTGCGAGAGGAGTTGTTTCAAATTTAGCATATTGAACGGGCATCTCCTGTCACCGTGTCAAGCACCCACTTTGACACTCCGTGGATGGCTTTCCACAGCTGAATAGTTTTGAGAGACCGCTCACTGCATTTGGGCAGGGAGCTGATGCCCAGGGGGTCTGGAAGAGGAAAATAATAAATGTAATATTTGGAGGGCTTCTTTCGTGTTTTATGTCTTTTAAATAATTAAATATTAAAATAACAAGTGGACTTATTGTACATGGGCTTATTACGTGTTCTTATAGAGTGAAAACTCAAAATGGAAAACTATTTAAACATTCATCATATTTAAAATATTTAAATGTCATTCTCTTTAAGGGAGCACTGAGGATAAACCCTAAGAAGTACAAGGAAGCTTTTGTCCCATCTCCTGTGAGTATTTTTTTCACCTTTACACATACTACATTTACAGTATAACCTGAAGTTGAGCATACTATTGAATGTTTGCTGGAATAAACATGATTCTCATTCAAAAGTAACTGACCAAATCTTATTGAATAGTAGTCGTTGTTGCTTTGTCATTGTCTTAATTCTGATAACATGTAACTCTCTTCTGTGATGTAAGTTGCAATTGTAAAGTTGAATTTTTTTCTGCAGGACGGGTCAGCCGATATATTTCTGGATGGAATTGCAGCTCGTAACAGGGCTCTCAATGGAGATGTTGTTGTGGTGAAAGTTCTCCCCCCTGAACAGTGGAAGGTACTTTATCAAAATGTACATATCATAAATACAGCTCTGTATTGGTAGTGAGATCAATTTTGTGTTTTGCAAAGTTTGCTGCTTCAGTATTTGTAGATTATTTTTTCACATGTTTCAATGGTATACTGAAAACAATAAGCATTTTTATTAAGGCTTTTATAGGCAAAAACATTCAATATATTCAAAGAGTCATGGTCAATATTTACAGCGTTGAGCATTCTTCTTCAAAACCTCTGCAATTTGCTATGGCATGCTAGATATCAACTTCTGGGCCAAATCCTGACAGATGGCGATCTATTCTTGCCTTATTAGTGCTTGGAGTTAATCACAATTTGCGGGCTTCTGCTTGTCCTTCTCGCATTTTGAGGATTGAAGATCCGGGGAGTTGCCTGGCCACCGATCGAAAATTTCAGTGTAATGTTCTCCGAGCCACTTCATTATCACTCTTGCCTTGTGACATGGTGCTCCATCATGCTGAAAATGCACAGATCATCACCAGGATTGCTCCTGGATCGTTGGGACAAGTTGCTCTTGTAGGAAGTTTTGATACCATTCTTTATTCATGTTAGTGTTTTGGGGCAGAATTGTGAGATAGCCCACTCCCTTGGATGAAAAGCAACCCCAGCCATGGATGGTCTCATGATGATTCGCTGTTGGCATGACACAGGACTCATGGTAGCGTTCACCTTTTCTTCTCCAGACAATCGATTTTCCAAAAGTCCCAAACAGTCAGAAGGGTGCTTCATCAGAGAAAATAACTTTGCACCAGTCTTCTGCTGTCCAATCCTTGTACTTCCTGCAGAATTTCAGTCCATTCTTGACCTTTTTCTTGGAGAGAAGTGGCTTCTTGCTGGACACTCTGGGGTGTCCTGAAGCCTTCTTCACTGCAGTTGAACCACTGTCCTTGAAGTTATTGATGATACTGTAAATGTATTTCCACGTCTTTCCCTGGAGGTAACCATTGCTACCACTTGAACACAATGATTGGAAGCACCTCTTCCCTCCTTTTTATAGCAATCCGTTTTATCTTATAATCCAATCGGAATGATAGATTAATTTCACCTAGTACTTGTTTACACTTTCCCATGTGCTGATGATATGATTAGTGAAATTATGTTAGCTGTAACACACACACACACACACACACACACACACACACACACATATACAGTGGATAAAAAAGTCTTCACACCCCTGTTAAAACAGCTGTTTTTGTGATGTAAAAAATAAAGGTAAATCATATCAGAACTTTTGCACTTTTAATCTAAAAATTACAACCCATGCAATGCCACAGAAAACCAAAGGGACATATTTCAGAAAAAAAGAGAAAAATAAAAAACTTAAAATAACCTTACTGCATGAGCGTGCACACCCTTTTATAATAGGATATGTGGATGAGTTCAGAATTAACAAATCATCAAGCTCTTGAAATAGTACACACCTGTTTTCACCTGAAGTGACTTTGATAAATTCCAAATAAATCTCAGCTGTTCTTGGAAATTTTTTCTGACATCTTCATGGTTGCATTCTACTACATGAGCCATGGGTCAAAAATAGCTTGCGGAGCATCAATGGGATATCATCGTTGATAGCTACAGTATTACTCATTGTTGATAGCTATTGTGAGGGCTATAGAAAATTTCCAAGGCATTAGATATACCAGGGCTCCAGACCAACTTTTTTTATTAGGAACGCTGTAGCCCCTGACTTAAAATTTTAGGAGCGCAAGCAGAAAATTTAGGGGCACACCTTCACATTTTCCCCCTAAATAACTATTACAGACAAATGCTTTGATAATAAATTGACTTAACGTACAGAAATTATGGTGCAGTTTTATTTTAAGATCACAGGGCTCCAGACTAACATTTGAGGGCAGCAGCACTAAGTTCTACAGAAAGTGTTTGGTAGCACTGTGGGATGACAAAGCACTGAGCTTAATTTGAGGTGTATAGATAAAGTTAACTTTAATTATTATCATTCATAATGTCTTAATATTAATTCAAAAGCAAAATGAGTGACAAAATAGATATTAGGGAGTGAAAATAGCCAATAAGCGCCCTTACCATGTTTACCATTACCATGTTTACAATGGTAATTTAGTCTTTTTTTTTTTTTTTTTTTTAAATAAGTGTGTTTTCCTACTTCTTGAAACCTTCAGTTTTATAAAAAGAGACAATCTTTAAAGGATGAACAAAAATGTTTTGGTCAACACATTAAAAATAACATTTAAATATGATATAGTTTTGAAGTGCTGGAAAAAGATGTGTAGGCTACTTTTATAACCACAGTATACCATAGTTATAGTTATGCGTGGCTCAGATTACACAATTTTTTTGTATGTTACGATAGTCACTGTGTCAGATTACATGATTTTGACTCCTAAAAATCTTGTCATGTCGTGGACAAGAAACATGTCAGACTACACGTTGCTTTACGACCAGTCATCGCGAGCCATCTCACACACACATTCACTCGCACATATATGTACTGATATGTACACACGCACTCACTCACATACACGCACTCACACTCTCACACACACACACACACACACCACACTCTCACTCACTCACACACACTCACTCACTCTCGCTTGCGCACGCACACACTCACTCACTCGCGCACACACTCACGCACACACTCTCGCTCACTCACTCACTCACTCGCGCACACACACACACACACACACACTCATTCAGTCTTGACGGAAGCCGTCATGGAGGACCGTTAAAAAATTAAACATGCTAGTCTTTTTGTCGTGATGTCGTGAAGCATCGCAGACGCGACGTCGGTTGTCGCCCACTATGACACACTATACGAGATGAAATTTAATGGTCGCACATGTGCGACTGCATGTAAAATTCAGTCGCACACTCTCAAATTTTGGTCGCAAAATGCGACCATTTGGTCGCAGTCTGGAGCCCTGGATACTATGGAACGCTGTGAAGACAGTCATCAACAAGAGAATAGAAAGTATGGCACAACAGTGACATTATCAAGAACAAGACTGAATATTTAGCCAATATTGTAAATATGGTATATTTGGCGCAAAAACAACACATCAGATCTGGAACATTTTTGCCAAGAAGAGTGGGAAAATACTAGCCTGACTACGTCAGACTTCGTACTTCCGCTCAATTTCATTTCGCTTCTGTACTCAGTCTGAGATAGCGACCTATCTCCCCGTTTTCCTCCGGCCTGAAAACAGCCGGCCAATCAACGAACAGAGGGCGGGCTGAGAGCCGTGACGTAGACGCTGATTGTACCATGGATGCATAGATTTACTTCACATAATCTGCAAAAGTTTTGCCATGTCAAAATTATATATATAATCATATATAATCATTTTGCCAAAATTATGCCATGCCAGACTCTGTCTACGAAGCAAAGTGAAGTAGCAGAGTTTGGTATTACCAGGCTAGGAAAATACTCCTAGGTCAAGATGTGTTAAGATGTGTCAAGCTGACAGTGCTGCAATAAAATCAAAGGGTTCACCAATTAAGCATTAGTTCCGGGTCAGAACAGTATGCTTAAAGTTTTAGAGGGCATATTACGTACTAGAATATTACAAATATCTCAGTTAATGTGAGGTTCAATAAGCTAGCTGCATGCATGATAAATATAAAAGATGTATCAAAGACGTTTTAAAAAGGTATTAGGTGGCATAATGCATGTTATGCTGCATGCCAACTTCTGTATGCTTGTTATTTATATGTCTATGCACTATGACTTGTTTTTAGTACAGCAGAGAAAATAGATGTTAGCTTTTTGAATTCTTTAGCTATATAAACATTCTGTATATAGAATTGGCAACAAAGCTAAAGCTTTAATGAGGGTAGATGTGTGCATGTGTGGGCAGTTGTGTGTCAGGAAATCTAAACTGCTGCTAGGCAATTTTTGTCAAGATGAAAATAATCAGCTTTGTAAATAATCAGCAGCATAGGAAAGCAATTAAACATGAGAAAATATAACTATTACCGGTACACCCTAAAGGCACATATTTCTTCTTAGATTTGCAGTCATGTAAGGTTATCACTATCATCTGAAATCCAAATAAGAGAAGGGATCAAAACCAATAGTTATATATATATATATATATATATATATATATATGTATATAAACTTGAGGTACATATCTATATCGTACATAAACACTGACATATGTGGGGCAAAAAAAGTCCACATATGCCCTTTACTTTCGTCTACAGCAGAGGTCTCAAACCCTGCTCTTGGGGACCCACTGTCCTACAGAATTTATCTCCAACCTTAATTGAACACACACCTGAACCAGCTAATCAAGCTCTTCGGGATGGCTTGAAATGACATGCAGGTTTTCTGAAGCAGGTTGGAAATAAAATTTGCAGTACAGCGGGTTCCCAGGAGCAAGGTTGAAGATCACTGTTAGAATGTCCCTCATTTTCCTCTTCTGAAGTTGGCAATCATACATGCATGAAATCTGAACTTGCAGAATTCCTCCACAGATTTCCGCAGAGTAATTCAATTCCGTAGATCCCATGCCTTTTTTGTGTTTGTTAATTATATTTAGTAAATGAACCAATGTTTTCTGCTTCCAGTTGTTTAGTATTCTCATCTCCATTTCACATTTTTTTGCATATTTAAGTCCAAGAAGCAAAATTACACAAATTTCCCCCCACAATTAGTACTACAAAATGTGGAAAAGAGTGCACAATCGAGCCTATCGATCAGTCATGTTTTCATACTATTAAGACATACAGTACTTCATTACTTTCAAATACAAGTAGTGTAAAACTTTTTGTATTAAAATAGATGTATATGAATGCATGTTGAATGTATTACTTGTAGTTTTGTGTAGTATGTAATTGTGTATAATCAAATGAAAAGTGACAGTCTAACATCATGCATGTCAATGCATAATGTGTCACATTTTGTACACAGGCAGTCAATGGAGATATAAATGAGAGAACTCCATCCAGTCAGAATGCACCAAAGGCTCCTGATGTGATAGTGGAGGCCCATTACAATGAAGATGATGAGCTGATCAGTAAAATGAAGAATGTCAGTCTCCATGATAAAGGTAATGAGCTTTTCCTGCAGGCACAGTGTTCTGTTCACCTCTTACTCAAGGTTTTGCTGTTAAGCACTAATTTAGTTTTATTTACAATAAGCTTAAAGGGATAGTTCACCCAAAAATGAAAATTCTGTCAGTAATTACTCACCCTCATGTTGTTCCAACCCCGTAAGACATTCGTTCATGTTCGGAACACAAATTAAGATATTTTTGATTAAATCTGAGAGTTGTCTAACTCCTCCATAGGCTTCTAAGGGACTGAAACTTGCTGGCCCAGAAAATGTATTAAAGACATCGTTAATATAGTCCAAGTGACTCCAGTGGCTCGATCTTAAGTTTATAAAGCGACGAGAATACTTTTTGTGCGCAAAAACAAACAAAAATAACGACTTTATTCCACTTTTCATTTCCTTCTCTCTGGGCCTCGGGTCTTTTCACGTAGTGTTTAAGCGTAGCGCGTCTGTGTTGTACGTCACCACGTATCACACATGACCAGCGTCGCCCAATAGTGAGCCTACGTGGTGACGTGCAACACAGACGCGCTACGCTTAAACACTTGGACTAACACTTGGACTATATTAACGATGTCTTTAATACATTTTCTGGGCCAGCAAGTTTCAGTCCCTTAGAAGCCTATGGAGGAGTTAGACAACTCTCAGATTTAATCAAAAATATCTTAATTTGTGTTCCGAAGATGAACGAATGTCTTACGGGGTTGGAACAACATGAGGGTGAGTAATTACTGACAGAATTTTCATTTTTTGGGTGAACTATCCCTTTAAGTCTTCACCATAATTTAAGTTTGAATTAATAAATAATTTATTATTTATTTAAAAATATATATTATGTTACATTTTGTAATGGAAACTTTTGACAAATTTGTAACTAGATAATCAAAATTGACCTTGTTAGCATTTAATTGGTTTGGTCAGTCCTATGCCAATTTTCTTTTAGTTGCATCTCATGCTTTTAGATGCATCTCACAGCATCTCACACCACCACACGCCACATCACACATTGCCCCAGGAATTGCTTCTTTATAAATGTAAAGGAGATATATATATATATATATCTTGATACATGTGCTTTCTCTTATAGTGCAGAAAAAAAGTTGAGTCACTCATTGATGATTGAACAGCCAAGAGCTGTGATCTTTTTTTATCTTTATCAAGCCCAGATATCTTTGTTTGCACTTGCCTCCCCAAGACGTCTACATATTAAATCATTAAGCATCTGTAGCTCAAAACATGGCAACAGATTCCAGAGTGTCAAGTTTGATACAGGGCATGTGGTGACTGAGGTGAATGGGCAATGAAAGACATGATTGTGTTTGCAGAATGAATGAGCTATTCACCTCTTTCCAAAAACCAAGATCTTCATGACTCATTGTTAAGTCCTTAAATTACCCTTGTGTTGCTGTGGAACAATTGAATTTTGCTTACAATTGATGTCAAAGTTTTTAAATTTGGCATAATCATTCCAAGACTTTAAATGTAATAAATAAATTCATTTATTTAGCACATGAGGAATGGTGCAAACTAATTATTCCTTTAACCTGATACATACAGCCACCTAAAATGTTGATTTGCTTTGCTGGCTTGGGGTAACAATAAGCTTGGCTTTGTTTACTTTGAAGATGGATGAAAAAAAATCAACAAATTACATTGATTATACATACAAGTGTCAGAAAATAAAAGAGAAATTTGCAATCAAATGTATCTTGCTATAACTTTTTTTCTGATTTAGCCCCTATCACAACACATTCTGTCAAACATGCTAATGCATGCTTCACTTCTGGATCAAGTTCAGAGAGAGCTATGCAAAGGACTGGAAAGGTAAGCCATTTGTTTGAAAGGATATGCATTTTACTTACTTTTAAGTAATTATTATTCATGACAGTTATAAATAAAAATGCATTTAGACAAGATTTAGAAATTCAGACAATTTTCTAAGATGACAAGTATTTTCATTTAAAAAAGTTGGCTTTTGAAATAGATTAAAACAATGTTGCACTCTGTATTTTTTTCCTTTTTGGAATGATGTGCATCACTGATGAATCATGCACAAAAACATCAGGAACATTTATCAATGGGGTCCTATTATCCCTGTTACAAAGTCTTGATTTTGTTTTTATGGTGTACTATAAAAACATGATGTTTTCATGCTTGAAAGCACATTATGTTTCATATATTTTACATTATTATAGCTCCTCTCTAACAAGTCTGGTTGAATGTATCGTTTCCGATGAAGCCCCTCCTTCCGAAATGTGCTGTGATTGGTTAGCTGGCCCAGTGTGTTGTGATTGGCAGCGCTTAGTGTGTTCGGGAAATGTCACGCCCCTTCGTAACCGTGAGCTTTACTCAGATGTAAATATTAACAATGGCGTCAATTTCAAACCAATTTGACCCCAATTCAGACCCTGAAAATGCTAATGAACAAGGTATTGTGCTGAACGATATCAAGCACGGACTTTACAAACACGAATTTCACTGGACATTTCAGAGTGAAGAATTTTTTTTTTTGTAATTTTCTTGTAGATAGGATGTTATCCACCATTTAATCATATTTGTCAGAAAACTATGGTAATACAAACAGTAATTGATCACAAAATCATTGATAATTTTCCTAAGGGGCATTGAACAGTCTTACAAAAGCAAAGAGCTTACAAAAGCTAAAGTAAACACTACATCAATATTGTAATGTTAGTTAGCAGGCTAACTGTTAATAGAAAACACAACTACAAATAATAAGATATACTTACAAGTTGTGATCCATAAACAACAGATTGTCCCGACAAAATGGCTACGTCTTTCAGGAGAAGCTTTTTTGCGTATAGCCTGCATTGTACTCACTTCTGGAAGCTGTTATCTATAAAATGTGCAGCGCACACTCCGCACAGACAAACTTTGAGGTTGTAATATTCAGGAACAGTGTTAAAAATAAATTTTAACCTCTCTAAATTCGTCAGCCTTATGACAAACTGCGACAACAACTCTTCCTCTTCTCTAAAGCAGCCCAACATGGCCTCACCCACTTTATTGTGTGTTCCCGGGGGCTGGGTTCATGTAATTTTAGGGATTGTGATGTCACCAACTCTGGAAGAAGCTTGTTGTAGTCCATACCAGAGGTTTGTTGTAGTCCTTAAAAAGTGATTTCTGTAAAATAAAATATCTCCCTTTGCATTGAACATTGAGCATCGTAACTTTGCAGATGTTGTTTTTGCTCAAACAGCAACATTACACACTAACTAAAGTTAAAAAAAGTGAAATCATAATCAAGGACCCCTTTAAGAAAGGAAATGGGCTAATTTTTTTTTACGTCATGTTGTCGATAATACTTCTAAGTTTGAAGATCTTCCAAAATTAGCATGCCTTTTTTTATTCTTTTGCGTATAATTGTCCATGGATGTTGTCATTTTAGGTTGTATTCATTGTTGAGAAGAAGCACTCAAGAGCAGCATCAGGCTTCCTCAAATTTCTTCCCAACAAGAATTTTGCTATGTTCTCTCCTGTGGACCATCGGGTCCCGAGAGTTAATGTGCCTCTGGCAGATTGCCCTGCAGACTTTATCTCCAGACCTGGAGACTATGAAAACACACTCTTCATCTGCCGAATAACACAGTGGTCAGCAGACAACAACTTTGCTGAAGGGTGAGATCTGGGTAACCTGTATTTCCTCCAAATTATGAGCTTTACATTGGCAGTTGTGATTAATAACGGCTTTTCTCAATGTTGTTTTTCTGTTTTAAGGCGGCTTGCAAAAACTTTAGGGCAAGCAGGTGAAATTGAGCCTGAAACAGAAGGCATCCTGACTGAATATGATGTGGACTTCTCAGAGTTTTCCAAGGAGGTCTTGAATTGTCTTCCCCAAGATCTGCCCTGGAGAATCCCTGATCATGCGCTCTCTAAAAGAAGAGATCTCCGGTAACCTTCTATCCTGTCCCTGATCTATACATTTTTCACGTATCATCCATTATTTGTATGTAGAGTCCATTTAACATGTAATTTTAATTAAAATGTTGATTATTTGGTTCTGATTTTCGGATTTTAATTTGTTTTTAAGAAACGAATGCATATTTACCATCGACCCAGCTACAGCCAGAGATCTGGATGATGCACTGTCCTGTAAACAACTCTCAGATGGTATGTGTGCTGCCTTTGATATTAAAGGTCTTTTAAAAAGTTCATTACACTTAAACAATTTTTTTAATTTTTTTATCTATGATTTAAAAACATGGTTTTCTTTTCTCTCCTCATGTAGGCAATTTTCAAATTGGTGTTCATATAGCTGATGTGAGTTACTTTGTGGAAGAAGGAAATGCCTTGGATCAAATCGCTGGCCAAAGAGCCACGAGTGTTTATCTTGTCCAAAAGGTATGAGTTTGATTTTCCAAACAATTTGAAGTGTTTGATTTCTTGCTGCAATGTTGCAGTGCAGAAAATAGTAAATTTTTCGGGGTGTAACGATTCACTCGATTCGATTTAAAATGCTAAGAATTTAAAGAATCTTGTTTCGATAGCGATTCACAATGCTTTAAAATATGTAAGCCTTAAATTATTACATGCACATATTTATGGAGACGTTGTGTGGCGTTGTTCACACCCTCACAGCTCTCCCTCACGTGCTGCACTCTTTACCACCTTTCACTGGATTGTGCTTCATCCATAGCTCTCATTGACACCATTTTTGTCAGCATAGCCACTGCTATCACATGAGCAGATGATAGCTCTCTCACAATAGCACTATAGCCTCGTGTCAAACCGTTGAAAAAGTGGGGTATTTTTATAAAAATAATGAAAAATTTCTCCCATCTAGCGGTGAAATTGTTTATGACTACCAACTGAATATTACTTTCTAGCCCCTCCCATTCCGAGGGCGTTTTAACTCCTACGGTGGCAGTATTATTTCAAATCTGCCGGCAGTCGCGAGTAATCTCCCCCTCGCCATACCTAAAATCCCCTTGAATTTCCAGGTATGTCCCTCTTTGGCTAATGTATTTTCAAGATGGAGGCGCAACGTGGCTGCCGCCATTTGAGCGACTCACTCGTATGTATTCTAAATGGCAGATTCTACGCTTACGAGAATACTTGATTAGTTGGTAGAAGTAATTACACATTAAGGAGCACATATCATTTTGAAAGAACAAAGTGTTTTTTGCTAAGAATCAACTTTAAAAATTTGTGTATTTTACACAGTGTAGCTTTAAACACTACAAATAATGCACGTATGCCCATTATTCAATCAAAATCCACTTTAGATTACAGCCGGAAGTTATTACACGCATTCCATGATGGTTTCTGTTTAGTACCAAACTTTATTTATTTTAATTTACTGTTGTATGTTGTGCAGTGGACGAGATTAAAGTCAAATGGGAAAACCTACTAAATGCATACATGAGGGAAAAAAAAATTTTTTTTTAGAATTTATGGGTTATGCCCACCTATTGTGCAGTTGTGAATTAGCTAAAGCCAATCAATCGTTTTGCGTTAAGTGTGAAAGCTCAGTTTTTTGGCGATTAGCTTAGCTTTATTGCGTCGCTCTCAGTGTTAAAGGGCTTGGGTGTGAAACAAAAGCTTTTTTTGCCCCTGCTCTCTGACCCCATGAAAGTCGGGGTGCAATTCCCGATTGTGGAATGTAAGTGTCTTACTAAATAAGACACATTAGGGAAATCATTTAAATAATCCTATGAATGCACTTAAAAAATGCAAAATCGAATCGTTAATCGAATTACATTGAATCTCATTATTTGCACACAAAAAAAGTTCTTCAATTTAATCAAAAACCTATGAATTGTGAATCGATTTGCTGTCTACCCAAATATGTGTGGTGAAGTCACCACCATGATACAACATGATACAAAACATACAACAAAATATTAATACTGTTAGTGCTATGATGTATAAATACTTGCTATGAGAACAGACTGATTTTATTCATTCATCCATCATTCCATTTATTTTTTAAAACTTTTGTCCAACTTTATGTAGGGTTGTTAGTGCCTGTCAATTGTATTAATCAATTTTATAATTCTATTCGTTTGGGGTGAAACATCCACGCAGATGCACTAATTGGTTTCGTGAGATTTTCGTAGATGCATTTATTCAAAGCGCCATAGAATTAACAACCTGAGGCTACATCTTGCTCAGGAATTCAGTGATGATTCATCTTGCGGGGCTCAAATCCACAATCTTTTACCACTAGGCCACAGCACTTCCACATTTTTGGTTCTCAGTGTTCGATTAAATTTTTGTCTCTGCATTTAAATGTTGGTTCATAATTGGGTTCCTTCTTTCTGCTTCTTGATACACTATATTGCCTAAAGTATGGGACACCCCTCCAAGTCATTGAATTCAGGTGTTCCAATCACTTCCATGGCCACAGTTGTATAAAGTCAAGCACCTAGGCATGCAGACTTCTTCTACAAACATTTGTGAAAGAATGGGTCGCTCTCAGGAGCTCAGTGAATTCAAGTGTGGTACCGTGATAGGTTACCACCTGTGCACATTCATGAAATTTCCTCCTACAAATATTCCACGGTCAACAGTTAGTGGTATTATAACAAAGTTGAAGCAATTGGGAACAACAGCAACTCCGCCACGAATTGGTAGGCCACGTAAAATCACAGAGCGAGGTCAGCGCATGCTGAAGTGCGCAGAAGTCGCCAACTTTCTGCAGAGTGCATGGCTACAGACATCCAAACTTTGTGTGGCCTTCAGATTAGCTCAAGTAGTGAGCATAGAGAGCTTCACGGAATGGGTTTCCGTGGCCGAGCAGCTGTATCCAAGCCTTACATCACCAAGTGCAATGCAAAGTGTTGAATGCAGTAGTTGTAAAGCACGCACGCAACACACTCCTAAACCTTGTGGAAAGCCTTCCCAGAAGAGTTGAAGCTGTTATAGCTGCAAAGGGTGGGCCAACTCCATCTTAAACCCTATGGATTAAGAATGGGATGTCATTAAAGTTCATGTGCATGTAAAGGCAGACGTCCCAAAACTTTTGGCAATATAGTGTATGTAAACACATTCCACCTTGTGTTTTGCAACCTCATTGGTCTGCTGCGGCTGCCTCATCTCCGGGAGCACATAATTTTTCCCCCAGTCTACTAATGACGGCTACAATTTGATTTATTGTAGACTATTTTGAGCTTGCTTTGTTTACAAAATTAAGGGATTCCTGAATGAGATAATGGCTGCAATAATTCTTCAGACAAGTTAAATATTAGAAGTTCACAAAGGTGATTCCACACCGAAAATGAAGCTTAGGGCAATTTCCGACTGTGAATGAAAATGCTACATGGAATCTTATTGGCTGAGAGTGGACTGCACCTGGAGTTCTTTTGACAATCAAAGACAGATCTTTAATTTCTTTACAATTAAATAATATTTAATAATATTTATCAAAAGTATCTTAGAAATGGCTTGGAATGGGGCGCTTGGATGATTTGTATATAAATAAGCTAGTCTAAGTGCATCACATTGTCAAACCCCTCTTAACAATTTATCTAAAAACAACACAACCTAATATCATGGACCAAAAGAAAGGAGGCCTGCGGATGGGGCAAAGCCTATACCTAAAGTGGGTTGCACAACTTTGCACAATGGATGCGAAGCGTCTTTAAAATAAGAAAACATTTCAGAATCCTGCATTAAAATGCATTATAATTGTCCCAAATCCTTGTTAATGTACATAAAGGCTTCATCCTAGTCTGCAAGATTGTACATTTTAATATAGAAACAGTGCTAATGGTAGCCTGTAAGTTAGATGCCAGATACCCTATATTATATATTCTTTTAAGCTTAATTTATGATTCTCGATAATGTGTTTTTTTGTTTTGTTTTGTTTTGTTTTTAAATAGAAATCAGTCTCCCACAATTCTGAAAACAAAACATTAAAGTGCCCCTGTTATGCTATTTTAAAGTTTCCTAATGTTATTTTGGTGTCTCCTACAACAGGTTTACATGCATCAAAGGTCAAAAAACTGTTTCATTTTCTCATAATACATTTGCACATCACCACATTTTCGATGATTCTCAAACGACTCGTAAAATGAATCAATCTCTCTAAATCCCTCCAAATCCCTCCTTTCCGCGAGCTCTCCTCTGATTGGCCAGACAGCTCAGTCTGTTGTGATTGGTGTACCGTGTACAGCGCGTGTGTCGAAAACAAAAAAGCCCATTGCCATAACAACGTCAGCTCTGCTTGTCCTAATGCTTCCTACAACATAAACTAAACACAGTAACGAACAATGACATTGATTTTACCATATCAATGCGAGCGCGAGTCCGATGATGAAACACTGGAAGAACTACTTATTCAACCCGAACCTCCATCACAATTACGACTCGAGCAGGACTTTTCTCAGTGATATACTACTCAGTATGAGGTACATTATGCAACTGTAATTCCTCACCATCAGCATTAACAAGTGCATGGCCTTCAACAAACCGATTATTTTACTTGTACTTATTTACACTAAACAAAATTATAAGCGCAACACTTTTGTTTTTGTCCCCATTTTTCATGAGCTGAACTCAAAATCTAAGACTTTTTCTATGTATAAAAAAAGACTATTTCTCTCAAATATTGTTCATAAATCTGTCTAAATCTGTGTTAGTGAGCACTATGCTGGTGTGGCATATCAAGATGCTGATTAGACAGCATTATTATTGCACAGGTGTGCCTTAAGCTGGCCACAATAAAAGGTCACTCTAAAATGTGCAGTTTTATGACAAAGCACAATGCCACAGATGTCGCAAGTTTTGAGGGAGCATGCAATTGGCATGCTGACTGCAGGAATGTCCACCAGAGCTGTTGCCCATGAATTGAATGTTCATTTCTCTACCATAAGCTGTCTCCAAAGGAGTTTCAGAGAATTTGGCAGTACATCCAACCGGCCTCACAACCGCAGACCACGTGTAACCACACCAGCCCAGGACCTCCACATCCAGCATCTTCACCTCCAAGATCGTCTGAGACCAGCCTCCCGGACAGCTGCTGCAACAATCGGTTTGCATAACCAAAGAATTTCTGCACAAACTGTCAGAAACCGTCTCAGGGAAGCTCATCTGCATGCTCATCGTCCTCATCGGGGTATCGACCTGACTGCAGTTCGTCATAGTAACCGACTTGAGTGGGCAAATGCTCACATCAATTTTATAATTCTATTCGTTTGGGGTGAAACATCCACGCAGATGCACTAATTGGTTTCGTGAGATTTTCGTAGATGCATTTATTCAAAGCGCCATAGAATTAACAACCTGAGGCTACATCTTGCTCAGGAATTCAGTGATGATTCATCTTGCGGGGCTCAAATCCACAATCTTTTACCACTAGGCCACAGCACTTCCACATTTTTGGTTCTCAGTGTTCGATTAAATTTTTGTCTCTGCATTTAAATGTTGGTTCATAATTGGGTTCCTTCTTTCTGCTTCTTGATACACTATATTGCCTAAAGTATGGGACACCCCTCCAAGTCATTGAATTCAGGTGTTCCAATCACTTCCATGGCCACAGTTGTATAAAGTCAAGCACCTAGGCATGCAGACTACTTCTACAAACATTTGTGAAAGAATGGGTCGCTCTCAGGAGCTCAGTGAATTCAAGTGTGGTACCGTGATAGGTTACCACCTGTGCACATTCATGAAATTTCCTCCTACAAATATTCCACGGTCAACAGTTAGTGGTATTATAACAAAGTTGAAGCAATTGGGAACAACAGCAACTCCGCTGTTGCCCATGAATTGAATGTTCATTTCTCTACCATAAGCTGTCTCCAAAGGAGTTTCAGAGAATTTGGCAGTACATCCAACCAGCCTCACAACCGCAGACCACGTGTAACCACACCAGCCCAGGACCTCCACATCCAGCATCTTCACCTCCAAGATCGTCTGAGACCAGCCTCCCGGACAGCTGCTGCAACAATCGGTTTGCATAACCAAAGAATTTCTGCACAAACTGTCAGAAACCGTCTCAGGGAAGCTCATCTGCATGCTCATCGTCCTCATCGGGGTATCGACCTGACTGTAGTTCGTCATAGTAACCGACTTGAGTGGGCAAATGCTCACATTCGATGCCGTCTAGCACTTTGGAGAGGTGTTCTCTTCACGGATGAATCCACTGTACAGGGCAGATGGCAGACAGTGTGTACGGCGTCGTGTGGGTGAGCGGTTTGCTGATGTCAACGTAGTGGATGGAGTGGCCCATGGTGGGGGTGGGGTTATGGATTGGGCAGGCGTATGTTATGGACAACGAACACAGGTACATTTTCAGACCTGCCAACCTGTATGCATTTTGCGTAGCGGATACGCATTTTGACTTCAAAGTACGCTGGTACAATTTTTTAGTCTAAATTACGCAAAAACCTGGTGACGCCTCTGCACGCGCAGTCCTCAAATCAAGCAACAGCAAAAGAAGAAGAGTTCGACCAATCATAGCGCTGGATTCATTCCCCAAATAGCAAGCGGGGATGATTGACAGATGCGTAAGGCCTATCATTAAAAAGAGACTGAAAATCGACACCAATAAAGAATCCCGCTCGATCCGCCTTCCACCCCCGCGGCCGCCGTCTGACTGATGTCATAAGCGAGGACAGTACAGTAGTCACTGTACATCTGACTCCTGAAGGTAAACGGGCTGGGCTGGGCTCGATATGGAAAGTTGAAATATTGTACTGAGTTAACCTAATCCTATGGATTCGATGATCACACGGATTGCATGGATTATCTTAAAATACTCCGTTCTTCATGGTCACTCAGAAAAAGAGGAAGACATCATTCAGCCACGCAAATAATAAAATGCTCAAGCAGGGCCGTGCAGAGACCTCTGGAGGGGCAGGTGCTCAAAGTATAAAAGGGGGGCACATGGAACAAGGCTTTAAAGGAGAACTCGGCAACTCTAGCGAACTCTAGTCACTTCTTCGCTGATTTTCCCTTTTGTTGTCGCATGTTTCCCCACGAGCTCCCCCTACAGCTGTGGGGGGGCGTATATTTCACAACACGGACGTAAAAAACTCACTTGCGGCAGCCTCCTCCCCCTCTCTACCGCTGCTCATGTGCGTTTGTTATGATCGGAGCAAGCCAACTGTATCGTGTGGAGCTATGTCTACCGAGGTGGGTAATCTGGTAATACATCATACATGCGTGTGTGTTTATGTCGAATTGCCGTAAAGCAATTCGTGTTTCGCGCTCGCGCTCGTTCTCGTTCTCGCTTCTCACGAGACTTCCAATTTCTGTCTTACCGGGACGGCAGTCCCCAAGTTGCAAGGTTGGTTTTCCACCTGGGAACGCTGGGGGGAGCAGGGAAAGTCATCAGTATCACCAGAATATCAGCAGTTTAACCATCCAAATGATTTCTAGACAGTTTTATTAAGTTAAAAAAGTTACCAAGTTCTCCTTTAAATGGGGCTGTGTTTTTCCTGGCTTAAAATGAGGCGGAGGTGGTAAAATCCTAATAATGTATTTTAATAGTAAGATAATTAAATGTGTATTTTTTTGTAGATCATCATATAGCCTAATGTGTTTCCCACAGTATTTTTGTGGGTTGAGCTCGCTACCTCTAGGGGGGTCCGGGGGCATGCCCCCCCGGAAGAAAATTTTGTACATTTTAAAGATAAATTCATTAATCTGCTGCACTTTGAGTCACCCGAATCCACTGTTAAAAATAAATAATCCACCCGCAAACTGCCTATATTCTTTGATTTAGATATCTGCATCTGATCATCACATTACAATTATTCAAATTCTTAGTGTTAAGCATGATAATATGGTAACGTATCACACTGAAGTAGGCTGATTTAAAATTAACATTTATATAAAATAAAAGTTCTTCTTTTGGCAAAATTACATTTCCTTAATAGCCTAAACAGAGGCTTTTCTCACTTCAAACTTAAATTGTCAATGTTTCATTACATCACTGTTTGAAAACTCTAATTTTTTGTACCTTTTATAAAGGGCATCTTTCCCCTAATTTTATTAAATGTATGCTCCATCTTTCATTTCAAATTCTTAAATTTGATCACTATATTCAATTAAAATAAGACACTAGGCTGTTACCAATCAAATTAAATAATTTACATTGAAAAATTATAACTGTATTAAATTAGATTATTTTAAATATTTTTGAATATACAAAAATAAGGAATGTTGGCGGCAGGCGACCGTTTTAATGAGCGAGTTATTGAGTCATTCATTCAAACGATTCGTTCAAAAAGCTGATTTATTCAGAATGAGCATGAGAATGAGGCAGTTTGCGAATGGGTAATTGAATCTTTGACTCAACCGATTCGTTCAAAACGCTGAATCATTCAGTGCTGCTGCAACAAGTGTTGCTGTGAGATGCGCGATGGTTCTGCGGTGATCTTTGTTTGGAACTATTTTCGCTGCTGAAACAGAACAAAAACAGTCATTGCGTCTAAAATGTAAGTGACTTAATTTTAACTATTTGTTTATTGACCTGTTATGAAATCAGTCTCGGTTTCAATCTTAATGGCATTCAGGAAAACAGTTACTTCTACAGCCTACACTGCAATATAAACAACATCTCTGCATGCTCTCTTCACGTCGTCCTTGTAAAATAATAATAATAACAGTGACAGATATGATAGTGACAGATATGATATCACTGCAAACTCCTGCTGATTTTTTAAAGAGGTCAGGTATTGGTTTTGTGCACATAAATGTAAGAAGTCTATTACCAAAAATTGATATGGTCAGAATTTGGGCCAAATCGACAAATGTTGATATTATGGTACTATCTGAAACTTGGCTGGGTAGATCCACTCCTGATAGTTATATTTATATGGAGGGGTATAATTTATTTCGTACTGATCGTCGTGCTAAAGGTGGAGGAGTGGCGATCTATGTAAAAAATAGTTTTCAGGCAACAGTACAACTATCCAAGTCTGTGCCTAGACAATTTGAATTGCTAGTGTTAAAAATTGAATTGTCGCAGAATTATGTTTTGACAGTTGCGGGATGCTATAGACCTCCTTCTGCACCAAAGGAAACATTGTCCTCATTGTCTGACTGTTTGTCATCTATAAAATATACAGAATTGGCTTTAATTGGAGACTTAAATTGGGATTGGCTAACATCTGCATCTGAACAAATTAAAAGTTTTTGTGACTCAGCGAATCTGACCCAAATTATAGACTCACCTACTAGGCCAAATCCTAAACATCCTGACAAGTCTACACTTCTTGATTTGTTTTTAACAAATGTGCCGAAGAAATACAAAGCTACTGCTGTTTTTGCAAATGATATGAGTGATCACTGCGTTATTGCCGGTGTGAGAGATGCCAGGATATCTAAATGTAAACCGCGTACTATAATTAAGAGAAATCTGAAGTCATTCTGTAAACAAGCCTTTTTTATTGATCTTAATCTTTGTGACTGGACCAGAGTGAATTTGATACCAGATCCCGAAATAGCGTTGAAATATTTTAAGTCACTATTTTTGAATATTATAAACAAGCATGCACCTTTTAGGAAATATAAGATCAAAGGCCGTGATAATCCGTGGTTTTCAGAGAAATTGTCTGATTTAATTCATGAACGTGATCTTGCTTGGTCAATGGCAAAGAAATCCAAAAATAGCTCAGACTGGCAAAATTTTAGGCGCCTGAGAAACAAATGTGTCTCTCAAATACGTAAAGCAAAATCAGATTTTTATGTAAATGAATTATGTGATAGCTCAGCTAATCCCTTAAAATTTTGGAAAGTTATAAAATCACTGTCTTCTGACGCTAGGGATACTGTCATGCCAAATATATTGAAGTTAAATGATAAAATTATTACAGACAAGAAAAGTATGCTAGATTCCCTGAATCAGCACTTTATATCCTCTGGGTTGTTGTTTGACCATTCAACAAATCATCAGAGGAGAAAAGAGGACTTCTCTTTGTCAAGGGAAAATGTACCTATCGATTTTGATCTTGTTTGTATTGGAACGAAGGAGGTGTATGATGCTCTAATAGGGTTAAATACTAAGAAATCTGCTGGTCCTGATGGGTTGGATCCATACTTTTTAAATATTGCTGCTGAATATATTGCAGAACCTTTGACACACATTTTCAACTTGACTATTGAAACTGGATTAATACCAAGTGTTTTGAAGTCAGCATATGTCACTCCTTTATTAAAGGGTGGTGACCGATCAAACCCAAATAATTATAGGCCAATATCTAAGCTATCTGCTTTAGCCAAGGTTTTAGAAGGGCTTATAAGTGACCAGTTAAAATACTACTTATTAACAAAAAATATTTTAAATGATTCGCAATCGGGTTTTCGTAAAAACCATAGCACTGTCACTGCCACTATGAAAGTGTTAAATGATTTTATAAGTGCTATTGATTCTAAAGAATATTGTGCTGCACTGTTTTTAGATCTTTCAAAAGCGTTTGACACAGTTGACCACTATGTTCTGTCTCAGAGATTGGTGGATATTGGAATGTCTCCAAAAGCTGTCAAATGGTTTGGCAACTATTTGAGTGGCAGAACACAAAGTGTTCATGTTGATGGTGTGTCCTCAAACTCATTATTTATACAAAATGGTGTCCCCCAGGGGTCCATTTTGGGTCCCATTTTATTTACTATTTATATAAATGATTTGTGTCAAAATGTAACAAATGCTAAGTGTCATTTTTATGCGGACGATACTGTTTTGTATTGTTCTGCTCCAGCCTTGACAAGTGCTATAGAGGATCTGCAATCTGCCTTTATAATTATTCAGAAGAATCTTCAGAAATTGAGACTTGTACTAAACTCTGATAAAACTAAAATGATGTGCTTTTCTAAATCAAGGAAAACAGAAAATGCTTGTCAAATCACTTCATTAGATGAGAAAGTAATTGAACGAGTATCAGTCTATAAATATCTTGGTTTCCTTTTAGAAGAAAATTTGTCCTTCAAACAGCATATAGAGGGTCTAACAAAAAAATTAAGAGTAAAGTTGGGTTTCTATTATAGAAACAAAGGCTGTTTCTCTTTTAGTACGAGAAAAACACTTTCATGTCAAACAACATTTATACAAACAACATTTATGTCAATGCTGGATTATGGGGATATTTTATATATGCATGCAAACAAATCTTCTTTGAAAATGCTGGATTCAGTATATCATGCAGCACTAAGATTTGTGACTAATTCCAATTTTCGTACTCATCATTGCAACTTGTATGAGAGTGTTGGTTGGCCATCTCTGCACAATCGCAGGCTGGAACACTGGTATATTTTTCTTTTTAAGGCCATACTTTGTAAACTGCCTCCTTATTTATGTTCTCTTCTGACTCTTAAAGTCTCTACCAGGAAATGTAATCTTAGATCATATGGGCAAATCATGTATGATATCCCACGAACGCGAACTGTCTTCGGTGAAAGTGCTTTTTAAAGTTTTTGCACCGTTTTCTTGGTATAAATTGCAGAATAAGCTCAAATTTGATTATTTACCGACAATGACACAATTTAAAATGAGGATAAAGAACTATTTGAGTACTAAATGCACATGTACTGTTACTGAGTGCTGCTGGTGAATATGTTGAGATGATGTTAAACTGCCAAAATGTCTTTTTCTGTTAAATGTTTGTATATGTATTTTTAAATGGAACAATTATTCTGCCGTCTTGGCCAGGACTCCCTTGAAAAAGAGATTCTGAATCTCAATGGGATTATTTCCTGGTAAAATAAAGGTAAATAAATAAAAAATAAAATAAAAAATAAGTAAACAAACATCAAAATCACTTCGCTGAGAATGAAACGCCCCTTACCAGCAGCCGCAGATTTGAAGATATCTTCTGGTAGTGCGCGTAGCCGCGCGAAATTAAAAAATGTGCGTGCAGACGGTGCAGGGTGAGGATTGGAATCGTCCCGGATGAGTTCGTCAGGTGAAAGGTCATCATGTGGGTCATTTCATTTACGGCTAAATTATTATTAATTAATTTTACTAATAGTTAGGTTGGGCAGGCATCCACAAAAGGGCCTTTAATTACAAAAAAGGAAAGGAAATTTTGCCTTGACAAAAGGGCACTTTGGGCACCAAGGGGCAAAGGGGCAGGTGCTCGAGCACCCAACGCCCCGTTTTACTGTTAACAGCCCTTATGTCGGATTCGTCTAACTTACCGGTATACTTGATATTCTTTTTAGAATAAGTGATTCGTTATGCTATTATTGGACTCCTGTCTAATCATTGTCAACTGTTTTCTATAAATATGTTTGTATTGGTAACATTTATTCAGCTAATGCGTGTCCTGTTTAAAATGCGCAATGTTCAAATGCAAAGACAACACGTCACAAATAGAAGCCCTTTTCTCTGTGGTATTTAGGCTCAATCCCAATTCTATTTTATACCCCTTCGCCTACCTCTAACCCTTCGCCTACCCCTTAGGCGTAGGGGTGAAAATATTCCGTTACGGTGCGTGTCCACTACAGCGGCAAAACTCCGCTCAGTGTCGCTGGCAACGCTATAACGCTATAACGCCTCCGCTCTGGGGTGTGTCTGTTGCGAGTGTGTTTAATCGAAGTTTTTTTCAACACACGGACAGTATAATCATCAGCGATGCACGCGATTACATTTAGAAATAGACAAGCTTTGTTTCCAAATGCACCAAGCAAAGATATCCTTTCAATTTTATAAACTTTTATAAATCCAGTCAATATAATCACAAACACGTCAAAAATAAAATCTTTAACATATATAACAACTGCAAAGCGTCTAATTTGTAAACAAAATGATTTACGCACTAAATCCAGCATAAACTCCGGCACAATTTGCATATTTTTAAACTCTCAAAACAGACGTCACATCCCAGTAATTGGCTGCCGACCGCGTTTTTCGCTTGATATTTGCATAAAGTCGAGAACTGCCCAACCTTTTTGACGCTGTCTGTCGCTCTCAACGCTTTCTCAGGTCCGCTGTCAATCCCAAAATGCAATGCGCGAGCGTGAAGCTCAACTTCCATAGGAATGAATTTAAAACGCTCGCCCCGCTCCGCTCGCAACGCGCCAGTTAGCGCGGCGGACGCGAATTCGCCTCATTCGCGCGTCCACTTCGCTTCAAACTTTTGCTTTTTACACGCGTCATATTGTTAACGAACTTTAACGATTTTTTGCAACCGTTTCTTTGAAGAACATAACCGTAAACACAAGATTGAATGTGACATAAAGAAAATGATTATTGGCAGTCATGTTGCCTCTGTAGCCGGTGTATGCAGGTACGTTTCTCATACCCCTTCGTTTGAAGTGTGGTCCCGAAAAATCTTAGTTTCAAGGGCTATGTGGCCCTTCCCCTTACCCCTACCCCTCCATCCAAAAGAGAATCGAGACAGCCCTACCCCTTCACGGGAACGCGCAAAACGGAGGGGTAGGGCCAAGGGGTATCATATTTGGATATTGGAATAATAAATTAAGTAGCCTATCTTAATTGTACTTTTTTTTTTTTTTTTACAGTTTTATAGTGGTTGCTTAATTTTAGACTAGTTGACCAGCAAACATTTTATGCAATGCAATATAATGCATGTATGTCGTCGTCGTCGTCGTCCACACCCCCCCCCCCTCGTCGTCGTAGTAGTAGTAAGCCCCGTCGTCGTCGTAGTAGTAGTAAGCCCCTCCCCCCCGTCTGTACGCAAAAAATAATTTCAAGGTTGGCAGGTATGCATTTTATTGATGGCATTTTGAATGCCCAGAGATACCGTGATGAGATCCTGAAGCCCATTGTGGTGCCATTCATCCACGACCATCACCTCATGTTGCAGCATGATAATGCACTGCCCCATGTTGCAAGGATCTGGATCACAATTCCTCAAAGCTGAAAACATCCCATTTCTTGCATGGCCAGCATACTCACCGGACATGTCACCCATTGAGCATGTTTGGGATGCTCTGGATTGGCGTATACGACAGCATGTTCCAGGTCCTGCCAATATCCAGCAACTTCGCACAGCCATTGAAGAGGAGTGGATCAACATTCCACAGGCCACAATCAAAAACGTGATCAACTCTATGCGAAGGAGATGTGTTGCACTGCGTAAGGCAAATGGTGGTCACACCAGATGCTGACTGGTTTTTGGACCCCCCCAATACAGTAAAACTGCACATTTTAGAATGGCCTTTTATTGTGGCCAGCCTAAGGCACACCTGTGCAATAATCATGCTGTCTGTGAGGTGGATGGATTATCTCGGCAAAGGAGAAGTGCTCACTAACACAGATTTGTGAACAATATTTGAGAGAAATTGGCCTTTTGTGTACATAGAAAAAGTCTTAGATTTTTTAGTTCAGCTGATGAAAAATGGGGGCAAAAACAAAAGTGTTGCATTTCTAATTTTGTTTAGTGTATTTACCGAGAATTTTTCTAATTTATTGCGGTGATCATGTGGAAACTGTATCAATAACAGTGCATACATTAGCCGAGCTCTAGCGTGAATTACTGATGTAACTTAAATGTATACTGCTGTGGTAAAGATGAATTTTAACCACTGATTCTTCACATGCTCGTCCTTGGGCAGTGAAAAAAAAAAACGTCTTTACCGTTTACCTTCACATTGTAGAGCACAGCGTCTTCTCAACATGATTCTGTCCAGTATCCACAGGAATCAGCTGCAGTGTTTGAGGGCGTTCAAGTTTTCACTGGTGTCTGCGCGCGCAATAAGTGGGCGGGCAATTTGCTAATGTTTCGTCTTGACGTCACAACGAAACGGCTTATGATTCGTTTGAAAAACGATTAATTTCATTGACTCAGAGTCGACTCTTACTTTTGAAAGACAATAACTTTATGCACTTTGCATTTTCAGATTTAAAACTTTACAGGATGTTTTCATTCACTTACACCCTACATGAAAGGTCATTTTCAAAAATCCATAATAGGGGCACTTTAAACAACTAAACAAAACAACATGCAAGTTACTTGAGGTTATTACAAAAGGTTATATTTAAAGGTCCCGTTCTTCGTGATCCCATGTTTCAAACTTTAGTTAGTGTGTAATGTTGTTGTTTGAGCTTTATAATTTTACAGATATTATTTATACTCTAAGTTCAATGCCAAGCGAGATATTTTATTTAACAGAAGTTGAGTACAACGAACGGCTGGATTGGACTACACCCCTCTACTTCCTTCTTTAATGACGTCACTAGAACCGTGTTTTGACTAACCTCCGCCCACAGGAACACAGGCGTATTGATGGCGAAATGTCAACAGGCGTGGTTGATGTTTATCTATAATCGGATACCGCAAAAGTTTAATTCGAAGTTGTTAGTTTGCTCTGTCCATTTCACCACGGACTGTTTTTCTAACCTGGGATAATATCAAGCAGGCTTCTCTCAGAGTTTCATACTGACGAAGGGGGCAATTTCAACTATATGCCAGCAAGCGGTAAGTAGTGATTTAATATGGAAGTAGCGATCACTCTTCACATCGTTTTTCTTAGTAGGATGAAAATAATCTTACTTAAACTGTGATTAATATACAGAAAGCGATCAAAGAACAATCCCTTTCCAATCGCCCAAGCTGTCAATCACACAGCGCAAGTTTATCTGGACACTTGCCAAAACTCGTTATGAAATCAATGACGCTGTTACACTGCACAACGAAGCTCTTACTGTATTTATATACCTCATGTTTGCATTGGTGAAATCATTAGTGAGAGTGCAGAAACTGCGTTGCAATGATAAGATCTTTTTTCACGCGATCAACAGGCTGTCATCTGCTCAATGCTCATCACTGCAACCTTTTATGTGATTGAAATAGATCTAAATACTTAAAAAACTTCTCACGATTCGTTAATCCCGATAGCTGTAATAGTTAAAACGTATAATAGCTGTAATAGTAAAAGTTTTCCAGATAGTTCTACATGTAATGCCAGATATTTCATATGCAAGGCAAGCATGTCAGCCAATCACAGCAGAGGGCGTTTACACTGAAGTCTCTCAGCAGACACGCCCCTTCAAACAGAGCGTTCTATTCAGGGGATGAAATCAGGCTAGGAAAAATGCCTTTTATTTCTAAATTATAACAATTTTTGATCTAAAAAACATACTAACATTATAAGGGCACCCCAGGAAACATTATAAAATAATAAAATAATCCATGGAATGGGACCTTTAAAGGGACACTAGGTAACTTTTTTACCTTAACTGAACAGCTTCGGAGTCAGTGGAATGGTTATATTACTTATTTCGGGTTGAATGGTGGTGGTTTCGCACCCCCTTGGTGCCCGACAGCGGAAAAAACTCACTTGCAACTTTGGGCCGGCGGGTCGGCGTCAGGAAGTATCGCGTGATATCAGGTCTCGCGATGTAACGAATTGCTTGACGGCACTGCACACGTACACGCCCCCATTCAAACACCGGCTAGCTATAAGCAAAGGGCAATGAAAGATTGAGTTATGGCTGAGCCTGTAAAAAAGAAGCAGAAAGCTAGGAAATCTTTGTCGGAGGACCAACGAAAGAGGAAACGGGAGACTGACCGAGCAAGAAGTCAGACTCGAGTAAATATTGGACCGGCTTTTTCAGAATGGCAAGAACTGAGAGAAACAGAAGCCTGCAAAACGGATGCTGACCTGGCTGCTGTTGCAAGTATCTTTGGAATAAACTGTGTTTAATATTTAAATTTCAAGTAATTGTGACCTCAGGATGTTTGCTATTGTCTGTAAAGGTTTTTATTATGATCGCTGTCTGTTACGGGCTTACTAGTACGCTATACTATAACTTTGATGTTAGCATTGTCATTATTGTCATTGTCATCACGTTTGATTTCTGTAGTTGTTTGACCGTTCCTCTGTAGGTTTTATTTGTGTAACATGCACTTCTATTTTATGTCACTAAGTCAACGCGTCTGATAATAGGCATAACATGTTGCACATATCATGATCGAGCTAGAAAAAACGTTCTGATGTTTTCTTAGACAAGCAAAGGTAAACCGTCATTCTACGAGATTAACTTATAGACCTTGCTAATATAACTTTAGACAAATATTAGCCTCCGATATATATTTTTTTATGCTCATGCCCACTCTCCCAAAAACAAACAAACACGAAAGCAGTAGTTCGCCTGGTTCATATCGTTCGTTCCCGGTAAAAATACTAACGTTAGTATGCATGACAACACAATAAAAAAAAAATCGCCATCAGTTGGAAATAAAATATTGCTTTACTTGCCTCGGTAGACATAACTGGTTTTGAAATAGGCGGTTCCTCTGCTCAGCTGGGTTGACAGCTGATCAGCTGGGTTGCTCGTGGCGAGGGGGGAGGAACAACAGTTCGTTTTTACAACAGAGTGTTTGAAAGCATTTACCACCAGACACTAGGGGGAGCTTCGTAGAGAAAAAACACTCAGACTTGCCTGGTGTCCCTTTAATGTTTTAAATCAGTCTATTTAGAAATGTCTAAAATGTTATAAATGAGTCTATAAAAAAACAATTATTTATTTAAATGAATTCATTATGTAAAAATTTAAAATCGTTTGAAATTAATGAATGAATATTTGTTTCATCCAGTGATTTTGAATGAATCTCTTGAATGATTCAGTGTTCAAATACATTTCAACAATCTCTGGTCACCACCTACTGGCATAATAGCGTAATAGAGACAATCTTTATTAAGCATAACATTGTTTTTCCAAAGGTCCCTTACTCATTTTGATCGCTGCCGCAACATCAGTGTTTATATCCAGACTATAAACATTTATCCCAATACTTTCACTATTATTTGATGTTTGCAACACACTGTTTGTGAAGCTTCTTTCAAAAATAAAGCTTAAATGGACCAGCAGCACAAAAGCAGGTTTAAATATTCTGGTGTGATCATAATTTCAAAGGTTTAATAGACATAGCATAATCATTGTCATTTAAATAAGATCGTACAATAATTTAAAGGGGGGGTGAAATGCTCATTTTCACTCAATCTCCTGTTAATCTTGAGTACCTATAGAGTAGTATTGCATCCTTCATATCTCCAAAACGTCTTTAGTTTTATTATATTTATAAGTTAAAGATTGGCTGTACCGAGTCTTTCCGGAGAAAACCGAGCGGCTGGGGGCGGGCCGTGTGGGCGGTGTGCTATAGCTGTGCTAACTGATCTAACAACAACACAGAGAGACATTTGAAGTAGTTTACTCACCGTGACTGCTCGATCCTTAAGCATTAGACGATCTGCAGACTGCAAATAAGTCGATCTGGGCTTTGTTTATAAAACAATCATCGTCGAAATGCAGGGAACAAAGAGTCGTGCACAACCTCCGTTGATGCTTCGAAAAAACAAACTCCATCCACTATTCCCTTAACGCTGGGTTCTTTGGGAATCTGTGCAGGGTTGTCTTGCCCTGCCAACCAAAAACCCACTTCTTTGGTGACATTGACTTCCCTAAAAGCCGAGCATAGCGCTTTGAGGTAACGTACTGCTTTCGCTCTCTTCTCTCTCTGGTCTGCGAGTGCGCGCGCGGCCGCGGAGAAGTGCCCTTAGGACCCATATAAGGAAATTCCGCTCTATCTTACGTAAGACAGAGCCATACTCGAAAAAAACTTTCCGAAACTTGTGACAAACCGGAAGGAGTATTTTTGGAACAAAAATACTCCTTCAAACGTACAACTTAACTTTTGAAACTTTGTCCATGTTTAGCATGGGAATCCAACTCTTTAACAGTGTAAAAAACTCAGTATGCATGAAACAGCAATTCACCCCCCCTTTAATGATTAATCGTGCATACATATGTGCCAATGTGTATATTTGTATGTCATATTTGTACCAGACCTCAAAGGGCCTATGGCTCTAATACACTGCAAATAAAACTCAATGTTATGTCATAAATCAAATAACTCAACTGAATTTAAAATCATTGAGATAAATTCTCAAATGGAACCATGACAATAGATAACAGTTATGTTTCCAATCAAATCAACATCAGATGCAACAGTAGGTGTGATGCACAAGATATCACAATAAATGCTCTGCTAGAATCACTGCTTTGACTTTTTTTTTTTTTCTTTCTTTTTTTAATCCAGCATTTGCTTTCAGTTCTGATTTTAGTTAGGATTTTTTTAATTGTATGAAAATACACTTCATATTAGCTATATTTAATGGCACTCTCCTCTATAATACAGGTCACTAGATTGTCTGCAAATGCATTAAATCCATAGAATATAATGTTATTATAATAATAATAATAATAATAATAATAATAATAATATGACTAATATGTGAAATTCACAATGGTGGTATACTATTTAGTCTCAACATTTTAAGTATTTAGGGAGGGATTGATGATCTAGTTCTGAAATTGTTCTGTCTTAAAGCAGAAGATATTTTATATATATTTCAACACAAGTACATAAAATTATACAACAAAATGATTTGACCTGTAATGTTATGCAGTTGGACTAGGTAATTTATATGTACAAATCATCCAAGCACCCCATTCCTAAGATACATTTGATTAAAATTGATCAGACTGAATTCATTCCGATTGATGAATCCGAACATAGTGTTTACATGAACGTTAAACGTGATCAGGTTAATGTGCAGTTTATATGTCACAATCTTAAAATCGGAATAGATTTTTTGACATGCGCACACTGCACAAATATACAGTTTCCTGCTGTTTTTGCATAATAGCCATTCTCCCACATCGACTTAATATTTATCCATTTTTGGTCATAGAAACGCAGTAAAAATGCCAACTGTGGATGAGAATCTGAAACAAGGACTGGTGGGATGTTTTCCTGCTGTCCTGTGAAAGGAGAATTTTAGTATGATGGTACACTCATTTGTATGACACTTTATTCAACAGGAAGAACAGCTTGTTCCGCACGCATATTACACTCTATTTCAACGTCATTGCACATGCGCAGTTCTTTCAGTTTTGGTTTTCAATCCGATCAAGTGTTTACATGTTCTCTCAATCGGTTTAGAAAAGGAATAAACCACCCCTTTCAATCCGATCGAAATTTCATCCGGATCGAGCTCAATCGGATCGACTAAGGTGTTTACGTGAAGACTTTTCAGTCCGATTGAGACGTCAATCCGATTACTAACGGATTATTTGGTTGCATGTAAACGTAGCCATTGTATGAGAACTGAACTGAGGTTTTTTTTTTTTTTTTTTTTTTTCTGCAGGTGATCCCCATGTTGCCTCGTCTTCTGTGTGAAGAGCTATGCAGCTTGAATCCTCTGACCGATAGACTGACATTCTCTGTCATTTGGAAGCTTTCTCCAGAGGGAAAGGTACTTTGTTATATGACCTCATATACTCTCATTGAGAACAAATCTTTCTTTTTTATATAGTACTGTTTTCTCTGTGCTCTGTAGATCCTGAGTGAGTGGTTTGGGCGAACTGTCATCTGTTCCTGCATTAAGTTGAGTTATGATCATGCTCAGAGTATGATTGAAGCTCCTGACAAGCACTTTAGTGCTGACGAACTGCCAACCTGCTCCCCAGACCACAGCATCCAAGAGATACAAGAAGCCGTCCTCAACTTGCACAACATTGCCAAACAACTCCGAGCCCAGCGCTTTGAGTGTGGAGCTCTCCGGCTTGACCAGGTCTGGCAGACCAGACTTCAGTCTGGACATTTACTGTTTTTCATTTTAGTGAAATACTAATACTCTAATACTAAAAACTCTGGCTCATCCCTGTGGTCACACTTTACCATTCTCTCGTCATACTAAAGTGCCACTTTAGTTCAAAATACTGTATTGTGCAATTTTTAAAATATATTGTGCTAGTCAATTTCAATTTTTTGAAAATGACTAGCACAATTTTTTTTTTCAATGCATTTTTTTTTTCAAGTAAATAGATTATATGATCCACAAATAAATGTAAAGAGATTCACAAAAATTAAACCCATCATTTACTCACCCTCAAGCCATCCTAGGTGTATATGACATTCTTCTTTCAGACGAGTAAAATCAGAGTTAAATTAAAAAATGTCCTGGCTCTTCCAAGCTGTTGCGCTTTAGGCGTAAGTAGACTTAAATATGAATATTTATCTTACACAAACTCATCGCTTCGCTTCAGAAGGCCTTTATTAACCCCCCAGAGCCGTGTGGAGCACTTTTATCATGGATAGATGCACTTTTATGGACTTCAAAACAGCTTGGAAGAGCCAGGACATTTTTTAATATAACTCCGATTGTATTCATCTGAAAGGTAAATGTCATATACACCTAGGATTACTTGAGGGTGTGTAAATCATGGGCTAATTTTCATTTTTGGGTGAACTATCCCTTTAATATTAATCAAACAACAAGAAAAAGAGAAAAGCATTTACTATGACTAAAACTAAATAAACATGTGCTGACAAAATTAACATTGATCTGCATTGCTCAAATGGGAAGTAAAATGGTCATAAAAAAATGGTGCAGTAAAATGTTTAAAATTTGGATTTCTTTAGACAATATCTGAATATCAAGCCAAGCCACAGTTTTATTTTTAATGTGCCTTTGAAAATGCCAGAGAAACAGCACTCTCTGCTATGGGAACAGCACTACTGGATACAGACACGTTTTGGAAGCATCACTTTATTCAAGATAGAACAGAAAGCCTCAATAAGTAGCTGACTAATAAATAACTGGATTCAACCTCGTGATAAACATGCGAGATCATGTAATAGATGAAATTACTGTCACACAACAGCCAACAGCATTTCCCAGTACTTAAATCAAGCATTTTAAAGTTGGTTGGGATGAGCAGCTCCGTGGATCTAACGATCTATTAACTTTATAAGTATTATTTTTAAACATTATTTAAATGTATTACAAAATGATTCCCATTGTTTGTAGAGAAGATATACAGAAGATATATGCTTGTGACGGGTTGTTGAATTCCAAAGACATTGTACATTTAACAGTAAAATGCATTATATATATATATATATATATATATATATATATATATATATATATATATATATATATATATATATATATATATATATATATATATATATATATATATATATATTATTTATTTATTTATTTATTTATTTTATTGGTTAAAACACTTGATCACACACAAGTATTGCAAAGTTTTTATTTGCATTATAATAATAATAATACATTTTATTTAAAGGCGCCTTTCATGGCACTCAAGGACACCTTACAAAATCCATAAAAGCAATGACATTAAACTATAAAACCAGTACAGAAACAAACATTAGCCGCTTTCCGACCAAGTAGTTCTAGGAACTTAGTTCTAGGAACTGTCCACTTCTAAACAGTTCTAAGCAGGGCCGGAGTGGGGCCACTTTTCAGCCCGGGAGTTTCAGGCCCAAGACCGGCCCACTTTTTCCATGGTGGAATTCCAAATTAGCACTTTTTTAAAATTGGATAAATGAAGCAACAGTTCAGCTCGTACTATTGTGTAGTTAGTTAGTATTAATACCATGGGTTAACAAATAATGTAAAGGTTAAATAATAATTCACTTAGACTTTATAAGAAGCATAAGAAGCAATTGCAACTTTTTCACACAATTCTGACTTTATATTTCGCAATTCTGACTTTATATTTCGCAATTCTGACTTTATATTTCGCAATTCTGACTTTATAACACGCAATTGCTACTTTATATCACACAATTCTGACTTTATATCTTGCAGTTCTGACTTTATAAGCAATTGCGACTTTATTTCACACAATTCTGACTTTATATTTCGCAATTCTGACTTTATAACACGTTTTATGACTTTATATCACACAATTCTGACTCTATATCTTGCAGTTCTGACTTTATAAGCAATTGCGACTTTATTTCAGGCAGTTCTGATTTTATATCTTGCAATTCTGACTTTATAAGAAGCAATTGCGACTTTATATCACGCAATTCTGACTCTATATCTCACAATTCTTTATAACACGCAATTGCAACTTTATTTCAGGCAATTCTGACTTTATATCTCACAATTCTGACTTTATAACACGCAATTGCGACTTTATTTCAGGCAATTCTGACTTTATATCTCGCAATTCTGAGAAAAAAAGTCAGAATTGCGAGATGTAAACTCGAGATAAAAAGTCGCAATTATCTTTTAAAATGTTTTATTCTGTGGCGGAAACAAAGCTGCATACCTCCTGGCCTCTTCCTCCCATCCATCCTCCCTGACGCGTACCGTTACGGCCGGCCCAGCTATCAGTAGGCGCCGGCGGAGCCGCGGTAGCCTCCCTGAGAAAACGTTTTGAAAAGACGGGCTATGGACCCAACCATTTCTATAGGAGGGGAGGGGAGAACTCCCTCACATGGTACAACCCATGCTGAGTTGCGCGCTGTGGTGGCAGAATCATAGACTGTAAAAAATATACAGAATGCGGAACGTGTGTATCCTAATGTAACTAATGTGACATTGAAATGTAAAAAAAAAAAAAAAAAATTTCCTCGACCGGCCCAAAACTGAAGCGGCCCACCGGGAATACTCCCGATTCTCCCGATTACCCACTCCGGGCCTGGTTCTAAGAACTACTCTCCCCCAAACTCGGTTTTGCTGTTTGCGTTCGCACTGGCCAAGTGGCCATAGGAACTGGTAGGAGGGGTAAGGGAGTGACGCAAGCACGGTGACTTTTATTTTGACGGCGCGACGGACCTTTATTTTGGCGGCGCTGAGACCGCCAGAGCAAACAATGCTCGCATTCTCTGTGTTTATTTGTTAGCGATCTGTCTAACAGTACTGTTTATTATCTTATCAGATAGAACTGTTATAAAAAGTAGACATTATGTGAAAAAAGGTTATTAGCCTATGCCGTGTGGTTGATGTCCAGTGTTGCTAGCTGGGCAGATAAAACATAATCATGTTTGGCTTGGTCCCCTCAAAGTTGCGTTGGATTTTCTCTTCAGCATAAAGGTTTAGAGACCCATCTATCACTGTTTTCCATGTTTAAACTTTGTATAGTTAGTTTATGGAGTAAATATATAGGCTATAATCTGTGTGTTTACATTCTAGCTGTTTTAAAAATGGCGGGTGCTGGTGTTCCGCGTGCGTTCGGTCAATCAGCGTACACTAACGTCACGGATAGTTCCTATAGTGCTGGTTTAGACCCTACTCTGAAGTAGGACCTAAATTAGTTCCTACAAATGGAGTTCCTAGAACTAAAATCGTTCCTAGTTCCTGCGGTGCGAACACGCCGACATCCGGGTACTTTAGCCAATAGTTCTAGGAACTGTGAAAAGGTTCCTCCGGTCGGAAAGCGGCTATTAAATCACATAAAAGCCTGCCTAAACAGATACGTTTTAATACGAGATGCAAAGACCGAAAGACTAGAACTGTTGCGAACTTCTACAGGAAGTGAGTTCCATCAATGGGGAGCCGCATAACCAAAATCTTGTGACCCGATTGATGTTGTCCGAGCGCGTGGAAGAACAAGTGTATGTGCAGAAGCCGATCTTAAAATGCGGGAAGGAGTATGTATATGAACAAGATCTAGAAGATATGAAGGAGCCAAGTTGTTAAGTGCTTTGTAAGTTAAAAGTAAAATTTAAAAATTTACACAGAATTGAACTGGGAGCCAATGCAAATTTTGTAAAACAGGAGAAATATGTTCAAAAATGGAAGTTTTGGAAATGACTGGAGTGGATTCATTATCCACTCACAAAACCCCAGTACATGCTGCAGTGATGCTGAAACCGTGCTGTTACATCACTGATGGTTATTTGGTATTATCTATGGTATGTCCTATATTTGTGTATGAAGCGCAAGCGTGGAATACTTCAGATGTAGAAAGGATCATCCGTTTACTGCCGGTGACTCGTCGTGTCTCGCGTCCAGTGTAGACCAATTACAACAGACTGGGCCATCTGGCCAATCAGATCAGAGCAGGCTCTCAGAAAGGAGGAATTTAGAGAGACTGATTCATCCATCAGTTTGAGAATCAATGAAAATGTGTTTTTTAACTTTTTTAATCCATGTAAACCTGCTGTAGGAGACATCCAAAACAAAATTAGGAGCCTTTAAAATAGCATAATAGGGGCACTTTAAAGTTAAAATCATCAATCTGGTGCACATCGAGAGTTCAAAATTAAGAGCTCCAATCCATATTCAGTTTGGCGAAAAAAAACAAGTTTACAAATGAGTCTCATTACAAATCTAGTGAAATGATGTAATCATCAACTATGCAAATGTGGAAATAATGGAAATAATGGAATAGTGAAAATAACTGGTGCTTGCTACGTTCCCAAATGCATGCTAAACTCAGCACATGCACAGATGGAGTTCACTGCATTCATTCACTGTGATTGAGAATCGAACCGCGGAGCTGATCATGTGCTGATCATGTGAGCAAAGTGCACTCTTCTCTTTGTGCAGCACAAACAGACAGTCTTTTGATAACGACACAAAGTCTTATCGATTTTTTTTTTTACAGCAATGGCGCAAAACACGACATTTAAAGACCTATGTTATTATGAGAATTATTTTATTATTATTATTATTGGGAAAACTAAGTGTATTTATTTTTTTATAACATTTTTGTGAATCACTTTACATTTATTTGTGGATCATAATCTATTTATTTGGAATAAAGGAACGATTCTAACCCCATAGTGGATGGATGCTTAGTGGGAAAGACAGAAGCATGGATAGGATTATTTTCCTGTGGATTTTAGGGTAAATGTGACCTAAACATTTTTTTTGTTCAGATAGATGGATGAAAGTTGGATAGACAGATGACTATTGGATACACATAGATCGGTTTACAGTAACAAGCAATTAGTTTATGTAACATAGGAGTGTCTTTCAACATCACATACTCACTTGCAGACTTCATGAACACACTTGTAATGTGTTGTATCATAGATGTTTTTCATTAGGCTCACCAAAAATATTTCCCCTTACATAATCCCTGTTGTTATTATGAGGAAGTTTCATAAAGATATGAGTACTTTTGGTTGATGTGTCTCAGTGATGGATCTCTTTGGGTGGTGATTCCCTCAGGGTGTAGAATTCATTCAAGTTATTCAGGGATAATTTAGCACGGCACTTCCAGCACAAAGCTGTTCACATGCTGTTTTTCTTTGCGCCAATCATGTAGTTCATGTGTTCATGAGCGATCACCATTACTAGAGGCAAAGCTTTGAGTTTCATCCAAAATATATCTTCCTCATTGATCATCTCACTTATTGATCAGCTTTACTAGTAATTTTGGCCAAGAGCCATCCACAAGAAGAGAATGTTTGAGAATTGTTTTGTCTGGTTATTATTGAAATTATGCTGAAAAATGTTAAAAATATAATTCTTATCTGGGCTTTTATCTTTAAAAATGGCAAGCTGGATCCCAATCAGTGTAGCACAAATTAACCTTACGAAATTGGGTGTAGATAATATAGTCCTGCGATTTTCGAAATAAGCACTCTCAAATAGGTGGCGCTTTTCCACTACACAGTACCAGCTCGCCTCGACTTTGTTTGGTTTTCCACTGTGTAAAAGTTGTACCTGTACCTGCTTCCAGGTACTTTTTTTCATACCACCTCGGCGAGGTTCTAAGCGAGCCAAAGAGTATAGAAGTACTTCTATACTCTTTGAGCGAGCTGAGGCGATACTAAAATGTGACGTGAAAACATGGCAGACTGCTGATTGGTCAGAGAGAATCGTCACTATTCACTGCGTCATCATTGCACGCGCCAGACGGAGTATCCTGAATAAAAAACAACAAAAACAAAAACAGCAACAGCATACACTCGATTTCCTCCATTGTCCTGTGTGTGTGTGGGTAGCGGGTGCCTCGCGTAGAAGATTAAGTCACGGCAGTTTCCTGCGGCGTCGCTATGACGACCAGGTACTATTGTGGAGGTACTATCTGCAATGGAAAACGGAGCGAAAAGCGAGCCGAGCCGAGCCCAGTCGAGTCGAGTCGAGTGGAGCTGGTAGTGGTAATGGAAAAGCGCCAAAATAGGCCACTCCAGAGTCCAGACAGACTACACGTTTTTGCTGTTGGATAAGAGTCTAATATCTTTGAAGCATATTTTGAGGGGTTTCTTTTGTTGGTTTTAACTCTTTTCGGTTTTTAAAAAGATGTTTAGAACTAAGGTCAGATGACATTAAAAAACACAAATTGGGCTTATTTGGAAGACAGATGAGCTTATTGAGACACGTGTTCTTTTTTAAGCCCACTCTATGTTTTTGCTGTTCAAATATCTATAAAAAAACATGGAAAATCTAGAATTGGACTCATTCATATTGAACCTCATTCACTAATAATTGTGTGCAAGTTTCGTATAACATACCCTTGGATTAGTGCTAAGTAATTTATACTAGAATGATAGGAAAGGCCTACAGGGAGTAATTTGCAACTGAATGTTTTGATGATCTTTTTTTAATGACAGTTGCAGTAATGTAATTCATTTGTTGACATTTTCTGGTTACAGCTTAAGCTATCTTTCACCCTCGATAAGGAGTCCAGCATGCCCCAGGGCTGTTACATCTATCAGTATCGGGACAGCAACAAGTAAGAATGCACACAAAAACTGTTGATATGACTCTGACTGTGGTTTGTGTGATAAAATGCTCACCACTAAGCGGTGTAAGTGGGCATGCATGCTTTGTCATCTAAAGCCAGCTTTGTTCGGTTCTGTCCTTTTTGCTAGTTGTAATTTCTTAGTGAAATTGAACTGGTCACCTCCTGTTCTGGTATTGCACAACATGTGGCCCTGAACACCTTCATATTGAGCTTCTGAACAAAGAATCACATGCCCTGTGTCATACAGACTGGTGGAGGAGTTCATGTTGCTGGCAAACATGGCGGTCGCCCATCAGATCTACCGCACATACCCAGAATTAGCCCTACTGCGGAGACACCCGCCACCCCAGAGCAAGATGGTGGATGACCTGCAGGAATTTTGTGACCAAATGGGCCTTGACGTTGACTTCTCCTCATCTGGGGCACTCCATGTGGGTATCTCAAACTATGTTAACACCATTAAAAACCAACATTGGCAAACTGACTTCCAGATCCAAACCAGGAACATTGAGACAGACGTTAAAGTACTGTTAAAGGAAACCTTGACATTCAATCGCCACTTCACAATCAAAAATCCTACATAAAAGTGGATGCCCAGTTGTTAAATTGTTATTAGAAAAATTGGGATTTTTACACACAACCATATTGTTGCATTCCAACAAGCCTGGAAGACCTTTGGGAGGTGCTGACTGTCTTTATATAATCATGCCAGCTCAGTGTGTTGCTTATTCAATGTTCTTCAGCAACAAAATCGAGTGGACTATTTTCTCCTCGCAGTGAAAGTACTTTGGAGAGTTATCGCAAGTGTGTGCCGCTGTTTATATATTTTTAGCAATGACACTCATGGTACGTAAAGTGCCCCATGCTCAAACTGTGCTGCAAGGCACTTCACTCTGTAAGCGTGGCGACAACTTTAAGATGAAAGTGCTGCGTTCATGTCTCGCTGTCTTTGATGAGCAAGACCCATCAGCTCAAGACACGTGCGGGTTTACCAAACAGGACCCGAACAGGACTCTGAGGGTGTGTTCACACTTGTAGTCTGGTTTGCTTGGTTCGCTTGGTTTTGGTGTTGCTGCTGGAAGAGGTGTTAGTGAGGCCAATAGGAGGTGCTCAACCTGTGGTCTGTGTGTGTCCTAATGCCCCAGTATAGTGATGGGAACACTATTCTGTCAAAAAAGCACCATCCTTCAGATGAGACATTAAACTGAGGTCCTGAATCTCTGTGCTCTGTGAATGTCCTGTCAGTGACGCACAGAAAGACTTGCGCTAGTGCCATGTGCACGTGCCAGTCATTTTCATCAAATCATCAGTAGCTGTATTAGTATCAGCTTCATTCATGAAAAGATGCCATTAAACAAGTATTTAAAGGGGTCATATAATGTCATTTTTGTACAAGATAATATGATTCTTTAGGGTCTAAATTAAAAGTTTGTAATATACTTTAATAAAAAATTCTCATTAGTATTGTAAGAGAACACTAATTTTACCTGGTCAAAAACAGCTCTGTTTTCAGCACGCCGTTTGAGTGCATGTGTCTTTAAATGATAATGAGCTTTGCTCACCCCGCTCCTCTGTTCTGTGCATACACCATTTTTAATAATAACACAATACCCATAATGCGTTGTTCATTATAAACGTGGGATTATGAATTATATTGAGAACGTCATACATAGAAAACATGCCGTAATGTACCCTGAGTGTAAAAATAGCCGCATTCATCATGAAGCGTGCAGCAAGCGATTTGCAAAGATTAATATAAAGATTAATATAAAGGTTAAAGGGTTACTTCAGGATTTAGCATTAAGCTTTGTATTAGTAGAAAACCTGTAGTATTTTCGAATTACCGTACTTTCCACCCTCATATCGCCCTGAGAGGAGAGATTTATGTATTTTTTGTCTGGAAAAAATCCTCCGATGACGCAAAAATCGTCATTTTGCGTCATCGGAGGATTTTCTGGCCAGAGGCTAAAGACTACAGCCAGTAGATGCCGTTGTTCCGCATGTTTTCAGCCCGCCCATAGAGGGTGGGATCTCACTCACAGAATGTACACACAGTCAGCCGTCTTTCTTTGGAAGCTAAGCTTGCAGGCTCTTGTTCTGTGGAGAAAGCTGAATAGTAGGAGAAAGCTGAGTAAGTAGGGAAAACCATCCTCCTTTTCCCGGACTTGTCCGGCGGGCGAGATCGTTCAAAATGTCCGGGATTCAGCTTTTGCGTTCTGCGGTCGCCATTCATTGTTTACATGCAGCTCACCTTTTGTTTCAATCTAACTGAATTCATTCCGATCGGTGAATCTGAATGTAGTGTTTACATGAACGCTAAACAAGTGATCGGTTGATGTGCGTTTTACCCTTGCTAAGAAAATTCCCGCACCTCCGTGAGAGATGCGAGACCCGGCGCGTCTCAGTAATGACGCCACCGGTCTCGCGCCGTTCTCCCGCGGCCGTCAGCCTCGTCCTGCTCGCCACAGTAAACATGATGAATGGCGACTGTAGAACGCAAAAGCCAAATCCCGGACATTTGGCCGATCTCTAAATCACTGGCAAACTCATCACGTAGGCTAGCTTTGTTGTTTTCAACTACGCACTCTTACCGGTAGGCGTGGCCTCCTAAGGCAGCGAAGCAAGTGCATTCTGGGAGTTGTTGTCTTTCATCCACATAAGCCAAAAATACATTTTCTGGCTTTTCTCAGTCTAGAAAGCTCCAAATTAAAAAATTTCTTCACATTTCTTCTACTTAAATGACCTATTTTAAATACACATTCATCTTCCCAGAGGTGAAGTATCCCTTTAATAAAACGTTACACTCACTCACTTCTTCTGGAGGTGCAGCATGAACACGAATAGTTGGTACCGATCCTTTTTTCAGGAGCAGCTTCTTAGCAAAACCAGCTGACCCTCGTTTGTAAAGCAATCTTGTGAAATGATTCGCGCAAACATGAAAGCAATGACGTTGATCGCGGGGAATTCCCTTCGAAAACAAACTCAGCCACTGTGTCTTCAGCTGTACGGATTTAGGAACATCAAAATGACTGCTGTGTTCGTTATTACACCCAAGAACACCACAATCGCTTAGACACCATTCTACTCAGTGCTCCAGCTATCAGCAATGAACGCGCCGGTTGGCGCGGGCTATGATTGACAGCTCGCTCACGAGGGCGCGTGGGCAGGTCTGTGCTGAAACGCTGCTGTCAATCAACCATTGTGGGAGGGGCGTCGATTTTGTGACGTCACAAAATCGAACAGCTTGATTCAGGAGAGGGGAAAACATATAAGAAGATATAAAAAAAAGCCACTGGATGGATTTTTATCATTATATGATGGTTGTGTACAGGCACTGCCAACACACACTTCAGTACAATCAACTTGTAAAAGTGCATGTACCATTAAATGACCCCTTTAAAATATACTGTATCATAATATATCTTTGTTTCTACTTTAATTCGGAGAATAACTGTGAAATTATTACATAAAAAAAATTGTGATTTTTTTTTTTTTTTAATCTATTGACAGCACTAATATATATATATATATATATATATATACACACACACACACACACACACACACACACACACACACACACACAGTACACACAGTACACACATACATACACACATACACACATACATACACACATACATACACACATACATACACACATATATATATATATATATATATATATATATATATATATATATATATATATACACACACACACACATATATACTGATTGGCTTCATCACTTTGTCTCCTCTCCACAATACGATGATATGTCATGGGTGTTCTGACGCAATATGGCTGCCGTCTCATCATCCAGGTGGATGCTGCACATTGGTGGTGGTTGAGGAGATTTCCCCCCTTCCATATGTGAACCGTTCCCATAGCTTGGCGTGATTCTATATGGTCTTTAGACAATTGGCACAACCCAAAGGTGTTCCCCTAGCATCAGCTACTGACACATTGTCTTGTTTCCTACTCAAGGACTAGGGCTTATACTATGTGTAACCCAGAAGTTTTTAAAAATATATATGAAAATGAAAAGGTTAAGATTAGGAAATAGTGTAAAGTTTGTTCAGTATAAAATTCATTTATATCATTATAATTTCAATGGAGAGTGTTCATGAAACACAAAAAACTTGTGTGTGTGTGTGTGTGTTTTTGCACAATTTTGTGCGGATTCTAATCTGTGTCTATTGTTATGACAGAGGAGTCTGAATGAAAGCTTTGGGGATGACGAGTATACAGCTGCCAGGAAAGAAGTTCTCACTCACATGTGCTCCAGGCCAATGCAGGTGAAGATGTGCTCCAGTTATTAACAGTTTAAATCCACTTTCTGTTCATCCATTCTGATGTATATGTCCACACCATGTTGAGTGGGAAGAGGATGTTGTCTCTTTCACACCCAATTCAGCTGCTTCACTGTTTACATTAGCTATGTTTCCATCCATCTATTTTTATGCGCATTTGCATAATTCACTTTAAATAACGCTGGATGGAAACGCCAAAATGCGCATAAATTCTCAAATTATGCGCAAGTCATTTATTTTATGTGAAGTTGTTTTATCTAGTGGCTTCTCCTACTGCAGCAACTTCCATTTTTCTTATGATATTTAGCGCCAGTTTATCAGGAAGTGACAATTTTGCTCTCTTTGGCTCACTGGATGGAAACTGTTCATTATTCACAAATGTTTTATGCGATATTCCAATTTTGTGCTTAAATTAAATATGCAACTTTGGATGGAAACACACCTATTGGCAGCTACCTATCTTAAAGATTGATTCTAGCTTGATACTCTTAGCATAAAAATACATTGAACACTTAAAAAAAGGGCATTATCGTTCCTTTTTAATTAAAGTCTAGTCACCTTTATTTATAAAGTGCTTTATACAATACAGATGGTTTCAAAGCAGCTGTGCAATAATAACCAGGAAAATAATGATCAATGATACATCAGAATTTGGCGGTAAAGCAGGTTATCCACTTTGAGAATTAAGTTCAATAACATTGTTGATGTTGCAAAATTAATCAATTACTGTATGAAACCAAGTCGAATTGGCTATAATGCAGCATTACACTGGTGTCATCCGGCTCAATTCTTTTCAAGTTTTGTTCTCATACAATAGTGTCACTGCAGTCAAATCGATAATATTACTGAATATTATATCATTGCATTTTATTCAGTACTAATATGTATTTTATCCAGTATCAGTAACTCTATTCGTATCTAAGCCGTTCCTGTAGTCCACCATTTTGGGAACACTTAATAAAGGATTTTTCTTACAAAGCAACATAATTTTCTACCTGCTGTTTGGAACAGCCTTTGTGTGTGTATAAGAAGCGTCAATTCCATCCTGGTTGCGCAGCTTACTCTGAATTGTAACAGAGTTAATGTGTCAGATTATTAGAACTGAAGCAATGGTGACTGTTGAACGTCTTGTGATCTAATCAGAATTATTTGATATCGTTTTCCTGTTTAGATGGCGGTGTATTTCTGTTCGGGAGCTCTGAAGGATGAGAAGTTCTTCCGTCATTATGCTCTGAATGTGCCACTTTACACACACTTCACTTCACCTATACGACGCTATGCTGATGTCATAGTGCACCGTCTACTGGCCGCCTCCATTGGTGAGTTACTCGTGTTCAAGAGTCAGGGTGCATGTGACTATTGCTTGACTGAAGGCTTTCTGTAATGTGCTCCAGCTCCACTAGAGGTTCTCAACGTCCTGCTTGCCTGCTCACTAGTGAGGGAAATGTTCCATTATGCAATGCAACATTTAATAGAGCAGCAGGGAATCAGGGGTTTCGGCGCCGAGTCTATTTTTGCTGCACTACTCACACTCACTTAAAGTGAAAGCACACTTCTGATGGACAAAAATATGATTTCCCACAAAAAGTGATCAAAATGCACAGAATAAGCATGTCTAGAGTGTTTTAACAAGAACTGGAGTAGTTCACTGCCCCAGTCCCAGCTGAGAAGGAGCCCTATAGCATGATGCTTGCACCACCTAAGCCCCTTTCACACAGCACTTTGAACCTGGGAAATTGCCGGCAAATTGCCAGAGCGCCTTCTGTGTAAACGCAAACACGACCCGGGATTTATGCCGGGATCGATGCCGTGTTGGGGACCTAGTAACATTGCCGTGTTCAGTCCCAGAACGCGCGCTGTGTGAACAAAAGCCGTGATAATGCCGTGTCGTAGTGATGACGCTGAAGCCGGGATCGTTCGCCAGCTGTGAAACGGTACGTAATGCGCAAATTTATGAACGAATCAGAGAAAAAAAATGCACAAGCGTGGTTTCTCGAGAGAGAGAAATCGCAGCTCATAAGCAAACTTAAGACGCTGCTGAGACATTAAAGTCACATCGATGTCACGTGTCTTTACGGGATTTTTACGGGTTGTGTGTGAACGCACTCTCTGATTCCGGAAAAATCACTGGCAGTGTGAATGAACCAAAATCAAACGAACCCGGGTCAAATCCCGGGTCACTTTATCCGTGTATTTTCCGGAATCTCTGTGTGAAAGGGGCTCTAGCTTCATTGTGGGTATGGTGTTATTTGGGTGATGAGCGGTATTGTTTTCAGCCAAACGTACCTTTTAAAATCATGGCCCAAAAGTTCAAACCAATTTGGGTTCATTAAACCATAATTATTTTAAGTCAAGTCACCTTTATTTAAATATCTCTTTTTTACAAAACAGATTGTTTTAAAGCAGCTTTACAGTGATAAGAGATCAATGATATTGTTGAATATTAAGTGTCACCAACTAAGCAAGCCAAAGGCGACAGTGGCAAGGAACCAAAACTCCCATCAGGTGACAGAATAGAGGGGGGAAAAACAATTGATCATGATTCAGGCAGCATTACAGGTCAGAAGTCAGATTGGATCAGAACATTCAGAATATTTTTCCAGTTCCATCTGGTTGAAGATCGGAGTCACGCCGGTATGGAGACGGGTTTGTTGAGGATCAGTGCCGATGGCTGTTGTGTCGATGAGGTCTTCACAGGGGAGAGTCTAATTGACACAATCTCTGCTGACACTTCAGGGATGTGTTGTGGTCGTGTCTAGGTGCAAGTCCACCATCTGATCTGGATACGGCCCGGATCCGGCTGACTTCAGTAAAACTCGGGATAACCAGAGAGACTAATATTAGCATAGATTCCATTCTTCTTATGATGTAAGAGTACATTGGATTTTATAGGAAATGTTCCCGGTTCCGGCTGACCTAATTTATGCAGCCTAACAATCATTTAACTGATTTGAATAATAGATATGTATAATGTTCTATGTTTATGCCAGGCTAAAGAGATGTGTTTTTAGTCTAGATTTAAACTGACTGAGTGTGTGTGCTTCCCGGACAATGCTAGGAAGACTACTCCAAAGTTTTGGTGCTAAATACGAAAAGGATCTACCGCCGTCAGTCGATTTTGATATTCTAGGTATTATCAACTGGCCAGAATTTTGAGATCGCAATAGACATGAAGGACTAGGGATGGGATGGTATGAAAATTTAATAATACGATTATAGTGACCAAAATTATCGCGATTATCAATATTATCACGGTTTTGTTAAAACGAGATGAAAGTGTTCAAAAAGAGTTGATGCTCACACTGAAGACATTTCAACAAGTTTTATATTTGAAAATCAACAAACAACAAATAAAACAAGTAGCTCTATGCACTTTTTAAAGCATTTCCTTCCTTATAATGACGGTCGTCAATAGCAACGCATTATAACACCGTGCACATCCATTGTAACGGACACCTGTTAAGTAGTGTTCATGACATGAATGTGGATGTGCCTTTAAGATAACTTCTTCTGTGGCGTACGTTATTGTATGCATGCTGTTTTTATGTGAGCGCGCACGCACAGTGAGAGTGAGACTGCTCACGCAAAGAGGAAGATGACTGCTCTACTGCTGACCGTTGTTTTATTATAATGTGTTTACTTACACTTTGATTTGTAGCGTGTTTTCTTTTCCCTTTTAACATTCGCTCTTCGACATGTATGTGAAGAGTGTGCTTAACTGAGAGAAAACATCTATAAAAGTCTTGTGGAACTACCAGTTCATTTGCACTGTCTCGTATTCTTCATCTGGGCAGACTTCAAACTCTCTGACAGACGTTACAACATGTATCACAATGGACGCGCTCTCTCGTTTCATTCAAATACAACTTGCCGTCTTGCGTCTCCGTTTTTAATTGTATTGAAAATTAAATCAGAGTTGATTCATTGTTTACATAGTTTGATAATATTGTTGTGATCATCTTGTCTGAACGATTGTTTTGTACGTTGTACATAATGGATTTATAAACAGGTAATATTTAAAACATTCATCTCAATTCAATGTCCCCGTAATTATGTGGTAAAAAAAAAAAAATTGGTGTAATAAGTGTATAATGAATAAAAATTATTATCCCTTAAATGTCACTCTAGTAGGTTTGAACTTGTTCGTTCGTCTTTGGCTAAGCTAAGTTACTTGCTGCGAACTTTTCTTTGCGGAAGCTTCACATTTATTTCAAGTGATTGATATAAAATAGTTCAACTTAAAACAACATTTTATGCCCAATTATTTCCCAGACGTAGTTTTGGTATTGAGGTCAAAGTTAACTTGCCTTGCGTTCGCTATACAACAGTTAATGGTACACAAGACGACTCGGCAGATCTGAAGTTTCTATTTCTTGTGCATGTTCTGCTGACAGGGTGACCATCCTCGATTAGGTTTCCCTCGGGACTTTTGTTAAAGCCAAAATATGACCACACCTCAGAATTGGTTCTTTTAAAAGGCTGAAAAATCTCCCGAGCACGGTCACTGCCTTCCGCAATTGACCTTTCGCCGGCCCCTCCCCCAAAACGGCCATTGTCCAATCACACATCATAGCAACCGTTACTATGTGAGCAGGTCCGACAAAAATTAGCAAGATGGTGAAGCGTGCGCCCATGGCGTTTGTAAATCGGACACTACATACCCCGAGAGATTGTCTGGAGGAGTTATGCTCTTTCCATTCCCAAAGCCGAAAACACAACGTGAGCGGTGCCTACAATGGATAAAACAGTGTGGACGGCCCCAATCCCAGTTAAATGTGTCGAACATTACGAAGCATAAATACGTCTGCTGGCTGTGGTATCGATGGCTACTTAAAGGTTTTTTTGTTTTGTTTTTCTGATCTGAAAAACGATCCTATCTGTAACTCAAAAAACATAATATTGTCTGAACCGCGAGTTTTATGATCCGTTGCCCCACTAATAAATATTATGGTCTCAACCGCGATTTTTGTGATCTGTTGTCCCCCTAATAAATATTATGGTAAGTGCATTATGAAAGACAATCAATGAAAGTTGTTTAGATGCAAATTAAGGCTATGTCTGGTTAAACAGTTATTGTGTGATTTCGTTTATTGTGCTTTGTCAACTTGAAGCATGAATTTGAGAAAGAAAATCATTTTTGGAATAAAATGCACCACATACTTTTGTCAATGATATAGGCCTAAGTTATAGCTATTGTAAAAGCTTTCAGTTCACCTGCCTAATTGTAGTTGAAAAGTCAAATTAATGATATACTGTGACTGATCAAATAAACTACAGCATCGGCAATATAACTCCCATGTGTTTTGCAGCATTTAAAATGTTAGTCGTGTTATGCGAAAAAACACACATAAGAAATTATTTTTATTTTTTTTCTTTCTTTTATATTCTTAAGTATAAGAATATACTTTTATTTTCAGAGACAGTTTTTTCTTTCACACAAAAACGTTTCGGTTACTCACGTAACCTCTGTTCTCTCTAGAAGAGGGAACGAGTATTGCGTAGTTGCTACGCTACGGGAAAGCCTTTCTTTCTCGAGATACTGAAGCCAAAAATTATCCTTAATTTTTATAATCTTGTCAACGCAGTGCGGCAGCCTGCAGACCTAGGGCGAGCTACTAGCGTGCCCATTGGCTGCCCTGCGGCAACTGCAGCAGCCTACCGCTGAGCCCTTGGCGTGACGTCACGACCAATGAGCGCGCTTGGCGCGCTTACTGCGTCACAGCCCGCGAAAAGGGGGGTGTGGCTTAGCGTATATAAACAGGGCTCGGAGGCTGCTTCTCTGGTTTCTGTCGCATGAAGCGAAATGAGCTCGTGGCGCGAGCACGGCGGGCTACGCAATACTCGTTCCCTCTTCTAGAGAGAACAGAGGTTACGTGAGTAACCGAAACGTTCTCTTACGAGAGGTTCTCTCGTATTGCGTAGTTGCTACGCTACGGGAACGCCCTTGTCAACGCCGTGCGCGCCCAGCATCCACTGAATGAGTCCCAGGGAGAGCCCGGGGAACGTGATAGCGGAGAGCCGGGCGGCCTAAAGAGGGCTAGCGCCGTACATAAGCACACACTAGGGGGTTTGGAGCGGCACGGCCGGTCCGAACTGACAATTCCCTGCATAGTGCAGCTCAACCAGTAGAGCTAAATCACACACCGTAGCCCGCGCACAGATAGTGGGCCGGCATACGCGAGACTTAGACTGATAACACTTTCGCCTGCAAGGCGGGAACATCCAGGTTGTAAAACCTAACAAATGTAGAGGGGGAGGCCCAGCCTGCCGCTGCACAAATGTCATGAATGGGAATCCCGCTGGACCACGCCCACGACGAGGCCATGCCTCTGGTGGAGTGAGCTCGAATGCCCAATGGGCACTGCAGGTCTTTAGACGCATAAGCCACAGCAATAGCGTCCACTATCCATCTGGACAGGCTGTGTTTCGAGGCGGCGAGACCCTTGGTGCGCCCACCAAACGAAACAAAGAGCTGATCCGAGCGCCTGAAAGCGGCGGACCGTGAAATGTAGTTCCTCAACGCCCTGACCGGGCAGAGGAGATTACCATCGGCCTCGCTGCCATGCGTTGGCAGGGCTGAGAGGGAAATGACCTGTGCTCTGAAGGGAGTGCCCAAAATTTTGGGAACGTACCCATGCCTCGGTCTGAGAATGACTTTGGAGTCATTAGGTCCGAACTCGAGGCACGCGGCGTTAATAGATAACGCGTGAAGGTCTCCCACTCGTTTGACTGAAGACAGTGCTATCAGAAAAACGGTTTTGAGCGTGAGGTATTTCATATCCACAGTTTCCAAGGGTTCGAAGGGATGCGCTCTCAGGGCCTCCAAGACCAGAGAAAGATCCCACATAGGAACCGCGGGGGGTCGCGGGGGGTTCATCCTCCTGGCTCCCCTAAGGAAGCGGATGACGAACTCGTTCCTTCCTAATGCGCGGCCCCGCTCTGAAACAGAGAGCGCTGAAATGGCCGCAACATAGACTTTGAGCGTGGAGGGGGACCTGCCCGCGTCCAGTAGCTCTTGAAGGAAACACAGAATTCGCGATACCCCACATGTCTGTGGATTGAGCCCCTTAGCAGTGCACCATCTGTTAAACACTGACCATTTCGACATGTAGAGCCGCCTCGTAGAGGGGGCTCTAGATTGTATGATCGTGTTCATGACCCCGTCTGGCAGATCAGCCTGTAATCGTTGAGGCTCCACGCATGCAGAGACCAGCGCTCTGGATGGGGATGCCATATCGAGCCGCGGGCTTGAGAGAGAAGGTCTCTCTTCACCGGTATCGGCCAGGGGGCTGAGTCTGCCAGCTGTATTAGATCCGGGAACCAAGCTTGGTTCTCCCAGCATGGGGCTATGAGGAGCACTGAGTGGCGCGCTTCCCTGATTCTCTCGATGACCTGAGGCAGCAGAGAGACCGGGGGAAAAGCGTACAACGGGCCGCTGGGCCAGGTCTGGGCCAGCGCGTCCTCGTTCTTCGAGAAGAACTCTGGGCAATGAGCGTTGTCTTTTGACGCAAAAAGGTCGACTTTCGCTTTGCCGAAACGGCGCCACAGTAACTGGACTGTTTGGGGGTGTAGAGACCACTCCCCAGGGGGAACGTTGTCCCTGGACAGTCTGTCGGGACCCTCGTTCAGGTGGCCAGGCACATGCGCGGCTCTCAGCGAGCGCAGAGAGTGCTGAGCCCACACGAGGAGGCGTTCCGCCAGGGCGCAGAGCGTCTTTGATCTGACACCGCCCTGGCGATTCACATAGGCCACTACCGATGTATTGTCCGTGCGGACTAGAACATGGTGACCGTGGAGGAATGGGAGGAAGTGTTTGAGCGCTTTCTCGACCGCGAGCATCTCTAGACAGTTTATGTGTAGGAGATTCTCCTGGTCTGACCAGCGGCCATAGACCGGTCTGCCTTCGAAGAGCGCTCCCCAACCTAGGTTGGAAGCGTCTGTCGAGACAACTTTCCGGTGTGAAATCACTCCCATAGTCACTCCCGTGAGATACCATTCGGCTGCCAGCCAGGGCTGCAGGGCTGAAATGCAGCCCTGATTCACTCTGACTCGCAAGCCGCCGGCCGCCCAGGCTCGGTGGGGCACGCGCGCTTTCAGCCAGCGTTGAAGCGGGCGCATGCGCAGTAAGCCCAGCTGGAGCGCTGCTGCAGCTGAGGCCATATGCCCCAAGATACGCTGGAATGTCCTCAGCGGAACCCGGCTGCCTATTTGGAGGGATGCGGCGAGGAGGCGGATGCGGCGCGCGCGCTGCTCCGACAGTCTGGCCGTCATAGCCACCGAGTCCAGTTCTATTCCAAGAAAGGAAATTGACTGACGGGGCGATAGCGAGCTCTTGGTCCAGTTGACCGAGAGACCCAGCTCCTCCAAATGGCTGAGAAGCGCTGTTCTGTGAGACACAAGTTCCGTCTCTGACTGCGCTAGAATAAGCCAATCGTCCAGATAATTCAGTATTCGCATTCCCTGTTTTCTCAGGGGAGCGAGGGCCGTGTCCATGCATTTCGTAAATGTACGGGGTGCCAAAGACAGGCCGAAGGGCAGGACTGTGTACTGATATACTCGACCGTTGAAGGCGAATCTCAAGAATGGCCTGTGACGGGGAGTTATCTGGATCTGAAAGTATGCGTCTTTTAGATCGAGAGAGATAAACCAGTCTCCTGGGCGAATCTGCGCGAGGATTTTTCTGGTTGTGATCATTTTGAACGGCCGTCTCATGAGGGCTTTGTTCAGATGTCTCAGATCTAAAATAGGTCTTAACGCTCCGTCCTTCTTGGGTACGAGGAAGTAGCGGCTGTAAAAGCCCGACTCGCTCAGGGAAGGATGAACCTGTTCTATAGCCCCTTTGCGCAGCAGCTTCGCTATTTCTGCTTGAAGCAGGTGCGCAGCTTCTGAACTCACTCTCGTCTCCGTCTGTGCTGTAAAGCGCGGAGGGCGACGAGCGAATTGAAGCGAATAGCCGTGTTTTATAGTATTCAGCACCCATTCTGACGCGCCCTGAATCGCTTCCCATGCTTTCGCATGCATAGCTAGGGGTCGAATGGTCTCTGGGTTCAGATCGCCGCGCTGCGCGGGATGGGGAACCTGTATCAGAGAGGATGGAGCGGCGTGCGCGCCGCTGGTGCTCGAACACGGGGGCTGGTAAACAGTATTGGCCGACTGAACAGCATTCAGTAGCTCGGTCCCATCGGATGGAGCGTGATTTGCTGTCAAACATCCCAGGCGCGAGAGTGGCGTGGGGATTATAATGTCTAAAAGTGAGTGCGCGTGCTCGTGAGCGGGCGCAGAGTTTACACTTATGACATGGCCAGTGTTTGGGAGCTTTAGAGGGTCTGTGACCCAAGGTAACTGACTGGCAGAGCGAACAGCGGGTAGGTGTGAGCACAAGGCTGTGGGCACATTTTCTACACTTAATACTCGAGCGGCTTGCGTCCGCTTCATGAGAGAGCGCTCTGTGCGCGTTACCATGGGGACCCTGTTTGTGTGAAGCAGTGAGCACATGGGAGTGGGCACATTTTCTACACTTATAATACTCTCGGCCTGAGCCGTTGTTGCCCGGGGTAACCGAGTGACAGAGCGAGTTACGGGTAGATGTGAGCACAGAGTTGTGGGCACATTTACTACACTTAGTACTCGAGCGGTGTGTGACCGCTTTATGAGAGAGCGCTCTGAGCGCGTTACCATGGGGACCGTGTTTGTGTGAAGCAGTGAGCACGTGGGAGTGGGCACATTTTCTGCACTTACAACACCTTCGGCCGGAGCCGGAAAACCCGAATTTACACTCTTTCTGAGATTTATTTGGGCCGCCGTAAAAACGGCGTTTGTGTGCAGGCGAGCGAGTGGTATTACTGGCTCGTTGGCTGCGGTGTAAGCTGCTGCAGTAGCCTGTACTGAGGGGACTGACAGAGCTGGGCGTTTTGATGGCGGTCCGGCCGCAGCGGGACTCAGCCATCTTTTCCTCCCTGCGGGTGCTAGGAGGACTTCGCGGGCTCAGACTTCAGCGTTATCTTGGGACGCGGACCCCGGGGGGGCGGCGGTCTGTGACGGCTGGTTGAGCGCGACCTAGGGCGGCCGCCCTGGCGTCGCTGCGAAGCAGTTGGTGGCCGAGACGAGCGCTGTGTGGAGCTGCGCGCAGGAGGCTGAGCTTGAGAGCGGCCTGCGGCTGGGCTCGAGCGGCGGGGCAGGAAGAGATTCATAGCCTGCGACGCCTTCTGTACTTCAGAGAAGCGGTCCACAATCCCGCTGACCGCAGGGCCGAAGAGGCCAGTGGGCGAGAGCGGGGCGTTGAGGAAAACAGCGCGTTCTGACTCACTCATATCCGCCAGCGTCAACCATAAGTGTCTGTCGATGACGGTGAGCGCGGCCATGGATCTGCCGATGGCTTGTGCAGCGGTTTTGGTAGCGCGGAGCGAAAGGTCCGTCGCGCTGCGCAGATCTGTTAAGGCTGTGTGATCCGAGCCCTTCTCGTCCAATTCACGGAGGAGGTCGGCTTGCAGGATCTGGAGAACAGCCATCGAGTGCAGGGCGGAAGCAGCTTGGCCGGAGGCGGCGAATGCGCGGCCGGCGAGAGCTGATGTGGTCCTGCAGGCTTTGGACGGCAGGGCAGACTTTGAGCGCCATCTAGCAGACGGCGGGCAAAGGTGCGTTGCCACCGCTTCCTCAACGGAAGGGATGCCGGTATATCCTTTCTCGGCGGCCCCGTCCACCTGGGAGAGGGCCGAGGAGACAGATGAGCGGAGTCTAGCGGAGAAGGGCGCGTTCCACGACTTCGATAGCTCCGCATGGAGCTCGGGCAGGAAGGGTGCTGACCTAGAGGCTGGCGCTTGGCGGCGGCTAGGCAGAAAACACCCGTCGAGTCGGTTCGGCGCGGGCTCCTTGGGTGGGGACCAGTCCAATCCCAGTCGGTCGACCGCTTTGGTGAGGAGGCGGATAAGCTCCGCGTCAACACTGGAGCGGGACCTGCCAGACTCTGGAGTCGAGGAGGCGGAGCGGTGAGAGCCCGACCATTCCTCGCTGTCCGAAGCAAGCAGAGAGCAGCTGTCAGCGGCGTCATCTGCTTCATCCCCAAAGGCGACGGCAGTGCAGGCAGTGGCCGGCCGCTGCGCGTCGGTGAAGGGCGGGGGAGAAGGAGAGAGCGAGGCTCGCGGGAGGGGCTCCGGCGAGCGCTCAGCTATAACCACCGGCTCGGGAGGCCTTTGAGAGCGGCGTTTCTTCTTTCGCGGCCCTGAAGAGGCAGCCGGGGAAGGTGGAGGATCATCAAACATGGCGAGTCGAGCCCGCAGGGTCGACATCGGCAAGTCCTCACACTGTTCGCAGCCGCCCGTGGAGAGGGCGCGGGCTGCGTGGTCGAGGCCCAGGCAGAGAGCGCAGACCACGTGGCGGTCTCCGTCGCTGAGCGAGGCTCTGCACGAGCCACAGGATGAGCGAGGCATTTGCAACAACGCCTCGCGCTCTTTTAGATGCAAAGTGTGTCGCGGGGCGAACACACACACACATACAACACAGAGCAGTAAAGGATATATTCGCCGGATAGCGAAGCAGGCAGGGAAGGCTGAAGGCGGCGAAGGCGGCCGGCGTCCTCAGGCTGAGATCCTCGGCGTGCTGGTCGCTTGATTCAACGGCGGCTTCCTCAGAGAGCAGCGATGCGAAGAGCTTCGCTGAAAAGACAGAAATCAGAGAAGCAGCCTCCGAGCCCTGTTTATATACGCTAAGCCACACCCCCCTTTTCGCGGGCTGTGACGCAGTAAGCGCGCCAAGCGCGCTCATTGGTCGTGACGTCACGCCAAGGGCTCAGCGGTAGGCTGCTGCAGTTGCCGCAGGGCAGCCAATGGGCACGCTAGTAGCTCGCCCTAGGTCTGCAGGCTGCCGCACTGCGTTGACAAGATTATAAAAATTAAGGATAATTTTTGGCTTCAGTATCTCGAGAAAGAAAGGCTTTCCCGTAGCGTAGCAACTACGCAATACGAGAGAACCTCTCGTAAGAGAACACAACAGTAAGTGTCTTACAATGCTTTTAAACACTTGTTTCCTTGTTCTTTGTCATAATCACAAATGATGTGTATGAACACAGGTGTTACGTTAAGCATTAGCCTCGATAGAGACGTAGATAGTAGTCGTGTCTCCTTCATTGCGTATTTTTATATTATAATATATCCCTCCACTGCATACTGTAAACCTTTTTGCCTCAATCTGGAGGATATCGCGGAGGTATTGCTCCAAAAATGGTCACTGACACGCACGGGTATACCTCTTTCCGTCATGGCAATCTGTCGCGCTGGTCGTGTTTGACCATTTGTTTGTCGGACGTAGCAACAGTAACTAAGGGGGGCGGGGCTCGGCGAAAGGTCAATTCCTTCTTGAATTAAAAAAAATAACATTGCGCGCTGCGCCTGCGTCAGACTGTTTCTGGCTGAACAGGATCTAAATGAGGAGCGCTGCTCCTCTTAAAAAATGAGATAGGTCTGACTGCAGAACCATACGTCATAGCAGTGTGAGGACGACAGCGCCAGCCTAACAGTCTGACGCCGGAACCGCATACCATACATATCCACCTTACATATACCATACCTAAACCTACCCATCTCCACCCCCTGACCCCTAAACCTACCCATCTCCACCCCTTAGATGCTTTTACCCCGCCCACTTCCGGCATCAGACTGTTAGGCTGGCGCTGTCATCCTCACACTTTTATGATGTATGGTTCTGCGGTTCTGCAGTTGGTTAATATTGTTAAAAATGGCATTAAGGTAAAGTGTTTTGTGAAAAATATACAGTCTACACACACATATTGCACACTGAATGGCATTATAGAGAAAATAATTGTGCCTTATGAGATCAATGCACTGTGTTGTCATTCATAAAAGGACATCATACCTATTATGAAACAGCTCATCTGTCGTAACTCCACTGAAATCTCCATGCTAAGCAAGCGTTCACAATATAACATCCATCTGCAGTTTTTACACGTTTTTAAACGTATTACATATGAGAAATATTGATATTCCGTCGGATTTTGTATAAAATAATCATCAATCCTATTGTAACTAGTTTTCTCTTTTGTAGCATAGTTGTGTGTTATTGCTACTATTTCTGTTATTGCCTTTCAATAAAGCTCCTCATTAAAGTTAGTGCACATAACATAAATATAGATTTATGGCTGTTTCCCCTCCCTTAGCCAGTGCTGAGGAAATGCCTCTCTACGCTTATTCAAGCCGAGTAGAGTAACGGTGATAATATGGCTACGTAGCCTACACCAAACACATTTTGCTATTAAGGGCAGCCTACCACACCATTGATGTGAACTTAGCTACACATGCCATTTACGTCAGAGGGAGCTATTTCAGGCCCTGTAGAGATTTAGTGAAATGCCCATGCTTTTTTATTTAGCTACTTCGCCATTTTGAATGTACACATTTCTCATATTTGTGTTATTGCTACTATTTGTGTTATTGACCTTTAGGTAATAAAAAAAAAAACCTTAAGATTATTGTGGGAGTATTTTTGTATTTTCTAAATACTAATTACTTGTATTTTATTTAAATACATTTTTCACATCAGTATTTTGTATTTGATTTTGTTACATTTCATGAGCCAGTATTTGTAGTTTATAACAAAATAGTTTTTGATGTATTTGTGCCCACCTCTGTTTGTAAGTAATCAGCAAGATTTTAAAATGTATACAATGTTTAATAAGGAGCCAGAGTGTTGACAGAACTGGGCTAATATGGTCATACTTCCTGGTTCTAGTAAGAACTCAAGCTGCTGCATTTTGGACTACATGTTTTTTCTTCTTTTTTATTTTTGTGAGTAATTGCTTCCATCTGTCCACCCTACCCAATAGCCCAGACATATGAAGAATACAGGATGTTGTTGTCACATGCAGCATGTGACCAACACTTGCCAGATATCCCTCCAGCTCAATTAATGCTACTGTAAGTTCTAGCATCCATCAATTTTGAACGGGTGCCCATTTGGAATGTCATTATGGTGCCCTGTTGTCTCCCCTTGTTGATGATAGCCTTCACAGTATTCCATGGCACATCTAATGTTTTCAAAATACTTTTGTATACCCTTCTCCCGATTGGTAACTCTTTACAAAGATATCCAAACACATCCTTTGTAAAGTCGACCAAGAGGATGCTAATAAATCCCACTGTAATTGAGTTACAAATTAGGTTACATGTGTGACATGAACATGCCAAGTTCTAGTCAACATTTACTAGAACACATTTGAAAGTTTAAAATTATCATTAATCCACCGAATGCCAGTGCAAGTTAATCCACCGAATGAAAAAAAGGATCTTCGTAATCTTTAGTCAAATTCTCAAAATCTGCTTCCCCTTTGGAACGGCTTGGGCAGAACATCCTTAACAACTCCTCTCCAATTGTCAGTCTGCTGTGAGCTAGAGATGGCGAGGATGTGCACTAAAATCAAGCCCCACCCTCTATTTTTTATCTTTCTGTATTGCATTTCATTCTGAAATGCACAACTTCTGGTTCATGCAGACTTTAAGTTAAGTGCTGTTTTATCTGGAGCCTCATATTTATTCTATCTGTGTCATTACAGACTGTGGGCCACGTTTGAGTCTCTCAGGAGAAGAAGTACACAAACAGTCATCCCACTGCAATGACAGGAAGACTGCTTCAAAGAGAGTTCAAGAGCTGAGCTCTGAACTTTTCTTTGCTGTCTTTGTGAAGGTATGTATCATAGCAAAGATGCTCAAGAGGTCAGGTTTTATTTATCATTTGCACAGATTGCACATAGAGTAAAAGTCTTCTGTATGTTAATAGTAATAAAGTAAACTTAGAACAAATTTGAGCAAAAACATTTTGCCCTTGATATAATGTTAGCATAGTTGTTATTGATCTGCAAAGGCAGAAATGTTGTTTGTAAACAAACCATTTATTAATGAGTGTGATGTTGCTGGTAGGAGTGTGGTCCTCTGGATTCAGAAGCTATGGTCATGGGGGTCCTGGACCAGTCCTTTGATGTGCTGGTGCTTCGCTATGGAGTGCAGAAACGAATCTACTGTAATGTACGTATTACTTATTCAACTATTTGTTTTCATAGCTTTTCCTTCTAAATAGTAAATTAGTAAACCAGTGAAATTCAGCCATACACCTCATTTATCAAAGAGACTCCAGTCTGCGTAATTATTTTTTACTTATATTTATTCCTTATGTATTTGTGAGGTAGTTATTACATTATATTAGTGTTTAAATGAAACGCATGTGTAAACAAATTATGAATTAATGTACTGTCGTTTCTCGCACTGTCGTTTTAATATTCATAATTTTCAGTAAAGTGAAAGTAAAGTACATGTACACTCTTGTGTTGTGACATTACTGTCGGATCTCTCTGAAAGGTGCATCGAACTGTGTGTTGTTTAAAAACAAATTCGCAGTAAAATGAAGCGAACAAATGAACAGTAAAATGAAGCGAACAAATGAACAGTGTCTTACAGAAACAATCTGTAATTTTGTTTCAAATTAAGTTCATCCACACTTTCTGAATGTTTGGATCATAAGGAAAGCAATGCAAAGACTGTTAATCAAGTTTCGTACCACGTGGTTTTTCATCCATAGATGTACCCCACTTAACACTAATTCATAATTAGTACCTAAGAATAATAAAACAAATTAAAAATGAAGCATTTGACTAGCAAATTCCCATGTCCCAATTGAAATTCATGTTTCAATTTCTTAATTATGTTTATTAATTCATAATAATTTGTAATTATTATGTTATATTATGTTATAAAATAATTTGTAATAATTTGTTGTCCCCAATCATGTTTCAATTTCTAAATTAGCAGTTTTTAGTATTAATATATACATTTACTTATTCTCTTTGACATAAAATACAATTTATTGTCATGCCTATTTTTATTTATTGCTTTAAACGTATTAATGAGTTTATGTCCCTTAAACTCGTCCACCCTGTTACATTGGTGCTATTTGCCCCTTCAAATATTAAGCATATTTAATATTTACTATGCAATGTGTAACAGGGTGGACGTTTCAAGCTTATGAAGCCCATTATTAGCTAGAAAAGAACAACATGCAAGCAGAAGATTTACGTTTAGGAAGAATTAAAATAAATTAAAATATATATTTTTTTAAATAAACAAATATTTTCATGTCCAGTATAAATTAAAACAAAAGGGTGGAAAGGATATGTTTAGGGATGTGAAAATGTAAAGTCGATGTCCCTACAATAACAGACCGGCGTGAATCTAATAAATTATTCATTCAAGAACGTTGTGCAAGTTGTAGTGGGAATTTAAAAAAAATGAATCATGAACTAACATTTTCTTTACAGGCCAAAATATTTAATCTTTGATTTCTCTTTACAGGCCTAACATTTAACATTTGAAAATGTATCAGCAGTATTTTTTAGCCTGGTCGTTGTTTCAGAAATTCAGAAGATATCCTGGCTAGACAGTTATTCTAAATGTAATAGTCCCATGATATATTGAGTAATCAACAATGAACCACCAGCCCCATGATTTTGTTGATATTGATGATTCAGATGATCAAGTTTAATTAAAAGCCCATTTTGCCAGCTGTGAAAACACCTTTAAATCCATTGAATGCTGTGGTAGCCAGCTGAGCTATAAACCAGCACACTATAAATGGCCACAACAGAAAAAAACATTCATTGCTTTTTAATAATGCATGAAATAATGAATAATAAATAACATGCTTTGTTTCTCTTGAAGTCATTAGAGGGACTAAAGGCGGTCAACTTCCGTAAAGTGGGAAAAAGACCAGAGATGACGCTTTTTTGGGAAACAGGTGACCCAAGCAAGGAGTCCATACAACAGGTGCGCTACTCCATGCAGCTTTCTTGTGCTTGCTTAAAGCCTCATTTTCTCAATATCTGTTATATTGGTGGGTTTATAATGAGTGCAGTTGCAAAACACAATGTTTACAATTTTGAAATGTTTTTAAAAAAAACTGTTTAATCATGAAGATGCTTTTACATTTATAACAGAAGCAGCAATCCACATAACAATGTTCTAAACCACTCAGAATCTAGCAACCACATAGCAATACATAAAAACACTCAGAACGTGCTAACAACCGCTTGGCAACACCCAAGAAACTGCCTGGGACACCGTACCAACTGCATATACACTATATGGACAAGAGTATTGGGACACCTGACCATTACACCAACAGTGACTGTAGTGTCATTGCATTCTAAATAAATAGACATTAAAATTAGAGTTTTTGTAGAGCGTTTCTGTGGGAATTTTTGCCCATTCATCCAGTAGAATGTCATGGCAGTGGAAGTTTGGAACTCTTCGGCTATGGAATCAGAAGAGCTTTGGTGACGTTTATGTACCATGCTCCTCAGCACTTGGTGACCCCGCTCTGTGAGGTCTTCCGCTTCGTGGATGAGTTGTTGTCATTCCTAAATGCTTCCACTTTCCAATAATACCACTCACAGCTGGCCATGATATATCTAGCAGGGATGAAATTTCACGAACTGACTTATTGCAAAGGTGGCATTCTATCACAGTACCACACTTGTTCAATTCACTGAACTCTTGTCTGATTTTGTGCACCTTTGGCAATGGGTCTGATTCAAACACCTGAATTCAATAATTTAAGAGTTGTGTCCCAATACTTTTCTCCATATAGTGTATCAACATTCTTAAAACCATTCAGAACCTAGCAACACCCTGGCAGCTGCTTAGAACACCCTAGTAACCAAATAGCAGTGTTCTCAGAAAACCCAGTTCACAAGAGCTAAAACAAGGCCGAACTGTGGCATAGGTAACGCAGGTAACCTGGGGTGCAAAAAGATAGTGGCGCGCCCGGAGACGACGGAAAAACATATGGTGAGCAGCAGCTTTCATTTCTGCTCCGACAGTCGCAAGACCATGCCGAACACTGTAAGTGCGTTTTAGAAATCAGGAATGGTGAGAGAACATTGTGCTTGGTACGTTTTTCGTCTTCAAACCAAACTTGGGTCTCCAGTTTAAATCCCGTCTGGCTAGTGCGCTTCCCATAATGTTTACTCTTTAGGAGAGTAGGCGGTCTTTTGTGGTCTGTTCGAACGCATTCGCCCACATGAGCGTAGGGCTGCTCGATTATGGCAAAAATCATAATCACGGTTATTTGGGTCAATATTGAAATCTCAATTATTTAGCACTATTATTACTGAGTGATATGATCAAAGTCTTATTTCATGATACGAGAAATTTTAAATTAAAATTTTTACATTTCACAACTATCGATACTTCAGCTAAAACTAATACTAGGTCAATTAATGTAAGTAAAAAGTCCTCAAAACAGTTACAGAAGACAAGTAAACAGTCAGCAATACAATAAGAACAAAGAAACGAATTACAAACAAAACCGACAAAAAATACAACAGAACAAAAATACAAATTAAATGAAGTGTGTTGTAAAGTTTTTCTTTCTTCAAAGCAAACCAGGAGACAGTTGGGATCGCGTTCAACAGAAGTTATTCTTTATTGAGAACTCGGCTGTACGTTGCTGTAGAAACTTCCAACATTGTCTAACTAACGTAACTTTACATGGTTTCTTTATAGGCATTTCAGTGGGCTGTCCTTAAAAGTGCTGAACATACACACAGACTTAGGGCTGACCACTACATCTAATCATCAAAAGACAATAGAGGCAATTACCCCCAACTGAGATAATGGTACCCCCCCCCCCCCCCCAAATGGTATAAACAACAAATGGTCACGAGACCTAAGATTAGGTAAACATTCACACACAGTTCAACTCTTAATTGGAAGATCAAAGACTAACAAAACCCCTGACTATTACAATGTTTAGACAGCTGACTTACAGCTGACTTCTAATCAGTAAATTGATGCCATCATGTTCACCTTGAATGCCCAATACAGTGTAGTGCACCTTAGTGTTTCATGTGATATTATAAAGCAAGTAGGATCAGCAGATCTTAAACATATTCTTAAATTTTAACCCTTCAAGTGCTTTAGGTTATTCAGGAAGATGTACTAACAGTAGTTTTCAGATGAGTAATAGCTTACAACAGAAATGTAATAAAGTAATCAAATGTAAAATAACACTGCTGTATACATTAAATATAGACTAACCCTTATTTAAAACTACAAAAGTTATTCATTCATAACTACAAAAGTTATTCATTCAAGAACAATGTGTGCTTTTGTTGTTTGATTAACATTTATGACTTCAAGAGCTGCACAGATCCAACACATTTCAAACACGCTTTCTCAAAATGTTTGCATTCACTTAAGATATAACCGACTGTGTTTGAGGATACTTACCAAAACGGCATTTCAACATATTTGTGTGTAGGCTGTTTGACCGTTTAGGCGCGTATCTGAAGCCCAGAGTAAAGTTTGCTTATGCCCGTTCCCCATCTCGGAGCGCACGCACAGGAGGCCGGCTAGGGAACAGCATCTCTTTCGCAGTTTAATGCACTTTTAATAACACTTTTTAATATCAAGCATGTCCCGCAGTTTAGTAGACTGCATTTTACAACACTCACTTGTTTGGCAGAATGGATGTTCAATTTGACTTGGAGAGGAACCGCTGTGAAGGAAAGAAAAGTGCGCTTGGACGGAATGCGGCAGCAGCACAATAATCATTTTAGCTTGATTTATCTTGTTTTTATAATCGTTGGAAAATCAGAATTGAAATACGATCAATCGCACAGCCCTACATGAGCGTCTACACTATGAAGGCATTTTGGTTCAAAGCAGCACATTCAAACAATATGTATTGAATAAAGAGCTAACATGATACGTATTGTATTGTATTGTATTGTATTGTATTGTATTGTATTGTATTGTATTGTATTGTATTGTGAGGTAGTCAACAATATCCAGATATAATATTTACGTCCCCTAATATTTTCCAGTACTGAATGGTTCATGTAACTCTTGTGTACATTTTAATTTTTTTTAAATATTTAAAAAGTAATTTGGAACAGGTTGTTTGTCAAATTTGTTATTTTTTATAAATGTAAGTAATTTGAATCCATTTTAGTGTTGCCAGTGTTTCAGTGATGCCAATCTAAAATCTCTCCCAGGGCACCAACAAAGTCTGGCTTGACCCTGAGCCAAAACCACTCAAAATATCATAGAAACTGCGGATCAACACCGTAGCTACATCTCGGAACATCCTAGCAAACACACACCATGGTTATTTCTTGCAGTGGATAATGGTGTGTTGTCTTCTTCTGCAGGAGATCTCCATCTTCACCCTGTTGAATGTTCAGCTGAAGGCAGATAGAGCTCCTATGAAATACAGTGCTGTGCTCAAGAGACCCTCAGCACTTGTATGAATTATCCCAACTCAATTTTTATTTCCGCAGGTTTATTCTTAACCAAACAGAAGTATCAATGGTGATAAAGGCTTCTCCTCTGCACAAGTAAACCATGAACTCAATTTTATGTGATTTTATTTGACTTCTATAGGATTTTGTTCTGAAATCTGCCAAATGCACATTTCTTTTAATTTGGGAATGTTAAGTGTTCAAGTTGAAATATTGGAAATATTTTGCTTTAGCCTCAGGAAGTGTTAAGTGAAGGTTTTGTTTTCAGGGATTGTGCCATAAGTTTAAATATTTCTATTTTGAAACAACATGAAATTCACCCTCATTCAGAGAATAGTTTCCAAAGTGAATTTTAGTTACATTTGAGGTTGTTGTTTTTTTTTTTTTCTGCCTTAAATCTTTTAGGATATGCAGCCTTTGAATGAGAGATAATCACTTCGGAAATGCCGTTTGTCAACTTTAGAAGTTGCAGATATGTTAATGATTATTTTGTTTTCCCAATGGGAAGCATTGAGCCCTTAACCATTTTATTAAGTGATTTTTGGACTATATATTAGCTTGGCTGAGTGATTGCTTTATTTTGTTGCAAATACTGGATCTGTTATGTTTTTAAATAGGACCTTTTGTTAACTATTGATAGATGCTTTTTAATTATTTTCAAGAATTAGTTGTAAAGCATCAAAACTTTTGGGACCCACCATTTGAAGAAAACATCTGGCAGAGAATTTTACTTTACAATCACTCCACTGCTTGCTTCTTATGTATGTAAAGGTACTGCCCCAAGTACCCCATACACTTGAATACTGTTTTACATACACTGAACGTCTATTTGATGTCTTTAAGAAATGTTTTAAAGTGTCATTTGTCTCATCTTATGCATTTCATTTAATGTTTTCATATGCTTATTTTTGCACATGGAATTTCAGTGATTGTTTCAGATATATCAACTATTTACTATTTACAAACTATTGATCTTGCAAACAATGTCTTCTCTACTGTATAGTGTGATATGCCAGTATAAAACTCTAAAACTGACAATGACTATGTAACACGTCCAAAAGACTAGAAAAAGGCATCTGGGCTTAACTTCATTTAAACCATTAAGTTCAGCTGAAGAATCTCTACAGTTAGCAAGATAGCAGTCATATGATGTGACAAAAAAAAAAACAAAAAAAAACAGCATTTTGTTTGTTTTACAAGAACTGCTGTGTAAATGAAGTGTTGCCCATTGTAAGGTTGGAACGTGCCAGTATCCATGTGTAAAATGTTTGTAAAATCTGCATTTGGTATTTAATTGGAAACTTGTGCTGTATGTACTCCGTTAGGGGTTCAATTTGATGTAAGTGCACATTTGTTGTAACATTGGTCTAAAAATGTAGTCCTAAAATATATATATGCAGTGTGAGTAATAGGGGAAAACCTGTGGTGTTTGGCAAATGAATATGGTTAAGTGTGATACTGACTGAAAAAATAATAATAAACACCACTTCCACAAAGTCTCCACCACCTCCATTTATTTATCATCACCTTTATTTATATAGCACTTTATACAATACAGATTGTTTCAAAGCAGCTTTACAGTGAAACAGGAAAATAATGGTCAATGTTGCAAAGCAGCTCTAAAAAGGCAATAGTGTCATTGTTCAGCTCTCATCCAATAAGGGGACCTTGGGAGAAACCAGGCTCAGTCAGTCAGGGTCCAGTTCTCCTCTGGTCAAACCAACAAACATGATGTGATTATGATTCCAGACTGCATCACAAGTTTGATTGTGGATTGTTATCACTCAGAATATTTCATCCAACTCCTGCTTGAAGATCGGGATACATCATGCCGTCATGTGGGGAGGAGGTGAAGCTGGCCTTATGGGTCTGTACAGAGGACTTGTCTGGTCAACGAGGTCTTCGTATCTGTCTCTAGGACTCGTCGAGTCGTCATGGGGTCCGCTGACATTCAGGGCTGCGTTGTGGTCATCTCTTGGTGCAGGTCTGCCATTTGGTCTGGATATGGATGTTCTGGGAAGTGTTCCTGGGTCCAGTTGACCTAATTTATGCAGTGTAGCAATCCTGGATTTGAATTATAGAAATGTGATCATGTGTTATGTGTATGCTAGGTTAAAGAGATGGGTCTTCCTGTAAATTCAGCCTGTAAAGAATAATACTATTCTTTTCTAAACTGAAAACAGACAGTAGAGCTCCAAAAGACCGGGAAATTACCACTCCACTTTACATTGCTCAATAAAATTAGTCAATTTGTCAAATCACAATTGGTTGGTGTATTATACATGTCAGACCAGTGTTAAGAGCTTCTCCAAGTATGGCTACTCCTTGTGTGGTAATGTCATGCATTTTTACGCCATGCATGTATTAACGTGCATGCACAAAGTGACTTAACGCATGTCTTTAAATTATGTTTTATTAACAAAGTTTGGGAGGAGCACATTCAGATAATTAACCTAATTACAGTTTTTCTGAATTACTAAAACACTAAACCCTGAACCAAATTCTCTATAGCCTAAACCAATTTGTTGAATAAATCCCTTTTTCTGTAAAACATTAAACAAGTTCAGGTAGTTAACACACTATTTGCAAATCTAATACACTCTTTTTGCAAAACTCTAAACATTCTCACTCACTAAAACACATTTCGCACAAAAGTAAAACACAGTTGTCATCGTTTACACACAACGACTCAAAATTGTTCACACTTATTTCTAATGATGTGACCAAACCAACTGTACATAATACAAGTCAGTTCAGAGTGCCAAAACGGACTCAAAATGTTGCACTGAATGTTGATACCAACAATGGATGGAAACAATATAAGAGGGAGAGAAGGAAGAGTGTGTAAAAGAGGGGGTGAACAAGGAGGAAGAGGATGAGGACGAGAAACAGCAAGGTGTGAATGTGTGTTAGTAGGCCTAAATTTATTAGTCACATTCTTCCACTTGAGTAAACTTAGGAATGAACTATCGCTACTTAAATATATAGGCTAGCCTATCTATCTATCTATATCTATATCTATCTATCTATCTATCTATATATATATATATATATATATATATATATATATATATATATATACAGGGTGCGATTTGAGAAAAAAACAGAGGGGGGGATGTTTTGAAACACTTTTATTCATAAAAATAAATCATGAGAACACGAACTTCATCACTGCATTTGCAGGAATTGTAAAATCTTTTTTCTTATTAACTCATGAAGTAGCCTATTTTCAATATTTTTACTCTAATAGCTTATCTTTCCCAACACTGTGGTCCTTGTTCATTTGAGTCAACCTGGGACTGTGAGTTCTGCTGAAGCTGGGAGTTGCCGTCCATCGTACCTGTAGTAACATTCTCATTTGCAGTTTTAGGTTGTTGTTTTTTTTGTGACGGTCCTGTCAATTAAATATGATGATATGCTGCTCTGGACCCTTTTCATTGTTCCCAGCTAGCTAGCTAGAGTTTTCGCGCTAAAATATTACATAAATATTTGTACTTGGTGACATTCTGAAAAGCCGTACATGGACCAAAGCTAATGGACAGGATCAGATAAATTAGCCGCAATGTCATCTATTGTCATATATCAGCCTCTGCTGAACCACGGATTGATTGCAAAGTTAAACCATCACAGTAGAAACAGTTTTACTGCTGCTGTTAAAGTAATAACGTTAACTTTACATCGCGATGCTGAGATACAGTGAAATGATAGAAAAGACAGATGCATTATAAATCTGTGTTAGTCAATTCGCCTCATTCGCGTCTACCGCTCCGCGCTAAACGCCTCATTCAACGCCTCATTCAACGCCTCATTCAGGACCTCTAGACGCGTGTAAACGCGTCTTTACATTGACACTGAAATCACTCGCGCCAGACGCTCAAGAGTGAGTGAGCAATCAAAAAACCTTTGCTTTAGCCCAGGCACGGCGCCAGGATTCCAGTTTTGGATGGGCCAGACCAATTGTGGGTGGGCCTTAAATTAAAAACGTTAAATTAAAAACGTTATCCAATCACTGTTTAACCTAATAAAAAAATATTGATTAATATAGCCTACTGTTATATTATCTGTGCGTATACATAATCTAGATTTTAATAGCTTGATGCTCTTTAAATATTTTGTTGCATAGTTAAGTGTTTCGGTGCATAGGACGGACCTATCCGCGATCGCTCTCCATGGTTCTGACCAAAGAAGAGCGCTTTGGAATCTCCATTACGCATCATCATACCTGGGCTGCATTTTCCATTGACGTTGTCTCTTAGCGCGCTACTAAGACTCTAAGGTAAAGGCCCGTTCACACCAAGCACGATAACTATAAAGATAACGATAAAGATAACTATATATGTGTCCACACCAACGACCGATAACGGTCTTTTTATTCTAAGCACGCGCGCGCCCGGATGATCCAGATCCACTTTAAATGCGCGAGACCTTTAAATTAGAATGGATTCTGATTGGCTGTCAGTGTTTTATCGTTCGACAGCTGGAAAAAAATCGTTCTGAAAGAGATCCCAACGATATCGTTCCTCATATCTTTATCGTTATAGTTGTGGTGTGAACTCTGTTATTCTTTAATATGGAGAACGATTTTTAGAATTATATCTTTATCGTTATCTTTATAGTTATCGTCCTTGGTGTGAACGGGCCTTAAAGGTATACTACCACTAAAGGTATACCATTGCTAGGCGTCTTCAGGGCTATCATCCACTCGCGAGGCAGAGGCGCTGGCGCCCTCCTATAGCAACGGCGCTGTTTTTGGTAGGTCTGTGTACGTTTTGATAGTTTGTTTTCCAATTTGAAATGAAATAAGCAGAAACGAGAAAACGGCCCCTTTATTCGTTTTTTCGGTCTGTTCAACAAAATAATAGTCCTCTACTGTGACTACAGATTCTTAAACTGTACCTTCGGATAATTTGTTTTTTCGTTTTTGTTTAAAAAACGGAAAAACGAAGAAACCGTTAGTTTATTGCATATTCAAACCTTCTCGTGGACATAAAAAAACGAGTTTCAGTTTCTTTTATTTATTGTTTTTATTTTGTTTTCATCACACGTTGTTATAATGCATCAAATGAAAATACAATAAAACCAAAAACGAAAAATGAAGGTTTTTAATGCACAAAGCGCGTATTATTTCACCGGAAGTTTACTGTATCCCTGGTTACTGGCGCTTGCGATCTATGCTTGCGACAAACAAGTTCATCAATCAAGATGGGGTCAGTCCTGGAAAATCACGCTGAAAACATAGTTAATATGATAAATAATGGAGCAACGTATTCTGATGTTTCCACTGCCTTGGCGTCCATTGGAATTGAAAGAGGCCATTCTGTGGCCAGCAGTTCCTTGGCGACCGCAACCTGGTAAAGAGAGGGCATTTGTCGGATGATCATTTGTTGGAGGTGGCAGTGGCCAGTGCTATTCGAGAGGTGAGTTTATTTTTTATAATCATGCTGCTGCTGCTGCTACTACTAAGGGATGTGTACTGTCCGCCTGCAATATCCGGTTTAATATTATTTCGTACAGACTGGACCGTCTTTTGGCCGAAAAATGATGACGGGTTACCTTGCCTCAAAGGGACTCCGCGTTTCAGAACGCCGCGTTGGATCAGCACTGAGGCTTGTCCATCAACCTTACCACCAAGCTCGTTTACAGGTGCCTATTTCACAGTGTTGTCTGTCTTTTCAGTTTAATTGTGCAATAATGTATGCAGTGTTTGATTAGTATGTGTATAGTAAAATTGGGGTATGAGGAATTAATACAATACTAATCAAAGACTGCACAATTAAACTGAATAGACAACACATTGTGTATGTTACATTATTAACCTTAATGAACTAGTAAACTCATACATTTATTACCATTTAAATTCCCAGGGAGCACGAAACTTAAACCCAGTTCCTTACAATGCTGAGTATTTTGGTCACAAATTACATATTGACCAAAACGAGAAACTCGTAATGTTCGGAGTTACGCATGTGATCGCAGTTGATGGTACAGCTACAGAGTCGTTGGGCATGCAACCATGCCTGTCAAGAACAACCTTACTATCTATGAGGAGGTGTACAGGTTAGTTGGAAAAACCCCTGTAATAAGAAATCATTAGTAAAATGAAATACTAGTTGACTTCTGGTGTTAAATGTGTGTTGTTTGAGTCATTCAGCTCAACTAATAGATATGTGTTTTAATATCAACTGTATGCTTTTAGGATTTGGGCCATTTTTATTAACGCTTTCCTTATTGTATTTCAGACCAGCTGTTCTGACCAATGGAATCTGGGACCAAGTACGTGTAGACTGTGGGAAAGAATTTTATTTATGTCTCTTTATGCAAGAGATACTAGCTGCATACAGATATAACACAGTAAGGGAGCCTTACAAGCAGACACCTTCAACAAAGGTGAGTAGTTAAAAAAAAAAAAAAAAAAAAAAAAAATTAATCATTTGTTTGAAACTTGTGGTAGGCCCTCTATAAGTTAATGTTTTTGATTCATATATTCAGTACGCATAAAAGTGGTGGACTGCAAGATTGTAATTTTAAGTTTTAAATCAGAACCACAGGATTGAGCAGTGTGGCCGGAGATAAACAACCGGGTCAATTACCCTATTAAGGAGGCTTTGATTCAGCTGACTGACCAGGAAATGATTGACATGGAGGACCCCACCACTCGCTACTGTGTGTCTGATCTCGCATGTCAGATAGGCCGTATTGGTGTAGGAAGAGAAGTGGACTCGTGGAATGCCCACAGAATACCAGGTATTCTTATTCTTATTAGCAACCAGTTTTTTTTTTTGAGAGACAAACTAAAAACACTTAATTTTTTGCAGGGAGAGGTGTCCCAAATGCCTTGGGAGAAGGCGGTTGCTTCAAAAAGTTAAGTGAAGACCTGCTACCCAATTCCATAGTTGCTGCAAACATGTACTTACAAGAGATGGGATCCTCTCTGACCACACCAACAACATTTGACATCTACCCTTTCTTAACAGAAGAGGACTGTGCATATGCAGAGCAGTCGTTTATTGATCAGTTTCCTGACCTGTCTGTCCTCTACAACAGTGTAATTAACAACAATTACAGAAATGTTCAGGAAGCAGTTATGTGCCTTATTAACATTACTCACCGATATTCAAATCCTTAAAGGCAGTGTATCTACATGCACTCTTTGTGAAGATAGTGGAATTTAATTTTTTGATTATATTTTTAAATAAGATTGTGGGTCTCATTTTGTGAACCAAATTTAGTGAATTAAGTCTTCTTAATGAACATTTCTATTTTTTGTTAAGATTTGTACAACCAGTAGCTGTAATTGAGCAAATTAAAGTTTATCAAGCAAGTACTTGTTTGAACAAAATATTTATTAAAACACATTCATTGAACAATGTTAAATACAATTTTTATACCAATGAGGGAAGACAAATAAAACATCTTAAAAGATTAATGCTCCTTAATTCTTTGCCCTGGAATGTATGCAAAGCTCTGTGAATGTGTGGGATTTCTCAACCTGGAACTTCTTCCCTGGAAAACAAACACCTTACCAATTCTAGTATAACTACAGTATCTATAAGTTGGGATGATACGTTTTTTTTTCGTGAACTTTTACAACCTGGAACATTGTTGTACTGAAGTATTATTTTATAAACTCCACTGCAGAAAAAAAAACAAAAAAAAAACCTGTACTGTAGTTAAAGATTTTAAATTTGTGTGCAATTACACACTCTGGAACACTTTTAAAGGAACAATTTTACATGCTCCATATCAGAAAAAAAAAAAAAATTGTAGGTAAGGATTTTACTTTTGTGTGCAATTTCACATCCTAGAACACCATGTCTATAAGAAAAAATGCTTCTTCAGAGAAGCATTTTACAACACATTTCAAACTAACTCTTTCACAACATCTAGAACAGTTGACAGACCAGCCACCCTGATGATGTTTAGCACAGAGAACTCAGACCTGCACTTTAAGCATTGGTTTGATGTTAATGCCCATTCTTCAATGCAAGCTCTACACCCAATGATGCTCCGGCAACATTCGGACAGCATTGGCTCACTGATGATGTCTGTAAAAGAATGGAGGATATGCATTAAAACTATGTCAACATTTTTTGTTGCCTACATTTTAGCATGTTGAGGTATACTGGAGTATATACTGATTGCAAAATAAGTTGCAAAATAAAAATATTTAAGAAGCACTATTCATTCTTTAGAAAAACTAAGTAAAAGAAAAGCTGGTAAAGGAAAAGTTGTTCAGTTTTGTTCAGTTCATTGCTTAGCCATTTGGAGTCAAATTCACGCACACATCCATAAAAAGAAAAAGTGTAGTGTAGTCCAGGGTATGTGAATGCTGCACACAAATATGGCAAGTTACACTACTCACAATAAGTTAGGGATATTGTTATTTACATGAGCTATTCCTATTTGGTCTGAATTTTAATGAAATAAGTAAAAGTATCCTTTGATATTACTAATAATGAATGAGAAGAAACACCATTTTCATTAGTGTAATATTTATTACCCCAAAAATGTAGACAATAACAAGGGTAGCCCCAAATAACAAAAATTGACAATGTCAGTGTTTCCACCATTTGCTGCAATGACAGCTTGACAGCGACGTCTCGCTCACCTCGCCTTCTCCAGCAACACTGACGACCATCATTTCTGTGCAAGGTGACCCGACACTCAGTGTTGCTTTAGAAGGCGAGGTGAGCGAGACGCCGAGGTCAACATGGTCCCCAGGGTTAGCTTTGGTGGAGGAGGTGTTAAAACAGTATGAACTACAAATAAAGTCAGTATGTGAGGCTAAATAGATGTGTTTTAGTCTGAATTAGGTAAGATGTGTGCTTCCATTTCAGTTTCCACAAATCCCTTCACTCGATTGGGATGTTCTCTTTTGTTCTGGGCGGCAAGTGCAGTAACTGTAACATCGGGCATATTTTGTAGTATTAAACACATATTTATACCGACTTAATCAGGCTCCGAAAATTCTTCACAAAGAATGGCCTTCTCAGCTGCCATAGTTGCAACTCTTGAGTCATCAGAACAGTGTGTTCAACGCATCACCGTTTCTGTTTAAAAAAACGTTGTGCAACGTTTTGTCGGGGCTGAACGCAGCCTAGATGTCGGACATGTAACCTATTTATGTCCGACACGGTCAGACATGTATTTATCATTGAGTCCAGAGAAAATTTAAGGTTTTGATATTAAGATAATCTACTTCTTTTTCAAAATATAATGCATAGTGTTAGTAGACCTAAATTTATTAGTCACATTCTTCCACTTGAGTAAACTTAGAATCAACTATCGCTACTTAAATATATAGGCTAGCATATACAGTATATATATATATATATATATATATATATATATATATATATATATATATATATATATATATATATATAAGGGTGCGATTTGAGAAAAAAAAAAAAACAGAGGGGGGGGGGGTGTTTTGAAACATTTTTATTCATAAAAATAAATCATGAGAACATGAACTTCATCACTGCATTTGCAGGAATTGTAAAATCTTTTTTCTTATTAACTCATGAAGTTGCCTAACGCAATATTTTTACTCTAATAGCTTATCTTTCCCAACACTGTGGTCCTTGTTCATTTGAGTCAACCTGGGACTGTGAGTTCTGCTGAAGTTGGGAGTTGCCGTCCATCGTACCTGTAGTTCTCATTTGCAGTTTTAGGTTGTTGTTGTTTTTTTTTGGGTGACGGTCCTGTAAAATATGATATGCTGCTCTGGACCCTTTTCATTGTTCCCAGCTAGCTAGCTAGAGTTTTCGCGCTGAAATATTACAGAAATATTTGTACTTGGTGACATTCTGAAAAGCCGTACATGGATCAAAGCTAATGGACAGGATCAGATAAATTAGCCGCAATGTCATCTATTGTCATATATCAGCCTCTGCTGAACCACGGATTGATTGCAAAGTTAAACCATCACAGTAGAAACCGTTTTAGTGCTGCTGTTAAAGTAATAACGTTAACTTTACATCGCGATGCTGAGATACAGTGAAATGATAGAAAAGACAGATGCATTATAAATCTGTGTTAGTCAATTCGCCTCATTCGCGTCTACCGCTCCGCGCTAAACGCCTCATTCAGGACCTCTAGACGCGTGTAAACGCGTCTTTACATTGACATTGAAATCACTCGCGCCAGACGCTCAAGAGTGAGTGAGCAATCAAAAAACCTTTGCTTTAGTTTGCTTTAATTAAAAACGTTATCCAATCACTGTTTAACCTAATAAAAAATATTGACTAATATAGCCTACTGTAATATTATCTGTGCGTATACATAATCTAGATTTTAATAGCTTGATGCTCTTTAAATATTTTGTTGCATAGTTAAAAGTTTCGGTGCATAAGACGGACCTATCCGCGACCGCTCTCCATGGTTCTGACCAAAGAAGAGCGCTTTGGAATCTCCATTACGCATCATACCTGGGCTGCCTTTTCCATTGATGTTGTCTCTTAGCGCGCTACTAAGACTCTTAAGGTATAACTTAACTAAAGGTATACTACCACTAAAGGTATACCATTGCTAGGCGTCTTCAGGGCTATCATCCACTCGCGAGACAGAGGCGCTGGCGCCCTCCTAGCAACGGCGCTGTTTTTGGTAAAACATGATTTTGACCACACAAGTTTTGTTTTGTAGAAAACTCATTTAAAAAAATTAAATGAACAACTACTAATCGACTAGAAAAAAAAAAACATTCTGGGTTGGGCGAGCGACCCTGCGTAATGACCGAGCGGAGCGGAATATATTCAGAAATGCGCTCTCCGCTCACGAGCTCTGATCGGAACAAACCCGAACTAGCCTACTGTCTGCTGAACTTGTGCAGAAACATCAAAATAGACATAGCCAGCTTTTTAAAATTGTTTTTAAAACTAAACATTTAAACTATTTTAGTACACATTATGAGCTTATTGACGATTTTTTATAATTCTTGACAAAATTAGAATATATTAAAAGGTTTTTTTTTTTTTTAAGTTTTGGGTGGGCCTGTTGAAAAGTGGGTGGTGTCTCGCAAGTGTTGATAGGCTATTACTCGTGAGATGTAACCAATCAGATAGCGCCGTGGGCGGGACATTGAGCAAGTCTGCAGAGTGGTGATTACAGAGGCTGCGGCAGCTATATCAGAGCCAGCCAAAGTAGCGCATTTTCAAATAAAATTGACTTTAATCAAACCACGGATCCGTGATAAGTTTTGTGATCCGTCTCGCCACTAGTGTATAGCACTGATCACTTTGAGGGGGGGATAAATTTATCCCCACCGAGGATAAAAATTAGGCAGGGATACATTGACCAGAAAGGGGGAAATCCCACGTGAATTGCTGAAACTGAAATGGAAGCACACATCTTACCTAATTCAGACTAAAACACATCTATTTAGCCTCACATACTGACTTTATTTGTTCATACTGTTTTAATACTCTGTAGGCTATTTTCTTTCTCATTTTTAGGAAAAGCACTTAATTACCATTGTTTATTTCTATACCAAATGTCATACACTTGCAATGAAGCTAAAAATATAAACAACTACATCATTATATCCTATATTTTTACAATAAAACTTACACAAACATGTCTTCTTATATCCTCAGTTGTTGCGTATACCGAGCTGCATCGAACACATTTGTAAATTACTTTCCTTGAACCCATTGTGCGAGTTCACTTTAATAGGCTACCGCGTGCTTTATACATGTTGCTGCTGATTGGACTGCAGTTCTGACACACCCACCAAACAAGAGAAAACGTATCTCAAACCCTGTTGCACACCGGTGCATGCCGTTTCCAGGAAACATGACGTTCAACCCGAAAACCGTAGCAAAACGTTGCGCACCGTTTTGAACTTGAACGTGCCCCTAGTGTATATCTATGACTTCGCACGACGGTGTAATTTACTTCCGGGTAAAGATAGGATCAGTCAAATGAAATACAATAAACGTACAAATAAATATTACAAATTAAAAAACGATCGGAAATGTCGTCCAATTTTCTAATACTATTATTTGATGACAACAATACATTTGGAAAACAAAATACAACCATTTCTGCTTTTTTTCTTTTAACCCTCTGGGGTCCTTCGGGTCCAAATGGACCCGAAGCGTTTAAATAAAAAAAATTAAAAAATCATAGCTTCATCGGAATGATCCGAAATTTGGTGACTTTGTTGGTACTTGGTATATGAACACCCAAAAAAATTGGGGACAGGATTTGAATAGTCTAAGTGGTTGTAAAAAAAATAGTCACACTCAGGACCTTCGGGTCCAAATGGACCCGCCATAGGAAATGAATGGGAAACTGGCAAAAATGTGACAATACAGAGTTTTTTTGTGCGTACAATCTACAAATCAGCCACGATCCAGAAAAAAAGCACACAACAGTGAAGGGGTGAATCTATAAAACATCAAGAGTGCAAAACAGACACATCCACACACACACACACACACACACACACACACACACACACACACACACACACACACACACACACAAACACACTTTTATACACATACACACTAATACATTCAGATTACAAAAATCTGTTTTGAATTTTTAAAAATCACAGCTTCATCGGAATGTTACGAAACTAGGTGACTTTTATGGTATTAGGTATGTGAACACACAAAAAATATTGAGGTCATGATCCAAGCATGCTAAGTGGTCATCACACTTCTGCTCTTTGGTCAAAAATGACCCCCATAGGAAATGAATGGGAAATTGTCAAAAATATGAAAACACAGAGGTTTTTTTGCGCATACAATCTACAAATCAGCCAGGATGCAGAAAAAAAGGACTCAACAGTGAAGGGGTGAATCTCTAAAACATCAAGAGTGCAAAATAGACACATCCACACACACACACACACACACACAAACACACTTTTATACACACACACACTAATCAATTCAGATTACAAAAATCTGTTTTGAATTTTTAAAAATTACAGCTTCATCGGAATGTTACGAAACTAGGTGACTTTTATGGTATTAGGTATGTGAACACACAAAAAATATTGAGGTCATGATCCAAGCATGCTAAGTGGTCATCACACTTCTGCTCTTTGGTCAAAAATGACTCCCATAGGAAATGAATGGGAAATTGTCAAAAATATGAAAACACAGAGTTTTTTTGTGCATACAATCTACAAATCAGCCAGGATGCAGAAAAAAAGGACTCAACAGTGAAGGGGTGAATCTCTAAAACATCAAGAAAGAGTGCAAAACAGACTAAATCTGTTCAGGCAAAAATCACTAGAATTCGCAAGCCTTTCTAAAGAGAGCTGTAAATCCACTAGTGGTAAAAATGTGCTATTGCGTGATAAAAATGCTCAGTGTGTCCACCAGTTGGCGCCCATCTCATTTCAAAAATTGCTTTCATGAGGCCTAGGCTTGACTCTAAAATGAAATACAGCTTTAATAAAAATAAAATAAAAATTATATATATATATATAAAATTTCTATTATATTCAATGGGAAAAAATGGGTCATAATTATTGCATAAATATTAATTATAAATCATAAAATTATCTCAAAACACCAAAAAAGAAAAGAAAAAATATTATAAAAAACAAGTAAAAAAAAAAAAAATTAAGATTTTTTTATATATATATTAATCCCGCCCTCCGGGTCCATTTGGACCCGAAGGTCCCAAGTGTGACTGTTAAACGAAGGACCCAAACAAAAAACAAAGCTGCACCCTTTTTTACATTTCATCTTTCATTCCGAAATAGAATAATGAATGAACGAAAAATACAGCCATTTCTGCTTTTTTTCTTTTAAACAAAAAACAAAGCTGCACCCTTTTTTTAAATTTCATCTTTCATTCCGAAATAGAATAATGAATGAACGAAAAAGTACACGGACCCGGAATAATAAAAATATAACTTTAAGTAAATATTAATCAAAGGCAATAAAATGATAAATTAAAAAACGATTAGTTTTTTCATTTTCTGTTTTTTTAACTGAAAACGGATTTGGAATGGACGGAAGATAGCCTACACTGATTGTGAACTAAGGGTTTTTTAGGCTTTTGCAGATAATCCATTGTGTTCTGCCGTTTGTATGAATTGTTTGGAGAAACGCACTTACTGGTTTGCAAATCTTAAGATGATTCAAGAAATGTACCAAAGCGACTGAGAAAAACTGCTCGGCCATCTAGATCTAGTGGCAATAGTCATGAAATGACTAGGATTTTTTAACTGATCTTTGCATGCAATGCAGATTTATTTTGTATTTAGAATGTGTAGAATGTCAAAATGTAATTATTGTTAAAGTTATTTTATTTACTTCTTAATAATAAAATAAAATAAAATAATAAATAACACACAAAAAATCCCCCAAAAATGCATTAAAAAGGAAGAAATATCAGACTGAAATGATATAAGCTTTCTGGACAAATAATGAAGTGTAATAGTAATTCTTCGGGTCATTTTGACCCGTGAGGAAAGAAAGATTTGTAATCACATGTGAGGAGAGTATTTAATTATTTAATTTAAAGGTTTTAATTGTTTAATTTTAAAAGTTACAACTAAAGGAAACGGATCGCTGGAAACGCTTTTCTTGAAAGAACTATACTCTCAATGTGTGCGCTCATTCATTACACTGGATTAAAGAAATACCTCGTGATTAGGATATACTCTCATTCATAACATTGCTTACAAAATATATCATAACTGCCTGCTTTTCTTTCACTGTAACTCATGAAACTCATGCTCTCATATGCCAGTTCTCTCGTTATACTGTCGCCAAAGCTTTCCGCTATGGGCTGTTTAAAGTCGATCATCTCAGTCACATAAAACACACTCCTCATTTCTCTAACTATTGCCAAAAAAATCTTCATTTTACAGAAAATAACAGATTTTTTGACGTTCATTTTCTTTCATTTTAAATTGTACTCAAAATTCTGTAAAATTACAAATAATATCTGTAAATTAAAAATTCAGATGTTATTTTATATTGTGGCATTAATGACAAATTGCAGTAATTCACATTTCTATACAGAAAATGTACTGTATTTTTCATACAGTATTTTTTCTGTTTTCTTAAATTACATACAAATGTATGTAAAATTACAAATATAATCTGTTATTAAACTGTAAAAAAAAAAAAAAAAAAAGTAAAATGATAAAATGATAAAATGGTCGAATGACTGGCAGCCCCAAAATACCCTGCAACATTAAAGTAAAACATCCTAAATTAAATAAACTGAAAAACACTTTTATTTTACAGGTATTTCCTGAATTATTATGATCAAATATCTTCAATGTAAAAAACAAATTATTATGATCCCATCATAAGTAAAATATGCTAATTTAAATAAAGTGAAAAAAACTTTAACAGAAATGTGATGTCCCCAGCAGTGTCTGCTTTAGTTGGGCTCACAACCCTTGAGTATTCAACATTAGTTTTTCTCAGGCTGCTTTAACTGTGTTTTTGATACACATTTGTTATGGCAATAAATGCAGGAGAAAATCTAATCAGATGATGTTGGTCACTTATTACAGTCATCATATGGAGTTCTGATTCACTGATTTAGTATTGGCTGAGGTTACATAAAAGAGAGATCATTTAATTTTATATAGAAAGTATATTTAATGTTGTATATTAAACAACATATACAACACAAACATGAAAAACATGATAATATTATGGAGGTAGATTTGTGTCTTTATTATTCAATCAAAAAAAAGGTTGCTTCAATCAAAAAATATATTTTCAATCAAAAAAACCCGTTTCAATCAAAGAAAAAAAGTGTTTGAATGCAAAAATATATTTGAGACTCAAAAAAATGCATTTGAACACTATTTTTTTTTGCTTGAAAATGTTTTTTTTGATAGAAGTGAAGGTTTTTTTGTTTGAAGCAACTTTTTTGATTGAAGTATTGTTGTTTTGTGTTTGGGCCATATTATGGGTAGGACATTTGTGTCTTTATAATTCAATCAAAAAAGAAGTTGCTTCAAACAAACAAAACATATTTTCAATAAAAAAATCACTTCAATCAAAAAATAAACCTTTTCAATCATAGAAAAAATGTTTTTGAATGCAAAAAAATATTTGAGATTCAAAAAATTGCACTTGAACACTTTTTTTTTGATTGAAAATGTTTTCTTTGATTGAAGTAATCTTTTTTGTGTTTGGACCATGTTATGGGTAGGACATTTGTGTCTTAATTATTCAATCCCAAAAAAGTTGCTTCAATCAAAAAAAAAAACATTTTCAATCAAAAAAAAATAATTTCAATCAAAGAAAAAACTGTTTAAATGCAAAAAAAAAAAAAATCATTTGAAGTGTTTTTTTTTTTATTGAACTTTCTTTTTTTTTGAATGAAGTGAAAAAAGTTTTGAAGTCGTTTTTTTTTTAAATCATTTTGACACAAACGTACCGCAGTGGGGGCGGGTGCTTCTCCATTGGTCAGACATGCTTGAGTGACAAGTGTCTACACCAACGACGTCTTTCTGACAAGCAAGTCATGGTCGCCACTCGCCAGCGAGCCAGGAAGCAGTGGTGGAGTTGTTGGTAAGTAGATAAAACCGTATTAAAATGATTGGTGTCACGTTATTAGCCTACTCTGTTTGATATTTCGATTAAACATACAGCTTGCTAACTTAAATAAGGATCATTATTGGCACAATACTTTAAGCTAGTAACTACTTGTACACTATGTCAGACAATAAGCATCACTTCATTGAACTGCCAGTTTTCCATGTGGAGTTGTGCAGGACATTAGGCTACTTATAAATAATGCCTGACACAGCTAGTTTGCGCACCGAGCAACGGAATATATATTCATGTTACCGGTGGTATGCAACATTATTTTCCGTACGGGACGGCATATGTAAGCCCCGCTCTCAAAATAACAGCATCTGCCTCTGTGTCTGCGAGCATTTGACTGTGATGGTGGGGAGACCACTACCCGTGAGCGAGAGAGAGAGCGGGACGGTCAAATAGCTGTAATCCTGTGGGCTGTGTGAGAAGATAGACTCAGGCTCTGCATGACCTGTTGCTGCTAAACAGGCAGCGCTGTGGGCAACAGTTGGCCTGTGGACTGTTGTTTGACCACTAATGACGTTACGTATTATAACACAATATAGCACAAGCACATAGCAAGCCTCTGTAACGTTACTTAAGTGAAATAAACAATTCAATTAGCCGTTAGCGCACCCTGCTAGCCTGCCTGACAATATGAGGCGTCAGATATCTAACACCATCACACAAATTAGTCAACGTGAGCTAAGTTAGCAAGCTGTATGTTTAATCGAAATATCAAACAGAGTAGGCTAATAACGTGACACCAATCATTTTAATACGGTTTTATCTACTTACCAACAACTCCACCACTGCTTCCTGGCTCGCTGGCGAGTGGCGACCATGACTTGCTTGTCAGAAAGACGTCGTTGGTGTAGACACTTGTCACTCAAGCATGTCTGACCAATGGGGAAGCACCCGCCCCCACTGCGGTACGTTTGTGTCAAAATGATTTAAAAAAAAAACGACTTCAAAACTTTTTTCACTTCATTCAAAAAAAAAGAAAGTTCAATAAAAAAAAAACACTTCAAATGATTTTTTTTTTTTTTGCATTTAAACAGTTTTTTCTTTGATTGAAATTATTTTTTTTTGATTGAAAATGTTTTTTTTTTGATTGAAGCAACTTTTTTGGGATTGAATAATTAAGACACAAATGTCCTACCCATAACATGGTCCAAACACAAAAAAGATTACTTCAATCAAAGAAAACATTTTCAATCAAAAAAAAAGTGTTCAAGTGCAATTTTTTGAATCTCAAATATTTTTTTGCATTCAAAAACATTTTTTCTATGATTGAAAAGGTTTATTTTTTGATTGAAGTGATTTTTTTATTGAAAATATGTTTTGTTTGTTTGAAGCAACTTCTTTTTTGATTGAATTATAAAGACACAAATGTCCTACCCATAATATGGCCCAAACACAAAACAACAATACTTCAATCAAAAAAGTTGCTTCAAACAAAAAAACCTTCACTTCTATCAAAAAAAACATTTTCAAGCAAAAAAAAATAGTGTTCAAATGCATTTTTTTGAGTCTCAAATATATTTTTGCATTCAAACACTTTTTTTCTTTGATTGAAACGGGTTTTTTTGATTGAAAATATATTTTTTGATTGAAGCAACCTTTTTTTTGATTGAATAATAAAGACACAAATCTACCTCCATATAATGAGATTTAAACATAAATCTAAATAAAGAACACATGTATGAAGAAATGGCCAGCGAGCGTTTGAGTGAGTCTCTGTCGCCATCTAGCGGCTGCAAGCGAAATGTAATGTTATTTTATTTTATGTCTGTTTTCCAGTATAGATGGCAGCAATCTTCCAATAAACCATGACACATTTTTCATGTTATAAGTGAAATTGAAAAATGTACTGTAGTTTTTCTTTAAAGTGAATTACATCTTACATCAAATTGAGGCAAATAAATTAAAAATACCATCATAATTTAGTGAGTGAATCATATTTTACTATCTGGAGAGAACCTGAACATAAGATCGGCCATGCTCTGTAACAAGTAGAAAGAAAGCATATATTTCACTTAAAAGAAAGCTTATCTTTCGCTTGTAAAAAAAAAAAAAAAAAAAGTATAATATGCATAATACAGTATATGTTAATAGTTAATATAAAACTTAATTAAATTGCGCATGAAGAGAAAACACATAAGATATCTGTTTCATTGCACTGCGTAGAAGCAATAGAATTGCATACAAGACATTTTCCGTTGTGCATTGCACATAGCACATAACATGTGAGTTGTTGCAGTGCATTGCATACAAAAACTGGATTATTGGCCTGTGCATTGAAGAATAACACATATATGTGCTGCTGCATCGGATACATAATCAAACTTAATCCGTTGTGCAGAATCCAAATAATGTAAAAACTATATGCACTGTTTCATTGCATACAAGAACTGTTTTGTTTCATTAGATTGAATACAAGAACTAACTTATTCCGTTGACCATTGAAGAAAAAACACATAACCTGCTTTTGCGTTGCAATGCGAACCCGTGCATTAAGGAAATAAAAATATATCCCCTTGCAGTGCATATCTAACTTATTCCTTTGTTTATTCAACAATAATAAGCTACTCATTTCATTGCATTGTATACTATGTGTTATCTTTTAAATACACAACTCTGAAATGCACTAACATTCTAATGAGAGTTATTAAACATGCAGGTGCAGCGTTAACATAATGTGTTAAAGGGACCATAAAATAAAGTGAAACCAAAGACTTTTAGTCAAATTTTATTTGCAACGAAGAGAAACCATGTTTGCTGTATTGCATTGTATAAATTATCTAACGTTTATATTGTTGCACTAAAAGACACACATCAAATTTCGCATTGCATTGCATAAAAAACTAGCTTGTGCAGCGATGAGACATATAGATAGCTGAGATATGTGCATATTGCATTCTATAAAACATCTAATTGTGTGCATTGAAAAGACAGCATTAATATATGCATTCGCATTGCACTGCAACAACTAACTTGTGCAATGAAGATCTATCGTTGTCCTTTAAAAGAATAACATGCACTAGTTGCATTGCAATGCATACACTGTTAACCCTCGCTGTAAAAAAAGGCCAAATTCTGACAATATCATACCATTTTCCATTAAAACAGTAATATACCGTAGAAAACAAAAATAGCATACAGGAATATACTGTGAATTAACAGCGCTCAAAGTCGACACTCAGAGGCTGTTTTCCTATTCACACCCTATACCCTCATTCACTATTCCCTACATTAGTTCACTAATATAGTCCACTTGAATGTAAAGAAGTGAGTGAATTGAGACACTGACCTGATAAGCAGAATCACTGAAGGACAGAGAAACAAGAACAGAAAAAACAGCCCGTTCTCATCCTAGGGCGTCATATACACTCCTGAACAAAATCTTAAGACCGGGGGAAACATTGCAAGTATTCGCATTTCACGCTGGTGGATCATAACCGGGTTGTAAGTACTGCTTCAGAATGCCAAAAGAAGAAACAGGAGCAAGAGACAAAAAATAGAGAGTAGGCAATTTATTGAAAACTGCATTTAAACTCAAACAGGCTGTTCATCAGCGGATCAAAAGTTTAAGACCATAGCCCAAAAATAAACCCACAACAGAACTAAAAGTGTCAAAAAGGACTCAGTAGTGAGTAGCCCCACCGTTCTTGTTGATCACTTCAAACACTCGCTTCGGCATGCTTGATGCGACTGTTTCCTGGAGGCTGCTGGGAACGTTGCTCCATGTGGTGAAGATGGCTTCACGAAGGGCATCCACGGTCTGGAACTGACGTCCGTTTTTGTAAACTTCCCTTGCCATCCATCCCCAAATGTTCTCAATGGGATTTAGATCAGGGGAACACGCAGGATGGTCCAAAAGAGCAATGTTACTCTCCTGGAAGAAGTCCTTCGTCAGGCGGGCATTGTGAATTGCAGCGTTGTCCTGTTGAAAGACCCAGTCATTACCACACAGACGGGGGCCCTCAGTCAAGAGGGATGCCCGCTGCAACAGATCCACATAGCCAGCCGCTGTTTGACGCCCCTGCACAACCTGAAGCTCCATTTTCCCATTGAAGGAAAAAGCACCCCAGATCATGATGGAGCCTCCTCCACTGTGCTGCGTAGAAAACATTTCCGGTGGGATCTCCTTGTCATGCCAGTAACGTTGGAAGCCATCAGGACCGTCCAGGTTAAATTTTTTCTCGTCAGAGAATAAAACTTTCTTCCACCTTTCAATGTCCCATGTTTGGTGCTCCCTTGCAAATTCTAAACGGGCAAGTTTGTGACGTGGGAGGAGACATGGCCTTTGAAGACGTTTTTTGTTCTTGAAGCCCTTCTCTCGCAGATGACGTCTTATGGTTATTGGGCTGCAGTCAGCATCAGTAAGCGCCTTAATTTGGGTCGAGGATCGACCTGTGTCTTCACGGACAACCCGTCGGATCCTGCGGCTTAGTGCAGGTGAAATTTTTTTGGGTCTACCACTTGACTTTTTTGTCCCATAACTCTCAGGATCTTTTAAAAAATGTAAAATGACTGTTTTACTAAGTCCAACCTCAGCAGCGATGGCGCGTTGCGAGAGGCCTTGCTTGTGCAGCTCAACAATCCTGCCACGTTCAAAGAGAGAAAGCCTTTTTGCCTTTGCCATCAGGAGATCATGACAGTGTGACTGCCTGAAGAACAATGACATGAAAGCCATATTTTTGTGCAGATTTGACCTTTTTATGGCTATGGTCTTAAACTTTTGATCCGCTGATGAACAGCCTGTTAGAGTTTAAATGCAGTTTTCAATAAATTGCCTACTCTCTATTTTTTGTCTCTTGCTCCTGTTTCTTCTTTTGGCATTCTGAAGCAGTACTTACAACCCGGTTATGATCCACCAGCGTGAAATGCGAATACTTGCAATGTTTCCCCCGGTCTTAAGATTTTGTTCAGGAGTGTATTGACGCTCTCGACATTTCGTCGACATTGAACGCACATGGCACCCTTTAGCGTCAATATGAGACGCAGATAGAAATGGGCCAGAAGGCACCTCCTAGCGGTCTAACCCTAACCCTACCCCAGACCTAAACCTACCCATAACCGAACAAAGCTCTGTGCGTCTCATATTGACGCTAAAGGGTGCCATGTGCGTTCGATGTAGACAAAATAGGCTTGTTTGAGATGAGCAAAATCTGCGCAGAATCGATCACCGGTGATCAGCGCGAGATGCATGGTTAGAAATGTGTCCGAGTGCGGTCCGCCTTGCTCTGATGTCATGCTGACGTATGTCAAAAATCTCTCGCGAGCGCAAGGCGCACCTGTCGGATTCTGCAGTCGAGCGCAGTTGCTCTCCACTGACTGCGCTGATCAGAAGCATGATGGGAAACGACTTGCTGACGACACAGCTTGATGTTCATTGGTTTAAACAACCGTGATGTATTGCTCTTATTTAAAATGTTTGATTTTAAAACTCTGATATCATGTTTTATGTGTACGTTATGTGGTAATATTCCCAAACTACCTCAGTGCGATGGGTTATGCAATGTAATTTTTATTTAAAAAAAAAGAAAAGAAAAAAAAAAAAGAAAAAAAAAAGAAAAAAAGACTGAAAAACATGTATTTGGAATGGAATTAAATAAGTAGGCTATGCTACTTTTGGTGTCTTGTTCATTATATTTATTTTAATATAAAAGCAACAGAACTTAAATTCCACTCAGTTTATTAGCAACACTGTGCACGAGCGTGAATCCGGTGAATCCCGCGATATCCGTCTTTGATCTCGCAGGTGTCAGATCCACTGCGAGAAGAGAGAACTGTCCGGCTTGCCTGCGCTTTTTTCACTCCTCCTCTCACTGCAGCCGCCTACTCTCGCATACATTTCAGGCGAGGCGAGGCGCATCTCAAACAAGAGGCTTGTTTGAGATGAGCGAAATCTGCGCAGAACCGATCACCGGTGATCAGCGCGAGATGCATGCCGGTTAGAAATGTGTCCGAGTGCGGTCCGCCTTGCTCTGATGTCATGCTGACGTATGTCAAAAATCTCTCGCGAGCGCAAGGCACACCTGTCGGATTCTGTAGTCGAGCGCAGTTGCTCTCCACTGACTGCGCTGATCAAAAGCATGATGGGAAACGACTTGCTGACGACACAGCTTAATGTTTATTGGTTTAAACAACCGTGATGTATTGTTCTCTTTTAAAATGTTTGATTTTAAAACTCTGATATCATGTTTTATGTGTATACGTTATGTGTGAATATTCCCAAACTATCTAACAGTGCGATCTCTATGGGTTATGCAATGTAATTTTTATTAAAAAAAGAAAAGAAAAAACACATGTCTTTATTAAAGAAAAAAAGACTAATAAACATGTATTTGGAATGGAATTTAATAAGTAGGCTACTTTGGGTGTCTTGTTCATTATATTTATTTTCATATAAAAGCAACAGAACTTAAATTCCATCCAGTTTAATAGCAACACTGTGCACGAGCGTGAATCCCGTGAGTGAATCCCGCGATATCCATCTTTGATCTCACAGGTGTCAGATCCACTGCGAGAAGAGAGAACTGTCCGGCTTGCCTGCGTTTTTTTCACTCCTCCTCTAACTGCAGCCGCCTACTCTCGACTACATTTCAGGCGAGGCAAGGCGCATCTCAAACAAGCCTAAGCCTAGTGTCAAAAGCGTCAGTATTATGACGCACAAGGATGGATGAGAATGCGTTGGAAAAAAAGAGAAACACAAAAACCACAACTGACTTCCAGCGACACTGAGTGTGAAACCAGTTTACAAACCAGTTTACGATTATTTCTTTCATACATGTACAAAAGTTCTTGTTGAGAATTAACAGAGATTTAGTTAATAATAAAGTTTGTTATAACCATAATGGAGATCAGTATTTGCTTTAGTCGGTCTCTTGTCCCTTGGCTTCTTACTATTTATCTCTCTCTGACTGAGAGTTTATAAAACATTGAGTTTATAAAACACATTTGTTATGGCAAGAAAGAGCCAAGAGGAAGATGATCAGGTGTTTTTGGCTATTGTGATACAACCATCCTGGACGTGTCTGATTCTCTGATCATTCCTGAATATATTTTTTGAATTTATGGGTATTTCATATTTACCATATATCTGTGAATCTACAACATGAAATCAATATTTCTGTAATCAGGTCTTCTGAAGAATATCATAATCATATAGTGCATTAAAACATTTTGAACTCCTGCTTGACTCAGACACACACAGACATCAACAATCAGCACATGAATCTCAACAATGGTGACAATCAAAAGTTTCATGTCGCAGTGCATGCTAAAGCACCCAGCATGCACTGCTGCATGAATAAAAAATAATAAAAATATTGCCACCATTGTTGAGATTCATGTGCTAAATTGTGATATCTCTGTGTTTCTAAAAGACAGTGTTAAAAGACAGTGTTAAAACATCTAAAAGATGTTGTTGTTTTTTTTGGTTTATGCATGATGTGTTAAAAAAATGAGTCATTGTAATTTATTGCTGTGGTTTCACAGTGGTGGTAATGTAACACTTTTGTTTGAGGATTAAACTCTGAATGAGTGAGAATGAATTTCTTTAGTGAATGAACAGGCAATATGATGATTTTGTCATCATAATCATTATAACCACCAATCATTCATAAACTGTGTGTGTGCACAAGTGTGACTTGCACAAAAACAGCTCAAGCAGCAAAAGAAACATTAATGTTTTTTAGCATCAGCATCCCAACTAAAGCAAGCACTGATCTATATAATGGTAAATTCAAACCAAACATTTTCAATTAAACATCTCAATAACAACTTCTGTAGATGTATGACAGAAATAAAGTCATACTGGTTAATAATAAGTATAATAATTTATAATGGCTGGAAGTCAGTTGTAGGTCTTGTGTTTCTCTATTTTGTGTTCTTGTGTTCCTCTTTCCTTCAGTGATTCTGAGCAGGTGTTCATCACTAATGCTCAACAATCACTTACATATTCACTTAATTATCTCACTGCAACACTGTCAATGTTACTTTTTACTCTTTGTAGTGTGGATTTTCCTGTGGGGTTGAAAGGGTTAACATCGTAAGATAAAAAGATACACCCACAAAATGTATTTTAACAGTAATAAACTGTTTCCAGTAGTTTACTGTAAAATCTTGTTTTTTGGGTCACCATTGTGCTGAGCCTGTGCTTCAGTCCAGGAGAAGATCTACAAACATTGATGATATGCTGCATATTGCTTTATTTAAAAAGCAGTGACTGTGTAGTTGTGGTCCAGTGGAAATCTCTTTATTTACAAAAGTTTTTGTTGTGGTTTCAAATTAATCAAGTTCATAGTAATACTTTGCTCAATGCATTATACATTTTAGTTAATACATTTAAATGACAGTTGGTCAATTTAAGGCAGTCGGTTTCTGCAAGTGAAATTAGTTACAGTGCCCTCCACAATTAATGGCACCCCTGGTAAATATGATCAAAACTGGCTGTAAAAAATAAATCTGCATCGTTTATCCTTTTGATCTTTCATTCAAAAAATTTGCAAAAATCTAACCTTTCATTGAAGTAAAAGAATTGAAAGTGGGGGAAATCACATTATGAAATAAATGTTTTTCTCCAAAACACGTTGGCCACAATTATTGGCACCCCTATAATTTTTTACGAGTAAAATATCTCTGAAGTATATTCCCATTAATATTTACCTTTTTTAGTACACCAGGGTGACTAGGAATATGAAACTGTCCAGCTATGACTTCGTGTTTCACAGGAGTTTAAATATGAGGAAACACAAAGGCCAAATTCCCTTAATCATCCATCACAATGAGTAATACCACAGAATATAGTTCTAATGCGCAGCAAAAGATTGTTGACCATCACAAAATAGAAAGTGCTAAGACAATAGCTAAAGAATTGAAAATCCCCATTTTGACCATCAGGGCAATAATTAAGAAGTTCCAATCAACTAAAGATGTTACGAATCTGCCAGGAAGAGGACGTGTGTCTATACTGTCTTAATGCACGGCGAGGATGAAAGTTTGAGTGGCCAAAGACTCTTCAAGGATCACAGATGGAGAATTGCAGAGATTAGTTGAGTCTTGGGGTCAGAAAGCCAAAAAAAAAAAACCTAAAAAAAAACCTACATCCCCACATGTTGTTTGGGAGGGTTTCAAGAAAAATCCTCCTCGCTCATCCAAAAACAAACTCCAGCAAATTTAATTGTCAGACATGACTGGAACTTCAAACGGCACAGGGTTCTGAGACTAAAAAAAGAGCTTTTTGCCAGCAAACACGCTAGATGGGTTTGGTGCACACAAGGATAAAAAGTACCCCATGTGTACAATTTAATATACCATTGGATCTTTAATGTTGTGGGCATATTTTTTTGCTGGAGGTCCTGGACTTCTTGTTCAGATACATGGCATCGTGGATTCTATCAAATATCAACAGATAAAAAATCAAAACCTGACGCCTTCTGCTAGAAATCTTATAATGGGCCGTGGTTGGATCTTCCATCAGGACAACGATCCAAAACAAACATCAAAATCAACACAAAAATTTGTTGCGGAGCACAAAATGAAGCTTCTGCCATGACCTTCCCAGTCCCCTGACCTGATGAGTGGGCTGAACTGAAGAGAAGAAAGCACAAACATGGATCTGGGAATCTGAAGGATCTGGAGAGATTCTGTATGGAGGAATGGTCTCTGATCTCTTGTCAGGTGTTCTCCAAACTCATCAGGCATTATAGGAGAAGACTCAGAGCTGGTATCTTGTCAAAAGGAGATTGCAAAAAGTATTTAATAAAAGGGTGCCAATAATTGTGGCCAACGTGTTTTGGAGAAAAACATTTATTTCATAATGTGATTTCCCCCCCACAATCAATTCTTTTACTTAAATGAAAGGTTAGAATTTTGCACATTTTTTGAATGAAAGATCAAAAGGATAAACAATGCAGATTTATTTTTTACAGCCAGTTTTGATCATATTTACCAGGGGTGCCATTAATTGTGGAGGGCACTGTAACTCGAGTTTTAGTGCATTTTTACAGTAACATACTGTAGATTACAGTAAAGAACTGTACAATTAACAGTAAATTACTGGCAATAGTGTTGCCAGTATTTTACTGTAAAAAAACCTGGTAAGGTCTAACAGTGTAAACATAACATATGCGGTGTTGCATTGCATTGCTATGAGGCGCCACGTAGGATTTAAATCAAACTTCCTTATCAATACATACATAACACACGTGCATATACACCTATAAATTACTCGCATATACATGTATACTATTGGATGTTCAAAATACATATATGTATGAGAGGCCGTTTGAGACGAAACCCACTGAAACACTTGCAATACACACTGAAACACTTGCGCTACACACTGAAACACTTGCGCTACACACTGAAACACTTGCGCTACACACTGAAACACTTGCGCTACACACTGAAACACTTGCCCATATATGTGAAACACTTGCGCGCACATGTGAAACACTATATATATACGTGCATATATATGAAAGACATGCGGTTACATAGAAACTCTTTGCATATACCCTGTAATCGCCCACGTACTGTTGTACCTGCACAAAGACTGCACTTTTCAAACATTCGCGCGTGTGAGAGAGCACAGACATTTTCAGTGTGTCCGGAAGTCATTTCATTGCAACCGGAAGTTTGGTTCATTTGGAAACAGAAGCGCGGTTTATTTATCACTGTAAAGATGTACAATTCTTAGTTTCATTCATGGTAGTAACATGAAAAATGAGCCATAATCTAGTCATTGGTGGAATATTGCTGCAATCTCCGGGACAAACTAACACTTAATAACATGAAATTTTAACAAAAGCCACTAGATTTCAAACATAGCCCACAATCAGACATCATTTCAATGTATTTATTTATTTTGTTTAGCTATAGTAAGTGTGAGCTTTGTCATCAAGTGTCATGCCATTTAAATGAATGGAAATTTTTATTTTTTTATGTAAGAATTCGGTCAAGAATAATTTGTAACCTTTGTCCAATTTCGATCTTGTCACAGCTCCCTGAAAACTATCAACAAAACGTCTCGGGTTACGTATGTAACCCTCGTTCCCTGAGTAGGGAACGAGACGCTGCATCGATACTCGATACTTTGGGGAATGCCTAAAGTATCGAGTATCGATGCAGCGGGAGTTCCCTTTACGAAAGGGAACGGACAACATCTGCTATTCTTACTTTTGTCAGATATATTAATGATGACAGAGAAAACAAGCTGTTCACAGTCCAAGTTACAAGGATTTCAAAAACAACATGGACTTTGGAATCCAAAACACTCAAGGTTTTGGAATGGAATAGAAGCTTGCCTTCAAAGCATTTGTTTCTTTTGTTTAGTATCGCAATATCGCGAGTGTTTCAGTGTGTAGCGCAAGTGTTTCAGTGTGTAGCGCAAGTGTTTCAGTGAGTAGCGCGAGTGTTTCAGTGTGTAGCGCAAGTGTTTCAGTGTGTAGCGCCAGTGTTTCAGTGTGTAGCGCGAGTGTTTCAGTGTGTAGCGCGAGTGTTTCAGTGTGTAGCGCGAGTGTTTCAGTGTGTAGCGCAAGTGTTTCAGTGTGTAGCGCGAGTGTTTCAGTGTGTAGCGCGAGTGTTTCAGTGTGTAGCGCGAGTGTTTCAGTGTGTAGCGCGAGTGTTTCAGTGTGTAGCGCGAGTGTTTCAGTGTGTAGCCTAAGTTTTCAATGTGTATTGCAAGTGTTTCAATGGGTTTCGTCTCAAACGGCCTCTCATATATATGAAATACACGTGCACACTAATATGAAATCCATACCAATACATATTATGTTAGTCATGAATGCATATACACTTGTGAATAACTTGCATATACATATAAACTTGACGCACGCATACTAAACACTCGCATATACATATAAACTTCCATGCATATACACCTATAAACACTCGCATATACATATAAACTTCCATGCATATACACCTATAAACACTCGCACATACATATAAACTTCCATGCATATACACCTATAAACACTCGCACATACATATAAACTTCCATGCATATACACCTATAAACACTCGCACATACATATAAACTTACATGCATACACACCTATAAACACTCGCACATACATATAAACTTCCATGCATATACACCTATAAACACTCGCACATACATATACACTCGCTGAACGCAGACACACCTATAAACACTCGCACATACATATAAACTTCCATGCATATACACCTATAAACACTCGCACATACATATAAACTCGATGCGCGCATACACATCCATAAAACACTCGCGCATACATAACGTGGATGTGTGCTTTGTGTATATATGTATATGCGAGTGATTTCATATGTGTATGTGCGTGAACTTTTCAGTGCAAACGGAAGGCATTTCAGTGTAACCGGAAGGCATTTCAGTGTAAAAGGAAGGCATTTCAGTCTAACCGGAAGGCATTTCAGTGTAAAAGTCATTTGTGTCATTTTGATAGTTTGTTTTCCAATTTGAAATGAAATAAGCATAAACGAGAAAACGGCCCCTTTATTCGTTTTTTCGTTAAAAAAAAAAAAAAAAAAAAAAAAAAAAAAACGCAAAAAATGAGATTTCGGCTTGATTTTTCGTTTTTTAGTTCACAGGCAAAAAACGAATAAATTACTTCAAAATTCATTTTCCACATGTGGGCGGCCTGACACGCCCCCTTCCGCCGATTGGTCAAGCAAGTCTGAGCATGTGACGTCATCAGTTGTCGCTCGGGTCTGTTCTACAAAATAATAGTCCTCTACTATGGCTACAGATTCTTAAACTGTACAGGGCAGGTCCTATTGGGCTTTCTTCTGTGCAACTTTACGCGTTTCACAGAAATCTTTACATCAGATATATTAATTATTAGTCTGCCACCAGCCTGTTTTATTTAGCTGTGCGGAGTTAAATCTGTGTGGTGAAGCTGCGCTTGACAGCGCCGAGCGGGAGAGGCTCACTGACCAGTGTTCAGTCAGCAGTCAGAACTTTTCTTTTAGACGCTCCGTTTTGAAACGGGATGGTGATTGCAAATACTGTAATGCCAATCGGCTGAGGGTGGTATACCGATGATGGTGAAATACAGTTTTACTGAAACTGTAATCATATCCGCGACCCGCGAGAATGAGACAGATGATTGACAGGACGATAGCGAAGGCAATTAAAGGTGCAAGATAACTTCTGTTAACAAAATAAAAAATAAAAAAGTGTTTAATATAAGTGACTTTGTCTTTGTTTTATTGTTTTTGTTTTTTTTAATCAAATAATTGTGAACCACAAACTGAGCCTTCGTTTTAAAGGGCAATTTCCAAATAGGCTATATTTATTTGTTATAATATGGGTATTTTATAATACTGCATAAATAAAAACAAACACACGTAATATGTATGCCTATAGGCTAAACACCACAGTTTTTTGGTTTTGTTTGTGTGAACTTTTATCCCCAACCATATTTCTTCATGGGCTCCACTCCAGGGGTCACATCAGCACCCCTTCCCGTGGTACTAACTGTAATTAACAGTATTCTGACCCAGTTTATATGTAAAATCTTTGGTATATGTAATCTATATTAGGCTAATATCTAAAAACACTTTACAGTGTGATGGAAATAAACTTTTCTTAAAGCGTGTTGTAGCCTATATCACCACAGATTTATTGGCACCCTTCTATCTGTGTTGTATACTGTAATAGACAATTGTCCTGCAAAACGATGAGTTTTTTTGTAAGAAAAACATTGCGAGCAAATGTCGAATTCTTGTTTGAAATATAAATCAACAACGTAAGAGGCTTTAGGCTTTTTTTTTTTTTTTACGAAAAAAACGAATAAAGGGGCCGTTTTCTCGTTTATGCTTATTTCATTTCAAATTGGAAAACAAACTATCAAAAAGGCAGGTTAATTCCGTGTACGCACAAATGCCTTCCTTTTACACTGAAAAGTTCACACACATCCACATATGAAATCACTGGCATATACACACAAAGCATGCATCCACGTTTTATTTTATATGTATGCGCGAGTGTTTTATGGATGTATATGCGCGCATCGAGTTTATATGTATATGCGAGTGTTTATAGGTGTATATGCATGGAAGTTTATATGTATGTGCGAGTGTTTATAGGTGTATATGCATGGAAGTTTATATGTATGTGCGAGTGTTTATAGGTGTATATGCATGGAAGTTTATATGTATGTGCGAGTGTTTATAGGTGTATATGCATGGAAGTTTATATGTATATGCGAGTGTTTATAGGTTTATATGCATGGAAGTTTATATGTATATGCGAGTGTTTATAGGTGTATATGCATGGAAGTTTATATGTATATGCGAGTTATTCACAAGTGTATATGCATTCATGACTAACATAATATGTATTGGTATGGATTTCATATTAGTGTGCACGTGTATTTCATATATGTATTTTGAACATCCAATAGTATACATGTATATGCGAATAATTTATAGGTGTATATGCACGTGTGTTATGTATGTATTGATAAGGAAGTTTGATTTAAATACGTGGCGCCTCATAGAATTGAAAATAATATGAACAAATATATTTGCTTGACTGTTTTTCTACCCCCTCTTCCAACCACAATGACCATTTGGAGTTACAAAAGGCACAGAGGGGCTGATAGTGATCTAGGCTTGCAGGCCAAATGTTTGTACTTTGGGGGTCGATGAATTGTCACACCTTTAATACAGTGGTGGGAGTGTAATTATCTGATTGGTCAGTTTGAATGTCTCACATTTGGGTTTTAGTCACATGGTCAAGGAAAGGATAAAACAAGATTGTAACTGTTGCTCTGTCTCTTTTGATGCTCTGGCTCTCTTCTTCTCTGGGTCCCTTTCTTGGGGGCTCTCTTCTTATTCTTGGGGCTCTCTCCTTTTGCCTCCTCTTTTCTTTGTCTCTCTCTCTCTCTCTCTCTCTCTCTCTCTCTCTCTCTCTCTCTCTCTCTCTCTCTCAGGTAACATTTTTCATATATGCTGGGTACAATTAATAATATAAGTTATCATCATCTCATACATATATTTTGTAACTATTTTAAGTGTAACCATAACCATAATTTGTCATTAAACCTTTTCAATTGCAACTAATGTGCTAACTAGTTTTGATTTGATATTGACTTTGAAGTGCTACATATTGCAATACAATATCGTCACTATCTATAGCAACGCTCTCCCACAAATATTAAGCTACTGTAACTGCACTTATTTCCGTCGTTGGTATAAGTGGCAGTGGGTGGTAGAGACAAGAAATGTGCCGTTTTCTACCATCTTGCCAATAACGTTTCTTTAGTCATTCGGCAGTTCTTGCAGCTTGAACCACTGCAGGAATTCCACTCTTACAATACTATATAGCTATTTCATCGGTCCGTATGTGATCTACCGAATATTTTTCTGGCCAAGAACTTCTCGATTTAAAACTTTCTAAACATACTCTGACTACTCCTGATGTAAATTTCTGTCTACAGGGTATATGAACTTGAACTTTCTAATCATATTCATGATGCTATATAGCTATTTCATCAGCCATATAGTAGTCCATATTTGACCTGGAGAACATATTTCTGGCCAAAGAGCCAACAATGGGTAACTTATTGTTTGTTCTCAAAGACTTCTTTTGATGTTTCATCAACCATATATTAGTCCTTATTGGACCATATTGGACCAATTGAACATCTTTCTGGCCAAAGAGCCCTGGAACCATATTTGGCCTTTTGAATATACTTCTGGCCAGAGTCCTCCTCGATCATTAACTTTCTGCACATTCTCATAGACTCCTTCTGATGATTCACCAGCCATATAGTAGTCAAAATTTGACCAATTGAACAGATTTCTGGCTAAAGAGCCGTGGAACATAAATTCTCCTTCTGATGTTTCACCTGCCAGTCCGTAGTGCAAATTTGACCTCCTTCTGATGATTCATCAGCCACACAGTAGTCCATATCTGACCAATTGAACATATTTCTGGCCATCATGGGAAACTTACTGTGTGGTTGATGTAACATCAGAAAAAGTCTATGAGTATATATAGTCTTAACCTGAGGACTCTTTGGCCATAAATATGCTCAAAAGGTCAAAATTGGACTAAAATCTGCATGACGTAACATCAGAAGGAGATTATGAGGATTTATAAAAAGTTAAAGTTCCAGGATCATTTGCTAAAAACATGTTCAATAGGTCAAATATGGACTATTGTATGGTTGATGAATCATTGGATGGAGTCTATGAGAACGAATAGTGAGTTACCCATTGATGGCTCTTTGGTCAGAAATATGTTAAACTGGTCAAATATGGACTAATATATAGTTGATGAAACATCAGAAAAAGTCTATGAGTATATATATAGTCTTACCCTGAGGACTCTTTGTCCATAAATATGCTCAAAAGGTCCAAATTGGACTAAAATCTGCATGACTTAACATCAGAAGGAGATTATGAGGATGTATAAAAAGTTAAAATTCCAGGATCATTTGTTAAAAACGTTCAAGTCAAATATGGACTATTGTATGGCTGATGAATGGAGGAGGAGTCTATGAGAACGAATGCAACAATTGCAATACACGATATTGCATTGCTGTATTGCATTGCATAAAATATCTAAATTTGTGCAATGAAAAGACACAATTAATATATGCATTCGCATTGTATCTAACTTGTAACTTGTGCAATGAAGAGATAACGTGCATTGCATTGCACACAGGTTCTAACATTGTGCTGTAAAGAATAAAATATAAGCAATATAGGCTACTTGTTGTATAATTACTAAAATAGTTTATTCAGTTAAATTAGTGCTTATTTGCAATGCACTTTATTCTTGTTGTGCATAGAACATCTAGATGAGATCTACATGAGATGAAAGCAATCGATTACATGAAAAATGTGCCATGATTTAGTGCAAGATTGCTGCCATCTATTGGAAACCAAACAAAACTAAAGTAATAAGACATTTGAACTAAAGCCGCTAGATGGCTGCAGAGATCCAGAGGCTCATTGGCCATTTCCACACAGGTGGAGCTGCAGCTTTTCACGGGGTTCGCTTAGAAATTAGAATATGAGGGAAATAATTAAAATCCCATAAAAAATAAGGCAGATATGCAAATAAAAGACATTTGAATACTTTTAATAAGAACATGTGTTAGTGGTGTATGCACAGCAGGAGGATAAAAAAGCACATGTTATGTGTAAGTGCGAATCTCGTGTGCAATGCAATGAGTGGAAATTATTGAGATCGAGTGGAAATAAAATGAAAATAATATGCAATTTCAGCTAAAGCCACTAGATGTCATCAATGGCATTTACCATTTCCATACAAGAATAAATCTTTACACAAGTTTCCCATTTACATTTTTACTTAGACATTAGAAACATAACACTACTAAATATCCTAATTTAAACTTTTCTCCTTTGCAAGAAATGCCAATTAAACATATTTATACATCGTTCATTTCCAAAGCTAAATGCTGTATAACACCAGTAATATGTGGTTGATCGCGCAAACGGCCCATTCTACAAAATAACAATAAAAACCCTCAGAAAACGGAAGAATACAGCATTGAAAGAGCAAGACACAAATGACTGTTGAGGAAGATCAAAGGAGCAAGTATATATGTTTTGTGTTATTTATTAGAGTACAGTACATTCTGGAAGGCTGATCCAATAAATCATTCGACATGATTGTCATTTGATAAACTAAAGTTATTCATTTTGGAGAAATCAAAAGGTTCCAAACATATTATGTTATGTATATTAACAAAACATAGTGATGTTAAGGGTTACATTGTAAAAAAATGAAACAAATGTAAACATATTACAACATTACATTCAAGTTGTAATACACTGAAAAAAAATGTTTAGTCTCTTCTTGGTCCGTGTACTTTTTGATCATTTCATTTCCTGTTTGGAATGGAATAACGAGAAATAAAAACAAGCTCGTTTATTCGTTTTTTAGTTTAGTTTAAAAAACGAAAAATGAGATTTTGGCTCTATTTTTCATTTTTCGTTAGTGGTTTACAAATCGGTTTATGGGTTCGATATTTCATTTGCACACGTGGGCGGCGCTGAAACGCCCCTTTCATCTGATTGGTCAAACCGCTCCGCCTTCAGTAAGCTACGAGCTTTTCTTTCTGTAAGGCAGAATAAGAGTCAGTACGAGTGCGGCACGGACAAATCATACACTATAATAAAATAAGGTCTGAAACCACCACTCACTGTTAAATACGCACAATATTTTAAGCAGAATATGTTGCTGCTCACGTAATTCGTGCTGCTGCGACTTGCAAGCGACCCCAATAATGTGAGCCACAGTCTATAGGCTATGACAGATTATTTTAGCATGATATATTTCCCATTGATAAATACAGTGCAAATAGTCCCGTCTCTTTGGATAAAAGGGAAGTGGAAATAAAAAATCAATAATAGGCATGATGTCCGTAACATTCTTAATCCGGTGGGTATATTACTTTTGGTTTGCACAAAATTCATAGAATTACTAAAACATATTTTACCACCTAAAAGTTTAAGTTTTTTTGTGTCACGTCCGGACCGTAACGCAAGTGTTTTTCCCTCATATTAAATATAAAACGCATGTGTAGACTGGTATTTTTCTAACGTCTGGACTCCTTTATTAAGGGAGTAGGCCTATGGATATAGATGTTTCAATATATTAGTATTAAACGCATTTTCTGGTCATTTATATTTCAAGTTTTGACTGCAAATGTCACGTCCATAACGCTGAAACTGCCACGTAACGTGAGGATGACAGGATTTCTATGAGGATGACATTGCGGTGCACAGCAAATCCTTTAAATGGTAGCCTATTCAATGCAAAACAAAAATGAAAAATATAAGTAGCCAATAAAATAAACAAATTATTTTGGCATTAATTAACCCACAAACAATATTTATTTTAAAGTCTAAACGAATTTATTTAAAGAAAAACACCAGCGTTGGGCGTTTATCTGTATAGGCTAAGCGTTTCAGCCGCCCTTTTCAAAGTGGCGCAAGAAAATGCAACAGAATTTGTTAAACATGAAAATGACTTATCCGTCTTGCATGGCCGCTCGCTCTAACGTTAACCTAGATAAATGTTCGCTATTATTAAGCGCATATCCGAGTGTTTGTGCGGAGTGTGGAGCGCGCACTGCATGACATGGACGCGCCGGTGCCATCACTCGCATTTTCCTATCAACAGTGGAAACAACTTAAAATACTCCATCATTTCTGGTCAAATAGAAAAGAATAATACATCAGTCGCAACTACTTTTATTTGTGTAAACTCACAACAACAAGAAAACGTTGTGCTTTTGTAAAATAAAATAAAACGAACAGGGCGCGCTTTCATGACCTCTGTGAATTGGAGTGCGTCTCAAACATTAACTGAAAAAGCCTCACAGACATGAGAAACATAGCTATCTATATAAAGCTTATAAAAAATGTCCACCAACGAAAAAAATCCAATCGAAAGCAAATACGTACGGTACCATCTGATTATGAAATCCTGTCCGTATGAAAGGCGCATCTATAGGCTACAGCGGAGATGTATGGAGATATGTTTGCTGGCAGCCTACACTGATTTAGAAAAGACTAGTTTATTAATAAACAATTAAAATGCTTTATAACACTGTAAAAAATTTCTAACCCTCCCAAATCAAAAATTTCAAGTGACCGATAACATCTACATTTTTCAATTGGCCCAAGTGAAATTCTGTAAATTTAATTTTATAATTTACAGAATTTCACTTGGGCCAATTGAAAAATTTAGATGTTATCGGTCACTTGAAATTTTTGATTTGGGAGGGTTAGAAATGTTTTACAGTGTATTTTTTTTTTTTTTTTTTCAAAAAACATTTATTATCATTAGCCTACTTTTGCCGGTGCTACTGGGTTCTTTGCGGCAAATTTTATGCATGCGCTTGAGCGCGGAATATAGGCTATAAGCGTATATGCACCCAGGGTTGAATATAAACGTGCGATTAGTCCTAATTGCTTAAATAAATGACTACTGGTCTAGAAAAATCTTTAGTCTATGGAAACTCTAATCAATAGCCCACATTTAATATTTGGCATTATTTAATTAGTAATTTTATCCAGCTCTTTACATTAAATTAGTTGAGTTAGCATAATTAGTTAATGAACTAATAAAATAATAAAATAAAGTTTAAATTAAGAAACTAACCATATTTCTATATAGCATTGCTTATTCCACCACACAAAGGACTGTTTGTAAGGTGACAATCCGTATACATGTGAAGATTGTAGGGTGTATCTTGAAGGTTTTTGTATTGTATTGTATCTTCTGTTATAAAGACAAGATTGACATTTCGTTAATTAAACAAAATAAGAACACAATGTTGTAAAAAATAATCAACTTAGGCTATGTTCTGTTAGATGTGTTTTGACTACTTTTTGTTTAATTATATCTCTAGGTAATGAAGATATAGCCTATTAACAAAAATAAATCTTATATATAATATATTATATAAAAAAAAGTATAGGCCTATAAAATATAAAAATATAAAATATATATATTTTTAAAGGCATATTTTGTACATGACGACACATGTCCTTATAAGGCCAACAAAACATGTCGTTATTACGAGAAAATATGTCATTTTAACGACAAAAGATCTCGTTATTACGAAAAAAAATTGAGGGGAAAAAAATAATGTAACGTTAGGCCTATGTGGCAGCAATGCGTCACCGTATGGGTAAACTCTTAATTTGAAAAATAATGAATGCATTTCCTGCCAATCAGATAGCACCACCCACAGGGGTAAATCGGAATATCAAGTGTTTTTTTCTGATTTCCGTGCAAGAACGGGAAAACCAAAAATCTAGTCATAATTTCGTTTTTCTAAATAAAAGCGAAAAAACGGAAAAAGGAGCTGTTTTCTCGTTTTTTCGTTTTCATATGTGAAAGCAAAAACAAATGAACGGACGATACCCTTAAAAAACGATTAGTTTTTTCGTTTTCTGTTTTTTTTAACTGAAAACGGATTTGGAATGGACGGAAGATACCCTGATTAATTTGCACACGTGGGCGGCGCTGAAACGCCCCTTTCATCTGATTGGTCGAAACGCTCCTCCTTCAGTAAGCTACGAGCTTTTCTTTCTGTCAGGCAGAATAAGAGTCAGTACGAGTGCGGCACTGACAAATGCACTGTAATAAAATAATGTCTGAAACCACCACTCACTGTTAACTACGCACAATATTTGAAGCAGAAATATGTTGCTGGTCACGTAATTCGTGCTGCTGAGACTTGCAAGCGACCCCAATAATGTGAGCCACAGTATATGACAGATTATTTTAGCATGATTTCCCATTGATAAATACAGTGCAAATAGTTCCGTTTCTTTTGGTAAAAGGGAAGTGGAAATAAAAATCAATAATTGGCTCAACTGTACCATGATAATATGTTCGTAACATTTTCCACTCTCGTCTTTTATTTACATCAAAAGGCAGATAGACGTGTGAGACGTATAAATCATTTTGAAAATTGAACAGAAATAAAGTTTATATTAATGAATGTGTAGCCTACTCAGTTCACATGAAAATAAAGAGAAAGAAAAGAGAGAAGCTAGAATCAGTGAACGTACATTAATACTGACAAAATTACCAGGTTTGAGATTAATTAAAATCATGTCGGTTGAAGAGCACGGCATACCTTTAAAATGTTATTAGTTTTATTATAAAACTAATACAAGTGTACTACATACTGAATTGGTCGATGTTTCTCTGAGTTTTCTTTATTATGTTGGCTTGAGAAAGCCAGCATATATTTAAACATTATTATTATTATGAGAAATCGACTCCGCCTAGAACTTTAATGCTTCACCAAACTCAGCTCAGACCTTCAGACTGGTCTGACTCGCTTATATCTTTTCTAACTGGTCAGACCAAAAAATCCATTGATTTGCGTTCTCTGAGCAATGAAGGCCGTAATACTTAATGCTGTCCACTAGAGGGGGCGACAGGATAATTAGTGTTTTCTACTCTCTTTCCCTGTTTGCGTCAGTTTAAATGACAAATAAATGCATGAATTTCATTCATAAATAGGCCATATCTTTGTATGAGAACAAGAGTTACACTTCAAGCTTTACAACTAATGACTTTAACCCTACTTCAAAGTTTGCCACTCTGTCGTTTCTTTTAAGATATTGTTATTCCTCTGGTTTTTGCATTTAATGTTTGTCCATCTGGAACTTTTATTTGGCATGAGCTCTATATTTAAGATGTACTAGAAAAAAATATGATTCAACAACACAAACTCTGTTTTTACTCGGCAAATTTGTTTTCCTTTCAAGTAGGCTATAGACTACAAGTTATCTTGCTTTTTGCAGGCTTGCCACACTGCCCAGAATAAACTATATTTTCTCGACACGAGATGTTTAAAAACCCTGCATGTAGTTTTTGTGAAGACGAGCGCATATCTTACAAAGCTTCCAGTTTTGTTTAGGCTAGTTTGTAATGCTTGTTATGTTCCTTCATTTAGATCTATATGTCTGTCTGTCTGTCTCTGTCTGTCTGTCTGTCTGTCTGTCTGTCTGTCTGACTATAACACACCACCTTTTTTAAACTTGTTATTTAAAAATCTGCTATATTTCACAAAGGAAGCCCATTTGTGAGGTCGTTGGCGTTATACGAGAATGACATTCTGAATATGAGCCTACTGTTAGCTGGCTTAAAAATGCGGATTGATCATTGCAGAGTTATTCCTTATTGCAATGCAATACAAGAAGTGCATAGCCTATGTTATTCTTCAGTGCACAACGTTAGATCGTTTGTGCAATGCAATGCAATGCAATGCAACAACACATATGTCATCTCTTTAATGAACATGGGAATGACTTAGTTCTGGTTTGCAATGCAATGCAATGCGAAATGTGAGTGTTGATTATTCTTCACTGCACAACGTTAGATCGTTTGTGCAATGCAATGCAATGCAACAACACATATGTCATCTCTTTAATGAACTTTGGATTTAGTTAGTTTTGGTGTGCAATGCAATGCAATGCAAGAACTGCATAGGCCTACCCTTTGTTATTCTTCAATGATGCACAACGTTAGATCGTTTGTGCATTGCAAGGTATCTCTTTATTGAACATAGGAATGAGTTAGTTCTGGTGTGCAATGCAATGCAATGCGTGCATAGCCTATATGTTGTTCTTCAATGCACAATGTTAGATTGTTTGTGCAATGCAATGCAACAACACACATTATCTCTTTAATGAACATGGGAATGAGTTAGTTTGGGTGTGCAATGCAATGCAATGCAATGCAAGTGCATAGCCTATATGTTATTCTCCACTGCACAACGTTAGATCGTTTGTGCAATGCAATGCTTTGTGCAGAATTAGTTCTGGTGTGATAGCATTTTGCATTGCATTGCACACCAGATCTAACTACTTCCAATGTTCATTAAAGAGATAACATATGTTATGCAATTGCTTTGCACAAACGATCTAACGCTGTGCGTTGAAGAATAATATAGGCTATGCAATTGCAACACCAGAACTAACTCCTTCACATGTTCATTAAAGGGATAAGAAGTTGCATTGCATTGCATTGCACAAACGATCTAACGTTGTGCACTGAAGAATAACATTTATGCACTTTTTGCATTGCATTGCATTGCACACCAGATCTAACTCCCATGTTCATTAAAGAGATAACATATTGCATTGCATTGCATTGCATTGCATTGCAGAAACGATCTAACATTGTGCTCTGAATAACATAGACCATGCACTTTTTGCATTGCATTGCACACCAGATCTAGCTTCTTCAAATGTTTATTAAAGAGAGAACATTTTGCATTGCATTGCACAAACGATCTAACGTTGTGCATTGAAGAGTAACATAGGCTATGCACCTTTTGCATTGCATTGCCTTGCACACTAGATCTAACTCCTTCCCATGTTCATTAAAGAGATAACATGTTGCATTGCATTGCATTGCACAAACGATTTAACGTTGTACATTGAAGGAATAACATATAGTCTATGCATTTTTAGCATTGCACACCAGAACTAACTCCTTCCCATGTTCATTAAAGGGATAAGAATTTGCATTGCATTGCATTGCAGAAACGATCCAACGTTGTGCATTGAAGAGTAACATAGGCCATGCACTTTTTGTATTGCATTGCACACCAGACCTAACTCCTTCAAATGTTTTTTAAAGAGATAGCATTTTGCATTGAATTGCATTGCATTGCAGAAACGATCTAACGTTGTGCACTGAAGAATAACATTTAGGGTATGCACTTTTTGCATTGCATTGCATTGCACAACAGAACTAACTCCAAATGTTTATTTAAGTCGTTTATGGTAGACAACCTCATTTTGAGAACTCTTTTGTCAATGATTTATTATCAGAAGGAGACTATAACTTTATATAGTTTGAAAATGTTTGAGGACACTTTGACCAGAAATAAGTTTAAAAGGTAAGCCATAAGCCATATAGATATCCATATCCATATAGATATCCATGGCTTATGAAGCATCAGGAGTCAATGAAGTATGTATAGAAATCGAGGACTCTTTGGCCAGAAATATGTTACTTTGGTCAAATATGGACTTCTGTATGGCTGATCAGGAGTCGAAGAGTATGTATAGAAAGTTAACATCAGTTGACAATGTATAAGTAGATTAATTAATGTGCAGTAAAGGAAAACCATTGCACTGGCTTTTGCTTTACAATGGACACAATTAACTCATTCCGTTGGACAATGATAGAATGCACTGAAGAATAAACATATAGATAATGCACCTTTCGCATTGCATTGCACACCAGAACTAACTTCTTCCCATGTTGCATTGCATTGCACAAACGATCTAACGTTGTCCACTGAACAATAACATATAGGCTATGCACTTCTTGGATTGCATTGCATTGCACACTACAACTAATTCATTCCCATGTTCATTAAAGAGATAACATATGTTGTTGCATTGCACAAACGATCTATCGTTGTGTATCATTGAAGAAAAACATATGCACTTCTATCCCTGCATTGCACACCAGAACTAACTCCTTCCCATGTTCAGAGATAACATCTGTTGTTGCATTGCATTGTACAAACGATCTAACGTTGTGCAATGAAGAGTAACATAGGCCATGCACTTTTTGCATTGCATTGCATTGCACACCAGATCAAACTCCTTCCCATGTTCAGTAAAGAGATATGTTGCATTGCATTGCACAAACGATCTAACGTTGTGCATTGAAGAATAAAATATAGGCTAAATGCATGTATTGTATTGCATTGCACACCCGAACTAACTCCTTCACATGTTCATTAAAGAGATAACATATGTTATGCAACATTGCATTGCTTTGCACAAACGATCTAACGATGTGCACTGAAGAATAACATTTATGCACTTTTTGCATTGCATTGCACACCAGAACTAACTCCTTCCCTTGTTCATTAAAGAGATAACACATGTTGCATTGCATTGCACAAAACGATCGTTTGTCTCAACGATCAATGTTCTGCATTAAAGAATAACATATAGGCTAAATGCATGCATTGTATTGCATTGCACACCAGAACTAACTCCTTCCCATGTTCATTAAAGAGATAACACATGTTGCATTGCATTGCATTGCAGAAACGATCTAAGGTTGTGCATTGAAGAATAACATTTACGCACTTTTTGCATTGCATTGCATTGCACATTGAAACTAACTCCTTCCCATGTTCAGTAAAGATATAACATGTTGCATTGCATTGAATTGCATTGCATTGCAGAAACGATCTAACGTTGTGCACTGAAGAATAACATTTAGGGTATGCACTTTTGGCATTGCATTGCATTGCACACCAGATCTTACTCCTTCAAATGTTTATTAAAGAGATAACGTAGGCCATGCACTTTTTGAATTGCATTGCACATTAGAACTAACTCCTTCAAATGTTAATTGAAGAGATAACATTTTGCATTGCATTGCGCAAACGATCTAACGTTGTGCATTGAAGAGTAACATAGACCATGCACTTTTTGCATTGCATTGAATTGCACACCAGAACTAACTCTTTCCCATGTTCACTAAAGAGATAACATGTTGCATTGCTTTGCAGAAACGATCTAATGTTGTGCACTGAATAACATTTATGCACTTTTTGCATTGCATTGCATTGCACACCAGAACTAACTCCTTCAAATGTTAGAAAAGTTAGTTATGGTGTGCAATGCAATGCAATGCAAAAAGTGAAGAGCCAATGTTACTCTTCAATGCACAACGTTAGATCGTTTGTGCAATCCAATGCAAAATGTTATCTCTTTAATAAGCATTTGAAGGAGTTAGTTCTGGTGTGCAATGCAATGCAATGCAAAAAGTGCATAAATGTTATTCAGTGCACAGCCTTAAATCGTTTGTGCAAAGCAATGCAATGTTGCATAACATATGTTATCTTTTTAATGAACATGGGAAGGAGTTAGTTCGGCTGTACATGCAACACAATCCATGCATTTAGCCTATATGTCATTCTTCAATACACAACGTTAGATCGTTTGTGCAATGCAATGCAAAATGTTATCTCTTTAATTAACATTTGAAGGAGTTAGTTTTGGTGTGCAATGCAATGCAAAAAGTGCATAAATGTTATTCTTTAGTGCACAGTGTTAGATCGTTTGTGCAAAGCAATGCAATGTTGCATAACATATGTTATCTCTTCAATGAACATGGGAACGAGTTAGTTCGGGTGTACAATGCAACACAATGCATGCATTTAGCCTATATGTCATTCTTCAATGCACAACGTTAGATCGTTTGTGCAATGCAATGCAACAGGTTATCTCTTTAATAAACATTTGAAGGAGTTAGTTCTTGTGTGCAATGCAATGCAATGCAATACAAAAAATGCATGGCTTATGTTACTCTTCAAGGCACAACGTTAGATAGTTTGTGCAAAGCAATACAACATCATTGCACCTTATCTCTTTAAAGAAAATGGGAACGATTTAGTTCTGGTGTGCAATGCAATGGAAGAATTGCATAGCCTATATTATTCTTCAATGCACAACGTTAGATCGTTTGTGCAATGCAAAATGTTATCTCTTTAATAAACATTTGAAGGAGTTAGTTCTGGTGTGCAATGCAATGCAATGCAAAAAGTGCATGAATGTTATTCTTTAGTGCACAGCGTTAGAGCGTTTGTGCAAAGCAATGCAATGTTGCATAAAATATGTTATCTCTTTACTGAACATGGGAAGGAGTTAGATCTGGAGTGCAATGCAATGCAAAAAGTGCATGGCTATGTTACTATTCAATGCACAACGTCAGATCGTTTGTGCAATGCAATGCAACAACATTGCAACTTATCTCTTTAAAGAAAATGGGAATGAGTTAATTCTTGTGTGCAATGCAATGCAAGAATTGCATAGCCTATATTATTCTTCAATGCACAACGTTAGATCGTTTGTGCAATGCAATGCTAAATGTTATCTCTTTAATAAACATGGGAAGTAGTTAGTTCTGGAGTGCAATGCAATGCAATGCAAAAAGTGCATAGCCTGTATGTTATTCTTCAGTGCACAGCGTTAGATCGTTTGTGCAATGCAATGCAATGCAACATGTTATCCCTTTAATGAACATGGGAAGGAGTTAGTTCTGGTGTGCAATGCAATACAATGCATGCATTTACCCTATATGTTACTCTTCAGTGCACAACGTTAGATCGTTTGTGCAAAACAATGAAATGTTGCATAACATATGTTATCTCTTTAATGAACATGGGACGGAGTTAGTTCGGGTGTGCAATGCAATACAATGCATGCATTTAGCCTATATGTTATTCTTCATTGCACAACGTTACATCGTTTGTGCAATGCAATGCAAAATGTTATCTCTTTAATTAACATTTGAAGGAGTTAGTTTTGGTGTGCAATGCAATGCAAAAAGTGCATAAATGTTATTCTTTAGTGCACAGTGTTAGATCGTTTGTGCAAAGCAATGCAATTTTGCGTAAAATATGTTATCTCTTTACTGAACATGGGAAGGAGTTAGATCTGGAGTGCAATGCAATGCAAAAAGTGCATGGCTATGTTACTATTCAATGCACAACGTCAGATCGTTTGTGCAATGCAATGCAACAACATTGCAACTTATCTCTTTAAAGAAAATGGGAATGAGTTAATTCTTGTGTGCAATGCAATGCAAGAATTGCATAGCCTATATTATTCTTCAATGCACAACGTTAGATCGTTTGTGCAATGCAATGCTAAATGTTATCTCTTTAATAAACATGGGAAGTAGTTAGTTCTGGAGTGCAATGCAATGCAATGCAAAAAGTGCATAGCCTGTATGTTATTCTTCAGTGCACAGCGTTAGATCGTTTGTGCAATGCAATGCAATGCAACATGTTATCCCTTTAATGAACATGGGAAGGAGTTAGTTCTGGTGTGCAATGCAATACAATGCATGCATTTACCCTATATGTTACTCTTCAGTGCACAACGTTAGATCGTTTGTGCAAAACAATGAAATGTTGCATAACATATGTTATCTCTTTAATGAACATGGGACGGAGTTAGTTCGGGTGTGCAATGCAATACAATGCATGCATTTAGCCTATATGTTATTCTTCATTGCACAACGTTACATCGTTTGTGCAATGCAATGCAAAATGTTATCTCTTTAATTAACATTTGAAGGAGTTAGTTTTGGTGTGCAATGCAATGCAAAAAGTGCATAAATGTTATTCTTTAGTGCACAGTGTTAGATCGTTTGTGCAAAGCAATGCAATGTTGCGTAAAATATGTTATCTCTTTACTGAACATGGGAAGGAGTTAGATCTGGAGTGCAATGCAATGCAAAAAGTGCATGGCTATGTTACTATTCAATGCACAACGTCAGATCGTTTGTGCAATGCAATGCAACAACATTGCAACTTATCTCTTTAAAGAAAATGGGAATGAGTTAATTCTTGTGTGCAATGCAATGCAAGAATTGCATAGCCTATATTATTCTTCAATGCACAACGTTAGATCGTTTGTGCAATGCAATGCTAAATGTTATCTCTTTAATAAACATGGGAAGTAGTTAGTTCTGGAGTGCAATGCAATGCAATGCAAAAAGTGCATAGCCTGTATGTTATTCTTCAGTGCACAGCGTTAGATCGTTTGTGCAATGCAATGCAATGCAACATGTTATCCCTTTAATGAACATGGGAAGGAGTTAGTTCTGGTGTGCAATGCAATACAATGCATGCATTTACCCTATATGTTACTCTTCAGTGCACAACGTTAGATCGTTTGTGCAATGCAATGCAAAATGTTATCTCTTTAATTAACATTTGAAGGAGTTAGTTTTGGTGTGTAATGCAATGCAAAAAAGTGCATAAATGTTATTCTTTAGTGCACAGTGTTAGATCGTTTGTGCAAAGCAATGCAATGTTGCATAACATATGTTATCTCTTCAATGAACATGGGAACGAGTTAGTTCGGGTGTACAATGCAACACAATGCATGCATTTAGCCTATATGTCATTCTTCAATGCACAACGTTAGATCGTTTGTGTAATGCAATGCAACAGGTTATCTCTTTAATAAACATTTGAAGGAGTTAGTTCTTGTGTGCAATGCAATGCAATGCAATACAAAAAATGCATGGCTTATGTTACTCTTCAAGGCACAACGTTAGATAGTTTGTGCAAAGCAATACAACATCATTGCACCTTATCTCTTTAAAGAAAATGGGAACGATTTAGTTCTGGTGTGCAATGCAATGGAAGAATTGCATAGCCTATATTATTCTTCAATGCACAACGTTAGATCGTTTGTGCAATGCAAAATGTTATCTCTTTAATAAACATTTGAAGGAGTTAGTTCTGGTGTGCAATGCAATGCAATGCAAAAAGTGCATGAATGTTATTCTTTAGTGCACAGCGTTAGAGCGTTTGTGCAAAGCAATGCAATGTTGCATAAAATATGTTATCTCTTTACTGAACATGGGAAGGAGTTAGATCTGGAGTGCAATGCAATGCAAAAAGTGCATGGCTATGTTACTATTCAATGCACAACGTCAGATCGTTTGTGCAATGCAATGCAACAACATTGCAACTTATCTCTTTAAAGAAAATGGGAATGAGTTAATTCTTGTGTGCAATGCAATGCAAGAATTGCATAGCCTATATTATTCTTCAATGCACAACGTTAGATCGTTTGTGCAATGCAATGCTAAATGTTATCTCTTTAATAAACATGGGAAGTAGTTAGTTCTGGAGTGCAATGCAATGCAATGCAAAAACTGCATAGCCTATATGTTATTCTTCAGTGCACAGCGTTAGATCGTTTGTGCAATGCATAGCAATGCAACATGTTATCCCTTTAATGAACATGGGAAGGAGTTAGTTCTGGTGTGCAATGCAATACAATGCATGCATTTACCCTATATGTTACTCTTCAGTGCACAACGTTAGATCGTTTGTGCAAAACAATGAAATGTTGCATAACATATGTTATCTCTTTAATGAACATGGGACGGAGTTAGTTCGGGTGTGCAATGCAATACAATGCATGCATTTAGCCTATATGTTATTCTTCATTGCACAACGTTACATCGTTTTTGCAATGCAATGCAACAGGTTATCTCTTTAATAAACATTTGAAGGAGTTAGTTCTTGTGTGCAATGCAATGCAATACAAAAAATGCATGGCCTATGTTATTCTTAGATAGTTTGTGCAAAGCAATACAACATCATTGCACCTTATCTCTTTAAAGAAAATGGGAATAATTTAGTTCTGGTGTGCAATACAATGGATGAATTGCATAGCCTATATTATTCTTCAATGCACAACGTTAGATCATTTATGCAATGCAATGCAAAATGTTATCTCTTTAATAAACATTTGAAGGAGTTAGTTCTGGTGTGCAATGCAATGCAATGCAAAAAGTGCATGAAAGTTATTCTTTAGTGCACAGCGTTAGAGCGTTTGTGCAAAGCAATGCAATGTTGCATAAAATATGTTATCTCTTTATTGAACATGGGAAGGAGTTAGATCTGGAGTGCAATGCAATGCAAGGCTTTGTTACTATTCAATGCACAACGTTAGATCGTTTGTGCAATGCAATGCAACAACATTGAAACTTATCTCTTTAAAGAAAATGGGAATGAGTTAATTCTTGTTTGCAATGCAATGCAAGAATTGCATAGCCTGTATGTTATTCTTCAATGCACAACGTAAGATCGTTTGTGCAATGCAATGCAACAACACTTGTTATCTCTTTAATGAACATGGGAATGAATTAGATCTACTGTGCAATGCAATGCAATCCAAGAAGTGCATAGCCTATATGTTATTGTTCAGTGGACAACGTTAGATCCTTTGTGCAATGCAATGCAACAACATAAATGTTATATCTTTACTGAACATGGGAAGGAGTTAGTTCTGGTGTGCAATGCAATCCGAAAAGTGCTTCATCTATATGTTTATTCTTCAGTGCATTCTATCGTTGCCCAACGGAATGAGTTAATTGTGTCCATTGTAAAGAAACAACTAGTGCAATGATTTTCCTTCACTGCACATTAACCTACTTATACATTCAGTCAACTGATGTTAACTTTCTATATATATTCTTCGACTCCTGATGTACGTAAGTACATATTTGACCAAAGTAACATATTTCTGGCCAAACAGTCCTCCATTTCTATACATACTCATTGACTCCCGATGATTCATAAGCCAATATAGATATCCATACAGATATGGCTTATGGCTTAACTTTTGAAATTATTTCTGCTCAAAGTGTCCTCAAAATTTTTCAAATTATGTAAAGTTATAGTCTCCTTCTGATGATAAATCAGCTATACAGAGGTCCTCTTTTGACCTCCTAAACATATTTCTGGCCAAAGAGTCCTCGATCTTGGGCTTTCTATACATACTCATAGACTCCTTCTGATGCTTCACAAGCCATATATATTTCCATATCTGACCTTTTGAACTTATTTGTGGTCAAAGTGTCCTCAAAATTTTTCAAAATATATATAGTTATAGAATTCTTTTGATGATAAATCAGCTATTCAGAAGTCCCCTTTTGACCTCCTGAACATATTTCTGGCCAAAGAGTCCTCGATCTTGGGCTTTCTATACATACTCATAGACTCCTTCTGATGCTTTATAAGCCATATATGTGTCCATATCTGACCTTTTGAACTTATTTCTGGTCAAAGGGTCCTCAAAATTTTTCAAACTATATAAAGTTATAGAATTCTTCTGATGATAAATCATCTATTCAGAGGTCCCCTTTTGACCTACTGAACATATTTCTGGCCAAAGAGTCCTAAAAGATTAATACAATAAATTCAGACTGATATCTTCGGATGTTATATCCTCCTGACAAAACTCCATATTTGACATACTGATTTTTTTTCTGGCCAAGGAGTATTCAAAACTTGGGCTTTCTATACATACTCCTTCTGATGCTTCATAAGCCATATATATGTCAATATCTGACCTTTTGAACTTATTTGTAGTCAAAGGGTCCTCAAAAGTTTTAAACTATATAAAGTTATAGAATCCTTTTGATGATAAATCAGCTATTCAGAGGTTTTGACCTCCTGAACATATTTCTGGCCAAAGAGTCCTCGATCTTGGGCTTTCTATACATACTCATAGACTCATTTTTCAAACTATATAAAGTAATAGAATTCTTTTTATGATAAATCAGCTATTCAGAGGTCCCCTTTTGACCTCCTGAACATATTTCTGGCCAAAGAGTACTCGATCTTGGGCTTTCTATACATACTCATAGACTCCTTCTGATGCTTCATAAGCCATATAGATGTCCATATCTGACCTTTTGAACTTATTTGTGGTCAAAGTGTCCTCAAAATTTTTCAAACTATATAAAGTTATAGAATTATTTTGATGATAAATCACCTATTCAGAGGTCCCCTTTTGACCTCCTGAACATTTTTCTGGCCAAAGAGTCCTCGATCTTGGGCTTTCTATACATACTCATAGACTCCTTTTGATGCATCATAAGCCATATAGATGTCCATATCTGACCTTTTGAACTTATTTGTGTTCAAAGTGTCCTCAAAATTTTTCAAACTATATAAAGTTATAGAATCCTTTTGATGATAAATCAGCTTTTTAGAGGTTTTGACCTCTTGAACATATTTCTGGCCAAAGAGTCCTCGATCTTGGGCTTTCTATACATACTCATAGACTCCTTCTGATGCTTCATAAGCCATATAGATGTCCATATCTGACCTTTTGAACTTATTTGTGGTCAAAGTGTCCTCAAAATTTTTCAAGCTATATAAAGTTATGGTATTCTTTTTATGATAAATCAGCTATTCAGAGGTCGCCTTTTGACCTCCTGAATATATTTCTGGCCAAAGAGTCCTCGATCTTGGGCTTTCTATACATACTCATAGACTCCTTATGCTTCATAAGCCATATAAATATCCATATATGACCTTTTGAACTTATTTGTGGTCAAAGTGTCCTCAAAATTGTTCAAACTATATAAAGTTATAGAATCCTTTTGATGATAAATCAGCTATTCAGAAGTTTTGACCTCCTGAACATATTTCTGGCCAAAGAGTCCTCGATCTTGGGCTTTCTATACATACTCATAGACTCCTTCTGATGCATCATATGCCATATAGATGTCCATATCTGACCTTTTGAACTTATTTGTGGTCAAAGTGTCCTCAAAATTTTTCAAACTATATAAAGTTATAGAATCCTTTTGATGATAAATCAGCTTTTTAGAGGTTTTGACCTCTTGAACATATTTCTGGCCAAAGAGTCCTCGATCTTGGGCTTTTTTAAACATACTCATAGACTCCTTCTGATGCTTCATAAGCCATATAGATGTGCATATCTGACCTTTTGAACTTATTTGTGGTCAAAGTGTTCTCAAAATTTTTTAAACTATACAAAGTTATAGACTCTTTCTAATGATAAATCAGCTATTCAGAGGTCCCCTTTTGACCTCCTGAACATATTTCTGGCCAAAGAGTCCTCGATCTTGGGCTTTCTAAACATACTCATAGACTCCTTCTGATGCTTCATAAGCCATATAGATGTGCATATCTGACCTTTTGAACTTATTTGTGGTCAAAGTGTTCTCAAAATTTTTTAAACTATACAAAGTTATAGACTCTTTCTAATGATAAATCAGTTATTCAAAGGTCCCCTTTTGACCTCCTGAACATATTTCTGGCCAAAGAGTCCTCAATCTTGGGCTTTCTATACATACTCATAGACTCCTTCTGATGCTTCATAAGCCATATTGTCCATATAAGCCATATATTTGTCCATATCTGACCTTTTGAACTTATTTGTGTTCAAAGTGTCCTCAAAATTTTTCAAACTATATAAAGTTATAGAATCCTTTTGATGATAAATCAGCTATTCAGAGGTCCCATTTTGACCTCCTGAACATATTTCTGACCAAAGAGTCCTCGATCTTGGGCTTTCTATACATACTCATAGACTCCTTCTGATGCTTCATAAGCCATATATATGTCCATATCTGACCTTTTGAACTTATTTGTGGTCAAAGTGTCCTCAATATTTTTCAAACTATATAAAGTTATAGAATTATTTTTATGATAAATCAGCTATTCAGAGGTCCCATTTTGACCTCCTGAACATATTTCTGGCCAAAGAGTCCTCGATCTTGGGCTTTCTATATATACTCATAGACTCCTTCTGATGCTTCATAAGCCATATGTCCATATCTGACCTTTTGAACTTATTTCTGGTCAAAGGGTCCTCAAAATTTTTCAAACTATATAAAGTTATAGAATTCTTCTGATGATAAATCATCTATTCAGAGGTCCCCTTTTGACCTACTGAACATATTTCTGGCCAAAGAGTCCTCGATCTTTGGCTTTCTATACATACTCATAGACTCCTTCTGATGCATCTTAAGCCATATAGATGTCCATATCTCACCTTTTGACCTCATTTGTGGTCAAAGTGTTCTCAACATTTTTCAAACTATATAAAGTTATAGAATTATTTTTATGATAAATCAGCTATTCAGAGGTCCCATTTTGACCTCCTGAACATATTTCTGGCCAAAGAGTCCTCGATCTTGGGCTTTCTATACATACTCATAGACTCCTTCTGATGCATCATAAGCCATATAGATGTCCATATCTGACCTTTTGAACTTATTTGTGGTCAAAGTGTCCTCAACATTTTTCAAACTATATAAAGTTATAGAATTATTTTTATGATAAATCAGCTATTCAGAGGTCCCATTTTGACCTCCTGAACATATTTCTGGCCAAAGAGTCCTCGATCTTGGGCTTTCTATACATACTCATAGACTCCTTCTGATGCTTCATAAGCCATATATATGTCCATATCTGACCTTTTGAACTTATTTCTGGTCAAAGGGTCCTCAAAATTTTTCAAACTATATAAAGTTATAGAATTCTTCTGATAATAAATCATCTATTAAGAGGTCCCCTTTTGACCTACTGAACATATTTCTGGCCAAAGAGTCCTCGATCTTTGGCTTTCTATACATACTCATAGACTCCTTCTGATGCTTCATAAGCCATATAGATGTGCATATCTGACCTTTTGAACTTATTTGTGGTCAAAGTGTTCTCAAAATTTTTTAAACTATATAAAGTTATAGACTCTTTCTAATGATAAATCAGCTATTCAAAGGTCCCCTTTTGACCTACTGAACATATTTCTGGCCAAAGAGTCCTCAATCTTGGGCTTTCTATATATACTCATAGACTCCTTCTGATGCTTCATAAGCCATATTGTCCATATAAGCCATATATTTGTCCATATCTGACCTTTTGAACTTATTTGTGTTCAAAGTGTCCTCAACATTTTTCAAACTATATAAAGTTAAAGAATTCTTTTGATGATAAATCAGCTTTTTAGAGGTTTTGACCTCTTGAACATATTTCTGGCCAAAGAGTCCTCGATCTTGGGCTTTCTATACATACTCATAGACTCCTTCTGATGCATCATAAGCCATATAGATGTCCATATCTGACCTTTTGAACTTATTTGTGGTCAAAGTGTCCTCAATATTTTTCAAACTATATAAAGTTATAGAATTATTTTTATGATAAATCAGCTATTCAGAGGTCCCATTTTGACCTCCTGAACATATTTCTGGCCAAAGAGTCCTCGATCTTGGGCTTTCTATACATACTCATTTTTCTGATGATTCATAAGCCATATATATGTCCATATCTGACCTTTTGAACTTATTTGTGGTCAAAGTGTCCTCAAAATTTTTCAAACTATATAAAGTTATAGAATTCTTTTGATGATAAATCAGTTATTCAGAGGTCCCCTTTTGACCTCCTGAACATATTTCTGGCCAAAGAGTCCTCGATCTTGGGCTTTCTATACATACTCATAGACTCCTTCTGATGCATCATAAGCCATATAGATGTCCATATCTGACCTTTTGAACTTATTTTTGGTCAAAGTGTCCTCAACATTTTTCAAACTATATAAAGTTATAGAATTATTTTTATGATAAATCAGCTATTCAGAGGTCCCATTTTGACCTCCTGAACATATTTCTGGCCAAAGAGTCCTCGATCTGGGGCTTTCTATACATACTCATAGACTCCTTCTGATGCTTCATAAGCCATATATATGTCCATATCTGACCTTTTGAACTTATTTGTGGTCAAAGTGTCCTCAAAATTTTTCAAACTATATAAAGTTATAGAATTCTTTTGATGATAAATCATTTATTCAGAGGTCCCCTTTTTACCTCCTGAACATATTTCTGGCCAAAGAGTCCTCGATCTTGGGCTTTCTATACATACTCATAGACTCCTTCTGATGCTTCATAAGCCATATATATGTCCATATCTGACCTTTTGAACTTATTTGTGGTCAAAGTGTCCTCAAAATTTTTCAAAATATATAAAGTTATAGAATCCTTTTGATGATAAATCAGCTTTTCAGAGGTCCCATTTTGACCTCCTGAACATATTTCTGGCCAAAGAGTCCTCGATCTTGGGCTTTCTATATATATTCATAGACTCCTTCTGATGCTTCATAAGCCATATATATGTCCATATCTGACCTTTTGAACTTATTTCTGGTCAAAGGGTCCTCAAAATTTTTCAAACTATATAAAGTTATAGAATTCTTCTGATGATAAATCATCTATTCAGAGGTCCCCTTTTGACCTACTGAACATATTTCTGGCCAAAGAGTCCTCGATCTTTGGCTTTCTATACATACTCATAGACTCCTTCTGATGCATCTTAAGCCATATAGATGTCCATATCTCACCTTTTGACCTCATTTGTGGTCAAAGTGTCCTCAAAATTTTTCAAACTATATAAAGTCATAGAATTCATTTGATGATATATCAGCTATTCAGAGGTCCCCTTTTGACCTCCTGAACATATTTCTGGCCAAAGAGTCCTCGATCTTGGGCTTTCTAAACATACTCATAGACTCCTTCTGATGCTTCATAAGCCATATAGATGTGCATATCTGACCTTTTGAACTTATTTGTGGTCAAAGTGTTCTCAAATTTTTTTAAACTATATAAAGTTATAGACTCTTTCTAATGATAAATCAGCTATTCAAAGGTCCCCTTTTGACCTACTGAACATATTTCTGGCCAATGAGCCCTCAATCTTGGGCTTTCTATACATACTCATAGACTCCTTCTGATGCTTCATAAGCCATATTGTCCATATAAGCCATATATTTGTCCATATCTGACCTTTTGAACTTATTTGTGTTCAAAGTGTCCTCCACATTTTTCAAACTATATAAAGTTAAAGAATTCTTTTGATGATAAATCAGCTTTTTAGAGGTTTTGACCTCTTGAACATATTTCTGGCCAAAGAGTCCTCGATCTTGGGCTTTCTATACATACTCATAGACTCCTTCTGATGCATCATAAGCCATATATATGTCCATATCTGACCTTTTGAACTTATTTGTGGTCAAAGTGTCCTCAACATTTTTAAAACTGTAAAGTTATAGAATCCTTTTGATGATAAATCAGCTATTCAGAAGTTTTGACCTCCTGAACATATTTCTGGCCAAAGAGTCCTTGATCTTGGGCTTTCTATACATACTCATAGACTCCTTCTGATGCATCATATGCCATATAGATGTCCATATCTGACCTTTTTAACTTATTTGTGGTCAAAGTTTCCTCAAAATTTTTCAAATTATATAAAGTTATAGAATTGTTTTGATGATAAATCAGCTATTCAGAGGTCCCCTTTTGACCTCCTGAACATATTTCTGGCCAAAGAGTCCTCGATCTTGGGCTTTCTATACATACTCATAGACTCCTTCTGATGCATCATAAGCCATATAGATGTCCATATCTGACCTTTTGAACTTATTTGTGGTCAAAGTGTCCTCAAAATTTTTCAAACTATATAAAGTTCTAGAATTATTATTATGATAAATCAGCTATTCAGAGGTCCCATTTTGACCTCCTGAACATATTTCTGGCCAAAGAGTCCTCGATCTTGGGCTTTCTATACATACTCATAGACTCCTTCTGATGCTTCATAAGCCATATATATGTCCATATCTGACCTTTTGAACTTATTTGTGGTCAAAGTGTCCTCAAAATTTTTCAAACTATATAAAGTTATAGAATCCTTTTGATGATAAATCAGCTATTCAGAGGTTTTGACCTCCTGAACATATTTCTGGCCAAAAAGTCCTCGATCTTGGGCTTTCTATACATACTCATAGACTCCTTCTGATGCATCATAAGCCATATATATGTCATTATCTGACCTTTTGAACTTATTTGTGGTCAAAGGGTCCTCAAAATCTTTCAAAATATATAAAGTTATAGAATTCTGTTGATGATAAATAAGCTATTCAGAGGTCCTCTTTTGACCTCCTGAACATATTTCTGGCCAAAGAGTCCCTGACCATGGGCTTTCTATACATACTCATAGACTCCTTCTGATGCTTCATAAGCCATATAGATGTCCATATCTGACCTTTTGAACTAATTTGTGGTCAAAGTGTCCTCAAAATTTTTCAAACTATATAAAGTTATAGAATTCTTTTGAAGATAAATCAACTATTCAGAGGTCCCCTTTTGACCTCCTGAACATATTTCTGGCCAAAGAGTCCTCGATCTTGGGCTTTCTATACATACTCATAGACTCCTTCTGATGCTTCATAAGCCATATAGATGTCCATATCTGACCTTTTGAACTTATTTGTGGTCAAAGTGTCCTCAAAATTTTTCAAACTATATAAAGATAGATAAAGATAGCCACACTTTGACCACAAATAAGTTCAAAAGGTCAGATATGGACATCTATATGGCTTATGATGCATCAGAATGAGTCTATGAGTATGTATAGAAAGCCCAAGATCGAGGACTCTTTGGCCAGAAATATGTTCAGGAGGTCAAAACCTCTGAATAGCTGATTTATCATCAAAAGGATTCTATAACTTTATATAGTTTGAAAAATTTTGAGGACACTTTGACCATAAGTTCAAAAGGTCAGATATGGACATAGGCTTATGAAGCATCAGAAGGAGTATTAATAGAAAGCCCAAGTTTCGAATACTCCTTGGTCAGAAAAAAATTCAGGATGTCAAATATGGACTTTTGTCAGGAGGATATAACATCCGAAGATATCAGTCTGAAAGTATTGTATTAATCTTTTAGGACTCTTTGGCCAGAAATATGTTCTATATGGATTTATCATCAAAAGGATTCTATAACTTTATTTAGTTTGAACACTTTTGAGGACACTTTGACCACAAATAATTTCAAAACGTCAGATATGGACATCTATATGGCTTATGATGCATCAAAAGGAGTCTATGAGTTATGCATTGAAAACCAAAGATCAAGGACTCTTTGGCCAGAAATATGTTCAGGAGGTCAAAAGGGGACCTCTGAATAGCTGATTTATCATAAAAAGAATTCTATAACTTTACATTGTTTGAAAAATTTTGAGGAGACTTTGACCACAAATAATTTCAAAAGGTCAGATATGGACATCTATATGGCTTATGATGCATCAGAAGGAGTCTATGAGTATGTATAGAAAGCCCAAGATCAAGGACTCTTTGGCCAGAAATATATTCAGGAGGTCAAAACCTCTGAATAGCTGATTTATCATCAAAAGGAGTCTATAACTTTATATAGTTTGAACAATTTTGAGGACACTTTGACCACAAATAAGTTCAAAAGGTCAGATATGGACATCTATATGGCTTATGAAGCATCAGAAGGAGTCTATGAGTATGTATAGAAAGCCCAAGATCGAGGACTCTTTGGCCAGAAATATGTTCAGGAGGTCAAAACCTCTGAATAGCTGATTTATCATCAAAAGGATTCTATAACTTTATATAGTTTAAACATTTTTGAGGACACTTTGACCACAAATAAGTTCAAAAGGTCAGATATGGACATCTATATAGCTTATGATGCATTAAGAAGGAGCATGTATAGAAAGCCCAAGTTTTGAATACTCCTTAGACAGAAAAAAATTCAGTATGTCAAATATGGACTTCCGAACATCCGAAGATAACAGTCTGAATGTATTGTATTAATCTTTTAGGACTGTTTGGCCAGAAATATGTTCAGTGGGTTAAAAGGGGACCTCTGAATAGCTGATTAATCATCAGAAAGAGTCTCTAACTTTATATAGTTTGAAAAATTTTGAGGACCCTTGACCAGAAATAAGTTCAAGTGATCAGATATGGACATGTTCATGGGTTTTGAAGCATCAGAGGGAGTCTATGAGTATATATAGAAAGCCCATGATCGAGGACTCTTTGGCCAGAAATATGTTCAGAAGATCAAAAGGGGACCCATGTATAGCTGATTTATCATCAAAAGGAGTCTATAACTTTATATAGTTTGAAAAATTTTGAGGACACTTTGACCACAAATAAGTTCAAAAGGTCAGATATGGACATATATATGGCTTATGAAGCATCAGAAAGAGTCTATGAGTATGAGTAGAAAGCCCAAGATCGAGGACTCTTTGGCCAGAAATATGTTCAGGAGGTCAAAAGGGGATGTCTGAATATGTGATTTATCATCAGAAAGAGTCTATAACTTTATATAGTTTGAAAAATTTTGAGGACCCTTGTACAGAAATAAGTTCAAATGATCAGATATGGACATCTAAATGGGTTTTGAAGCATCAGAGGGAGTCTATGAGTATGTATAGAAAGCCCAAGATCGAGGAGTCTTTGGCCAGAAATATGTTCAGGAGGTCAGAACCTCTGAATAGCTGATCTATCATCAAAAGGATTCTATAACTTTATATAGTTTGAAAAATTTTGAGGACACTTTGACCACAAATAATTTCAAAAGGTCAGATATGGACATATATATGGCTTATAAGGCATCAGAAGGAGTCTATGAGTATAGAAAGCTCAAGATCGAGGACTCTTTGGCCAGAAATATCTTCAGGAGGTCAAAACCTCTGAATAGCTGATTTATCATCAAAAGGAGTCTATAACTTTATATAGTTTGAACAATTTTGAGGACACTTTAACCACAAATAAGTTCTAAAGGTCAGATATGGACATCTATATGGCTTATGAAGCATCAGAAGGAGTCTATGAGTATGTATAGAAAGCCCAAGATCGAGGACTCTTTGGCCAGAAATATCTTCAGGAGGTCAAAACCTCTGAATAGCTGATTTATCATCAAAAGGAGTCTATAACTTTATATAGTTTGAACAATTTTGAGGACACTTTAACCACAAATAAGTTCTAAAGGTCAGATATGGACATCTATATGGCTTATGAAGCATCAGAAGGAGTCTATGAGTATGTATAGAAAGCCCAAGATCGAGGACTCTTTGGCCAGAAATATCTTCAGGAGGTCAAAACCTCTGAATAGCTGATCTATCATCAAAAGGATTCTATAACTTTATATAGTTTGAAAAATTTTGAGGACACTTTGACCACAAATAATTTCAAAAGGTCAGATATGGACATATATATGGCTTATAAGGCATCAGAAGGAGTCTATGAGTATGTATAGAAAGCCCAAGATCGAGGACTCTTTGGCCAGAAATATCTTCAGGAGGTCAAAACCTCTGAATAGCTGATTTATCATCAAAAGGAGTCTATAACTTTATATAGTTTGAAAAAATTTGAGGACACTTTGACCACAAATAAGTTCAAAAGGTCAGATATGGACATCTATATGGCTTTTGAAGCATCAGAAGGAGTCTATGAGTATGTATAGAAAGCCCAAGATCGAGGACTCTTTGGCCAGAAATATGTTCAGGAGGTCAAAAGGGGACCTCTGAATAGCTGATTTATCATCAGAAAGAGTCTATAACTTTATTTAGTTTGAAAAATTTTGAGGACCCTTGAACAGAAATAAGTTCAAATGATCAGATATGGACATCTATATGGCTTTTGAAGCATCAGAGGGAGTCTATGAGTATATATAGAAAGCCCAAGATCGAGGACTCTTTTGCCAGAAATATGTTCAGGAGGTCAAAACCTCTGAATAGCTGATTTATCATCAGAAAGAATCTATAACTTTATATAGTTTGAAAACTTTTGAGGACCCTTTGACCAGAAATAAGTTCAAAAGGTCAGATATGGACATCTATATGGCTTTTGAAGCATCAGAAGGAGTCTATGAGTATATATAGAAAGCCCAAGAACGAGGACTCTTTGGCCAGAAATATGTTCAGGAGGTCAAAACCTCTGAATAGCTGATTTATCATCAAAAGAATTCTATAACTTTATATAGTTTGAAAATTTTTTAGGAGACATTGACCACAAATAAGTTCAAAATGTCAGATATGGACATCTATATGGCTTATGATGCATCAGAAGGAGTCTATGAGTATGTGTAGAAAGCCAAAGATCGAGGACTCTTTGGCCAGAAATATGTTCAGGAGGTCAAAACCTCTGAATAGCTGATTTATCATCAAAAGGATTCTATAACTTTATATAGTTTGAAAAATTTTGAGGACTCTTTGACCACAAATAAGTTCAAAAGGTCAGATATGGACATCTATATGGCTTATGAAGCATCAGAAGGAGTCTATGAGTATGTATAGAAAGCCCAAGGTCGAGGACTCTTTGGCCAGAAATATGTTCAGGAGGTCAAAAGAGGACCTCTGAATAGCTGATTTATCATCAAAAGAATTCTATAACTTTATATATTTTGAAAGATTTTGAGGACCCTTTGACCACAAAGTTCAAAAGGTCAGATATGGACATATATATGGCTTATGATGCATCAGAAGGAGTCTATGAGTATGTATAGAAAGCCCAAGATCGAGGACTCTTTGGCCAGAAATATGTTCAGGAGGTGAAAAGGGGACCTCTGAATAGATGATTTATCATCAGAAAGAGTCTATAACTTTATATAGTTTGAAAAATGTTTAGGACCCTTGAACAGAAATAAGTTCAAATGATCAGATATGGACATCTATATGGGTTTTGAAGCATCAGAGGGAGTCTATGAGTATAAAAGCCCAAGATCGAGGACTCTTTTGCCAGAAATATGTTCAGGAGGTCAAAACCCCTGAATAGCTGATTTATCATCAAAAGGATTCTATAACTTTATATAGTTTAAACATTTTTGAGGACACTTTGACCACAAATAATTTCAAAAGGTCAGATATGGACATATATATGGCTTATGATACATCAGAAGTAGTCTATGAGTATGTATAAAAAGCCAAAGATCGAGGACTCTTTGGCCAGAAATATGTTCAGGAGGTCAAAACCTCAGAATAGCTAATTTATCATCAAAAGGATTCTATAACTTTATGTAGTTTGAAAAATTTTGAGGACCCTTTAACCAGAAATAAGTTCAAAAGGTCAGATATGGACATCTATATGGCTTGTGATGCATCAGAAGGAGTCTCTGAGTATGTATAGAAAGCCCAAGATCGAGGACTCTTTGGCCAGAAATATGTTCAGGAGGTCAAAAGGGGACCTCTGAATAGCTGATTTATCATAAAAAGCATTCTATATCTTTATATAGTTTTAAAAATTTTGAGGACACTTTGACCACAAATAAGTTCAAAAGGTCAGATATGGATATCTATATGGCTTATGATGCATCAGAAGGAGTCTATGAGTATGTATAGAAAGCCCAAGAACGAGGAGTCTTTGGCCAGAAACATGTGCAGGAGGTCAAAACCTCTGAATTTGCTGATCATCAAAAGGATTCTATAACTTTATATAGTTTGAAAAATTTTGAGGACACTTTGACCACAAATAAGTTAAAAAGGTCAGATATGGACATCTATATGGCTTATGAAGCATCAGAAGGAGCATGTATAGAAAGCCCAAGTTTCGAATACTCCTTGGCCAGCGAAAAATTCAGTATGTCAAATATGGACTTTTGTCAGGAGGATATAGAATACGAAGATATCAGTCTGAAGATATCAGTATTAATCTTTTAGGACTCTTTGGCCAAAAATATGTTCAGGAGGTCAAAAGGGGACCTCTGAATAGATGATTTATCATCAGAAAGAGTCTATAACTTTATATAGTTTGAAAAATTTTGAGGACCCTTGACCAGAAATAAGTTCATATGATCAGATATGGACATCTACATGGGTTTTGAAGCATCAGAGGGAGTCTATGAGTATATATTGAAAGCCCAAGATCGAGGACTCTTTGGCCAGAAATATGTTCAGAAGATCAAAAGGGGACCTATGTATAGCTGATTTATCATCAAAAGGAGTCTATAACTTTATATAATTTGAAAAATTTTGAGGACACTTTGACCACAAATAAGTTCAAAAGGTCAGATATGGACATCTATATGGCTTATGATGCATCAGAAGGAGTCTATGAGTATATATAGAAAGCCAAAGATCGAGGACTCTTTGGCCAGAAATATGTTCAGGAGGTCCAAACCTCTGAATAGCTGATTTATCATCAAAAGGATTCTATAACTTTATATAATTTGAAAAATTTTGAGGACACTTTGACCACAAATAAGTTCAAAAGGTCAGATATGGACATCTATATGGCTTATGATGCATCAGAAGGAGTCTATGAGTATGTATAGAAAGCCCAAGATCGAGGACTCTTTGGCCAGAAATATGTTCAGGAGGTCAAAAGGGGACCTCTGAATAGCTGATTTATCATCAGAAAGAGTCTATAACTTTATTTAGTTTGAAAAATTTTGAGGACCCTTGAACAGAAATAAGTTCAAATGATCAGATATGGACATCTATATGGCTTTTGAAGCATCAGAGGGAGTCTATGAGTATATATAGAAAGCCCAAGATCGAGGACTCTTTTGCCAGAAATATGTTCAGGAGGTCAAAACCTCTGAATAGCTGATTTATCATCAGAAAGAATCTATAACTTTATATAGTTTGAAAACTTTTGAGGACCCTTTGACCAGAAATAAGTTCAAAAGGTCAGATATGGACATCTATATGGCTTTTGAAGCATCAGAAGGAGTCTATGAGTATATATAGAAAGCCCAAGAACGAGGACTCTTTGGCCAGAAATATGTTCAGGAGGTCAAAACCTCTGAATAGCTGATTTATCATCAAAAGAATTCTATAACTTTATATAGTTTGAAAATTTTTTAGGAGACATTGACCACAAATAAGTTCAAAATGTCAGATATGGACATCTATATGGCTTATGATGCATCAGAAGGAGTCTATGAGTATGTGTAGAAAGCCAAAGATCGAGGACTCTTTGGCCAGAAATATGTTCAGGAGGTCAAAACCTCTGAATAGCTGATTTATCATCAAAAGGATTCTATAACTTTATATAGTTTGAAAAATTTTGAGGACTCTTTGACCACAAATAAGTTCAAAAGGTCAGATATGGACATCTATATGGCTCATGAAGCATCAGAAGGAGTCTATGAGTATGTATAGAAAGCCCAAGGTCGAGGACTCTTTGGCCAGAAATATGTTCAGGAGGTCAAAAGAGGACCTCTGAATAGCTGATTTATCATCAAAAGAATTCTATAACTTTATATATTTTGAAAGATTTTGAGGACCCTTTGACCACAAAGTTCAAAAGGTCAGATATGGACATATATATGGCTTATGATGCATCAGAAGGAGTCTATGAGTATGTATAGAAAGCCCAAGATCGAGGACTCTTTGGCCAGAAATATGTTCAGGAGGTGAAAAGGGGACCTCTGAATAGATGATTTATCATCAGAAAGAGTCTATAACTTTATATAGTTTGAAAAATGTTTAGGACCCTTGAACAGAAATAAGTTCAAATGATCAGATATGGACATCTATATGGGTTTTGAAGCATCAGAGGGAGTCTATGAGTATAAAAGCCCAAGATCGAGGACTCTTTTGCCAGAAATATGTTCAGGAGGTCAAAACCCCTGAATAGCTGATTTATCATCAAAAGGATTCTATAACTTTATATAGTTTAAACATTTTTGAGGACACTTTGACCACAAATAATTTCAAAAGGTCAGATATGGACATATATATGGCTTATGATACATCAGAAGTAGTCTATGAGTATGTATAAAAAGCCAAAGATCGAGGACTCTTTGGCCAGAAATATGTTCAGGAGGTCAAAACCTCAGAATAGCTAATTTATCATCAAAAGGATTCTATAACTTTATGTAGTTTGAAAAATTTTGAGGACCCTTTAACCAGAAATAAGTTCAAAAGGTCAGATATGGACATCTATATGGCTTGTGATGCATCAGAAGGAGTCTCTGAGTATGTATAGAAAGCCCAAGATCGAGGACTCTTTGGCCAGAAATATGTTCAGGAGGTCAAAAGGGGACCTCTGAATAGCTGATTTATCATAAAAAGCATTCTATATCTTTATATAGTTTTAAAAATTTTGAGGACACTTTGACCACAAATAAGTTCAAAAGGTCAGATATGGATATCTATATGGCTTATGATGCATCAGAAGGAGTCTATGAGTATGTATAGAAAGCCCAAGAACGAGGAGTCTTTGGCCAGAAACATGTGCAGGAGGTCAAAACCTCTGAATTTGCTGATCATCAAAAGGATTCTATAACTTTATATAGTTTGAAAAATTTTGAGGACACTTTGACCACAAATAAGTTAAAAAGGTCAGATATGGACATCTATATGGCTTATGAAGCATCAGAAGGAGCATGTATAGAAAGCCCAAGTTTCGAATACTCCTTGGCCAGCGAAAAATTCAGTATGTCAAATATGGACTTTTGTCAGGAGGATATAGAATACGAAGATATCAGTCTGAAGATATCAGTATTAATCTTTTAGGACTCTTTGGCCAAAAATATGTTCAGGAGGTCAAAAGGGGACCTCTGAATAGATGATTTATCATCAGAAAGAGTCTATAACTTTATATAGTTTGAAAAATTTTGAGGACCCTTGACCAGAAATAAGTTCATATGATCAGATATGGACATCTACATGGGTTTTGAAGCATCAGAGGGAGTCTATGAGTATATATTGAAAGCCCAAGATCGAGGACTCTTTGGCCAGAAATATGTTCAGAAGATCAAAAGGGGACCTATGTATAGCTGATTTATCATCAAAAGGAGTCTATAACTTTATATAATTTGAAAAATTTTGAGGACACTTTGACCACAAATAAGTTCAAAAGGTCAGATATGGACATCTATATGGCTTATGATGCATCAGAAGGAGTCTATGAGTATATATAGAAAGCCAAAGATCGAGGACTCTTTGGCCAGAAATATGTTCAGGAGGTCCAAACCTCTGAATAGCTGATTTATCATCAAAAGGATTCTATAACTTTATATAGTTTGAATATTTTTGAGGACACTTTGACCACAAATAATTTCAAAAGGTCAGATATGGACATCTATATGGCTTATGATGCATCAGAAGGAGTCTATGAGTATGTATAGAAAGCCCAAGATCGAGGACTCTTTGGCCAGAAATATGTTCAGGCAATCAAAAGGGGACGTCTGAATAGCTGATTTATCATCAAAAGAATTCTATAACTTTATATAGTTTGAAAAATTTTGAGGACCCTTAGACCACAAATAAGTTCAAAAGGTCAGATATGGACATCTATATGGCTTGTGATGCATCAGAAGGAGTCTAAAAGTATGTATAGAAAGCCCAAGATCAAGGACTCTTTGGCCAGAAATATGTTCATGAGGTCAAAACCTCTGAATAGCTGATTTATCATCAAAAGGATTCTATAACTTTATATAGTTTGAAACATTTTGAGGACACTTTGACCACAAATAAGTTCAAAAGGTCAGATATGGACATCTATATGGCTTATGATGCATCAGAAGGAGTCTATGAGTATGTATAGAAAGCCCAAGATCAAGGACTATATGGCCAGAAATATATTCAGGAGGTCAAAACCTCTGAATAGCTGATTTATCATCAAAAGGAGTCTATAACTTTATATAGTTTGAACAATTTTGAGGACACTTTGACCACAAATAAGTTCAAAAGGTCAGATATGGACATCTATATGGCTTATGATGCATCAGAAGGAGTCTATGAGCATGTATAAAAACCCAAGATCGAGGACTCTTTGGCCAGGAATATGTTCAGAAGGTCAAAACATCTGAATAGCTGATTTATCATCAAAAGGATTCTATAACTTTATATAGTTTGAAACATTCTGAGGAAACTTTGACCACAAATAAGTTCAAAAGGTCAGATATGGACATCTATATGGCTTATGATGCATCAGAAGGAGTCTATGAGTATGTATAGAAAGCCCAAGATCAAGGACTATTTGGCCAGAAATAAATTCAGGAGGTCAAAACCTCTGAATAGCTGATTTATCATCAAAAGGAGTCTATAACTTTATATAGTTTGAACAATTTTGAGGACACTTTGACCACAAATAAGTTCAAAAGGTCAGATATGGACATCTATATGGCTTATGAAGCATCAGAATGAGTCTATGAGTATGTATAGAAAGCCCAAGATCGAGGACTCTTTGGCCAGAAATATGTTCAGGAGGTGAAAAGGGGACCTCTGAATAGATGATTTATCATCAGAAAGAGTCTATAACTTTATATAGTTTGAAAAATATTTAGGACCCTTGAACAGAAATAAGTTCAAATGATCAGATATGGACATCTATATGGGTTTTGAAGCATCAGAGGGAGTCTATGAGTATATATAGAAAGCCCAAGATCGAGGACTCTTTTGCCAGAAATATGTTCAGGAGGTCAAAACACCTGAATAGCTGATTTATCATCAAAAGGATTCTATAACTTTATATAGTTTAAACATTTTTGAGGACACTTTGACCACAAATAATTTCAAAAGGTCAGATATGGACATATATATGGCTTATGATACATCAGAAGTAGTCTATGAGTATGTATAGAAAGCCAAAGATCGAGGACTCTTTGGCCAGAAATATGTTCAGGAGGTCAAAACCTCAGAATAGCTAATTTATCATCAAAAGGATTCTATAACTTTATATAGTTTGAAAAATTTTGAGGACCCTTTAACCAGAAATAAGTTCAAAAGGTCAGATATGGACATCTATATGGCTTGTGATGCATCAGAAGGAGTCTCTGAGTATGTATAGAAAGCCCAAGATCGAGGACTCTTTGGCCAGAAATATGTTCAGGAGGTCAAAAGGGGACCTCTGAATAGCTGATTTATCATAAAAAGCATTCTATATCTTTATATAGTTTGAAAAATTTTGAGGACACTTTGACCACAAATAAGTTCAAAAGGTCAGATATGGATATCTATATGGCTTATGATGCATCAGAAGGAGTCTATGAGTATGTATAGAAAGCCCAAGAACGAGGAGTCTTTGGCCAGAAACATGTGCAGGAGGTCAAAACCTCTGAATTTGCTGATCATCAAAAGGATTCTATAACTTTATATAGTTTGAATATTTTTGAGGACACTTTGACCACAAATAATTTCAAAAGGTCAGATATGGACATCTATATGGCTTATCATGCATCAGAAGGAGTCTATGAGTATGTATAGAAAGCCCAAGATCGAGGACTCTTTGGCCAGAAATATGTTCAGCAGATCAAAAGGGAACATCTGAATAGCTGATTTATCATCAAAAGGATTCTATAACTTTATATAGTTTGAAAAATTCTGAGGACACTTTGACCACAAATAAGTTCAAAAGGTCAGATATGGACATCTATATGGCTTATGAAGCATCAGAATGAGTCTATGAGTATGTATAGAAAGCCCAAGATCGAGGACTCTTTGGCCAGAAATATGTTCAGGAGGTAAAAAGGGGACCTCTGAATAACTGATTTATCATCAAAAGAATTCTATAACTTTATATAGTTTGAAACATTTTGAGGACACTTTGACCACAAATAAGTTCAAAAGGTCAGATATGGACATCTATATGGCTTATGATGCATCAGAAGGAGTCTATGAGTATGTATAGAAAGCCCAAGATCAAGGACTATTTGGCCAGAAATATATTCAGGAGGTCAAAACCTCTGAATAGCTGATTTATCATCAAAAGGAGTCTATAACTTTATATAGTTTGAACAATTTTGAGGACACTTTGACCACAAATAAGTTCAAAAGGTCAGATATGGACATCTATATGGCTTATGATGTGATGCATCATAAGCCATATAGATGTCCATATCTGACCTTTTGGAGTCTATGAGTATGTATAGGAGTCTATGGACTATAGAGTCTAAGGAGTCTATGAGTATGTATAGAAACCCAAGATCGAGGACTCTTTGGCCAGAAATATGTTCAGAAGGTCAAAACATCTGAATAGCTGATTTATCATCAAAAGGATTCTATAACTTTATATAGTTTGAAAAATTCTGAGGACACTTTGACCACAAATAAGTTCAAAAGGTCAGATATGGACATCTATATGGCTTATGAAGCATCAGAATGAGTCTATGAGTATGTATAGAAAGCCCAAGATCGAGGACTCTTTGGCCAGAAATATGTTCAGGAGGTAAAAAGGGGACCTCTGAATAACTGATTTATCATCAAAAGAATTCTATAACTTTATATAGTTTGAAACATTTTGAGGACACTTTGACCACAAATAAGTTCAAAAGGTCAGATATGGACATCTATATGGCTTATGATGCATCAGAAGGAGTCTATGAGTATGTATAGAAAGCCCAAGATCAAGGACTATTTGGCCAGAAATATATTCAGGAGGTCAAAACCTCTGAATAGCTGATTTATCATCAAAAGGAGTCTATAACTTTATATAGTTTGAACAATTTTGAGGACACTTTGACCACAAATAAGTTCAAAAGGTCAGATATGGACATCTATATGGCTTATGATGTGATGCATCATAAGCCATATAGATGTCCATATCTGACCTTTTGGAGTCTATGAGTATGTATAGGAGTCTATGGACTATAGAGTCTAAGGAGTCTATGAGTATGTATAGAAACCCAAGATCGAGGACTCTTTGGCCAGAAATATGTTCAGAAGGTCAAAACATCTGAATAGCTGATTTATCATCAAAAGGATTCTATAACTTTATATAGTTTGAAACATTTTGAGCACACTTTGACCACAAATAAGTTCAAAAGGTCAGATATGGACATCTATATGGCTTATGATGCATCAGAAGGAGTCTATGAGTATGTATAGAAAGCCCAAGATCAAGGACTACTTGGCCAGAAATAAATTCAGGAGGTCAAAACCTCTGAATAGCTGATTTATCATCAAAAGGAGTCTATAACTTTATATAGTTTGAACAATTTTGAGGACACTTTGACCACAAATAAGTTCAAAAGGTCAGATATGGACATCTATATGGCTTATGAAGCATCAGAATGAGTCTATGAGTATGTATAGAAAGCCCAAGATCGAGGACTCTTTGGCCAGAAATATGTTCAGAAGGTCAAAACCTCTGAATAGATGATTTATCATCAAAAGGATTCTATAACTTTATATAGTTTGAAAAATTTTGAGGAGACATTGACCACAAATAAGTTCAAAAGGTCAGATATGGACATATATATGGCTTATGAAGCATCAGAAGGAGTATTGATAGAAAGCCCAAGTTTCGAATACGCCTTAGCCAGAAAAAAATTCAGTATGTCAAAAATGGACTTTTGTCAGGAGGATGTAACATCCAAAGATATCAGTCTGAATGTATTGTATTAATATTTTAGGACTGTTTGGCCAGAAATATGTTCAGTAGGTCAAAGGGGACCTCTGAATAGCTGATTTATATTCAGAAAGAATCTATAACGTTATAAAGTTTGAAAAATTTTGAGGACCCTTGACCATAAATAAGTTCAAATGATCAGATTAGGACATCTATATGGGTTTTGAAGCATCAGAGGGTGTCTATGAGTATATATAGAAAGCCCAAGATCGAGGACTCTTTGGCCAGAAATATGTTCAGGAGGTCAAAAGGGGACCTTTGAATAGCTGATTTATCATAAAAAGAATTCTATAACTTTATATAGTTTGAACATTTTTGAGGACACTTTGACCACAAATAATTTCAAAAGGAAAATCATTGCTTTACAATGGACACAATTAACTCATCCCGTTGGACAACGATAGAATGCACTGAAGAATAAACATATAGATAATGCACTTTTCGCATTGCATTGCACACTAGAACTAACTCCTTCCCATGTTCATTAAAGAGATAACATTTATGTTGTTGCATTAAATTGCACAAACGATCTAACGTTGTCCACTGAACAATAACATATAGGCTATGCACTTCTTGGATTGCATTGCATTGCACACTACAACTAATTCATTCCCATGTTCATTAAAGACATAACATATGTTGTTGCATTGCACAAACGATCTATCGTTGTGTATCATTGAAGAAAAAAATATGCACTTCTATCCCTGCATTGCACACCAGAACTAACTCCTTCCCATGTTCAGAGATAACATCTGTTGTTGCATTGCATTGCACAAACGATCTAACGTTGTGCAATGAAGAGTAACATAGGCCATGCACTTTTTGCATTGCATTGCACACCAGATCAAACTCCTTCCCATGTTCAGTAAAGAGATATGTTGCATTGCATTGCACAAACGATCTAACGTTGTGCATTGAAGAATAACATATAGGCTACATGCATGCATTGTATTGCATTGCACACCCGAACTAACTCCTTCACATGTTCATTAAAGAGATAACATATGTTATGCAACATTGCATTGCTTTGCACAAACGATCTAACGATGTGCACTGAAAAATAACATTTATGCACTTTTTGCATTGCATTGCACACCAGAACTAACTCCTTCCCTTGTTCATTAAAGAGATAATATTTTGCATTGCATTGCACAAAACGATCGTTTGTCTCAACGATCAATGTTGTGCATTAAAGAATAACATATAGGCTAAATGCATGCATTGTATTGCATTGCACACCAGAACTAACTCCTTCCCATGTTCATTAAAGAGATAACATGTTGCATTGCATTGCAGAAACGATCTAACGTTGTGCATTGAAGAATAACATTTATGCACTTTTTGCATTGCATTGCATTGCACATTGAAAATTACTCCTTCCCATGTTCAGTAAAGATATAACATGTTGCATTGCATTGAATTGCATTGCATTGCAGAAACGATCTAACGTTGTGCACTGAAGAATAACATTTAGGGTATGCACTTCTGGCATTGCATTGCATTGCACACCAGATCTTACTCCTTCAAATGTTTATTAAAGAGATAACGTAGGCCATGCACTTTTTGAATTGCATTGCACATTAGAACTAACTCCTTCAAATGTTAATTGAAGAGATAACATTTTGCATTGCATTGCGCAAACGATCTAACGTTGTGCATTGAAGAGTAACATAGACCATGCACTTTTTGCATTGCATTGAATTGCACACCAGAACTTTAGATCGTTTGTGCATAACATATGTTATCTCTTTAATGAACATGGGAAGGAGTTAGTTCGGGTGTGCAATGCAATACAATGCATGCATTTAGCCTATATGTTATTCTTCAATGCACAAAGTTAGATCGTTTGTGCAATCCAATGCAAAATGTTATCTCTTTAATAAGCATTTGAAGGAGTTAGTTCTGGTGTGCAATGCAATGCAATGCAAAAAGTGCATAAATGTTATTCAGTGCACAGGCTTAAATCGTTTGTGCAAAGCAATGCAATGTTGCATAACATATGTTAGATCGTTTGTGCAATGCAATGCAAAATGTTATCTCTTTAATAAACATGGGAAGTAGTTAGTTCTGGAGTGCAATGCAATGCAATGCAAAAAGTGCATAGCCTATATGTTATTCTTCAGTGCACAGCGTTAGATCGTTTGTGCAATCCAATGCAATGCAACTTGTTATCCCTTTAATGAACATGGGAAGGAGTTAGTTCTGGTGTGCAATGCAATACAATGCATGCATTTACCCTATATGTTACTCTTCAGTGCACAACGTTAGATCGTTTGTGCAAAACAATGAAATGTTGCATAACATATGTTATCTCTTTAATGAACATGGGACGGAGTTAGTTCGGGTGTGCAATGCAATACAATGCATGCATTTAGCCTATATGTTATTCTTCATTGCACAACGTTAGATCGTTTGTGCAATGCAATGCAAAATGTTATCTCTTTAATTAACATTTGAAGGAGTTAGTTTTGGTGTGCAATGCAATGCAAAAAGTGCATAAATGTTATTCTTTAGTGCACAGTGTTAGATCGTTTGTGCAAAGCAATGCAATGTTGCATAACATATGTTATCTCTTCAATGAACATGGGAACGAGTTAGTTCGGGTGTACAATGCAACACAATGCATGCATTTAGCCTATATGTCATTCTTCAATGCACAACGTTAGATCGTTTGTGCAATCCAATGCAACAGGTTATCTCTTTAATAAACAATGAAGGAGTTAGTTCTTGTGTGCAATGCAATGCAATGCAATACAAAAAATGCATGGCCTATGTTACTCTTCAAGGCACAACGTTAGATAGTTTGTGCAAAGCAATACAACATCATTGCACCTTATCTCTTTAAAGAAAATGGGAATGATTTAGTTCTGGTGTGCAATGCAATGGAAGAATTGCATAGCCTACATTATTCTTCAATGCACAACGTTAGATCGTTTGTGCAATGCAAAATGTTATCTCTTTAATAAACATTTGAAGGAGTTAGTTCTGGTGTGCAATGCAATGCAATGCAAAAAGTGCATGAATGTTATTCTTTAGTGCATAGCGTTAGAGCGTTTGTGCAAAGCAATGCAATGTTGCATAAAATATGTTATCTCTTTACTGAACATGGGAAGAAGTTAGATCTGGAGTGCAATGCAATGCAAAAAGTGCATGGCTATGTTACTATTCAATGCACAACGTCAGATCGTTTGTGCAATGCAATGCAACAACATTGCAACTTATCTCTTTAAAGAAAATGGGAATGAGTTAATTCTTGTGTGCAATGCAGTGCAAGAATTGCATAGCCTATATTATTCTTCAATGCACAACGTTAGATCGTTTGTGCAATGCAATGCAAACTGTTATCTCTTTAATAAACATGGGAATTAGTTAGTTCTGGAGTGCAATGCAATGCAATGCAATGCAAAAAGTGCATAGCCTATATGTTATTCTTCAGTGCACAGCGTTAGATCGTTTGTGCAATGCAATGCAATGCAACATGTTATCCCTTTAATGAACATGGGAAGGAGTTAGTTCTGGTGTGCAATGCAATACAATGCATGCATTTACCCTATATGTTACTCTTCAGTGCACAACGTTAGATTGTTTGTGCAAAACAATGAAATGTTGCATAACATATGTTATCTCTTTAATGAACATGGGACGGAGTTAGTTCGGGTGTGCAATGCAATACAATGCATGCATTTAGACTATATGTTATTCTTCATTGCACAACGTTAGATCGTTTGTGCAATGCAATGCAAAATGTTATCTCTTTAATTAACATTTGAAGGAGTTAGATCTGGAGTGCAATGCAATGCAAAAAGTGCATGGCTATGTTACTATTCAATGCACAACGTCAGATCCTTTGTGCAATGCAATGCAACAACATTGCAACTTATCTCTTTAAAGAAAATGGGAATGAGTTAATTCTTGTGTGCAATGCAATGCAAGAATTGCATAGCCTATATGTTATTCTTCAGTGCACAGCGTTAGATCGTTTGTGCAATGCAATGCAATGCAACATGTTATCCCTTTAATGAACATGGGAAGGAGTTAGTTCTGGTGTGCAATGCAATACAATGCATGCATTTACCCTATATGTTACTCTTCAGTGCACAACGTTAGATCGTTTGTGCAAAACAATGAAATGTTGCATAACATATGTTATCTCTTTAATGAACATGGGACGGAGTTAGTTCATTTGTGCAATGCAATACAATGCATGCATTTAGCCTATATTTTATTCTTCATTGCACAACGTTAGATCGTTTGTGCAATGCAATGCAAAATGTTATCTCTTTAATTAACATTTGAAGGAGTTAGTTTTGGTGTGCAGTGCAATGCAAAAAGTGCATAAATGTTATTCTTTAGTGCACAGTGTTAGATCGTTTGTGCAAAGCAATGCAATGTTGCATAACATATGTTATCTCTTCAATGAACATGGGAACGAGTTAGTTCGGGTGTACAATGCAACACAATGCATGCATTTAGCCTATATGTCATTCTTCAATGCACAACGTTAGATCGTTTGTGCAATGCAATGCAAAATGTTATCTCTTTAATAAACATGGGAATTAGTTAGTTCTGGTGTGCAATGCAATGCAATGCAAAAAGTGCATGAATGTTATTCTTTAGTGCACAGCGTTAGAGCGTTTGTGCAAAGCAATGCAATGTTGCATAAAATATGTTATCTCTTTATTGAACATGGGAAGGAGTTAGATCTGGAGTGCAATGCAATGCAAGGCTTTGTTACTATTCAATGCACAACGTTAGATCGTTTGTGCAAAGCAATACAACATCATTGCAACTTATCTCTTTAAAGAAAATGGGAATGAGTTAATTCTTGTGTGCAATGCAATGCAAGAATTGCATAGCCTATATTATTCTTCAATGCACAACGTTAGATCGTTTATGCAATGCAATGCAAAATGTTATCTCTTTAATAAACATTTGAAGGAGATAGTTCTGGTGTGCAATGCAATGCAATGCATAAAGTGCATAGCCTGTATGTTATTCTTCAATGCACAACGTAAGATCGTTTGTGCAATGCAATGGCAACAACACTTGTTATCTCTTTAATGAACATGGGAATAAATTAGATCTACTGTGCAATGCAATGCAATCCAAGAAGTGCATAGCCTATATGTTATTGTTCAGTGGACAACGTTAGATCCTTTGTGCAATGCAATGCAACAACATAAATGTTATATCTTTACTGAACATGGGAAGGAGTTAGTTCTGGTGTGCAATGTAATCCGAAAAGTACTTCATCTATATGTTTATTCTTCAGTGCATTCTATCGTTGCCCAACGGAATGAGTTAATTGTGTCCATTGTAAAGAAACAACTAGTGCAATGATTTTCCTTCACTGCACATTAACCTACTTATACATTCAGTCAACTGATGTTAACTTTCTATATATATTCTTCGACTCCTGATGTACGTAAGTACATATTTGACCAAAGTAACATATTTCTGGCCAAACAGTCCTCCATTTCTATACATACTCATTGACTCCCGATGATTCATAAGCCAATATAGATATCCATACAGATATGGCTTATGGCTTACCTTTTGAAATTATTTCTGCTCAAAGTGTCCTCAAAATTTTTCAAATTATGTAAAGTTATAGTCTCCTTCTGATGATAAATCAGCTATACAGAGGTCCTCTTTTGACCTCCTAAACATATTTCTGGCCAAAGAGTCCTCGATCTTGGGCTTTCTATACATACTCATAGACTCCTTCTGAAGATAAATCAGCTATACAGAGGTCCTCTTTTGACCTCCTAAACATATTTCTGGCCAAAGAGTCCTCGATCTTGGGCTTTCTATACATACTCATAGACTCCTTCTGATGCTTCACAAGCCATATATATTTCCATATCTGACCTTTTGAACTTATTTGTGGTCAAAGTGTCCTTTAAAATTTTTCAAAATATATATAGTTATAGAATTCTTTTGATGATAAATCAGCTATTCAGAGGTCCCCTTTTGACCTCCTGAACATATTTCTGGCCAAAGAGTCCTCGATCTTGGGCTTTCTATACATACTCATAGACTCCTTCTGATGCTTTATAAGCCATATATGTGTCCATATCTGACCTTTTGAACTTATTTCTGGTCAAAGGGTCCTCAAAATTTTTCAAACTATATAAAGTTATAGAATTCTTCTGATGATAAATCATCTATTCAGAGGTCCCCTTTTGACCTCCTGAACATATTTCTGGCCAAAGAGTCCTAAAAGATTAATACAATAAATTCAGACTGATATCTTCGGATGTTATATCCTCCTGACAAAACTCCATATTTGACATACTGATTTTTTTTCTGGCCAAGGAGTATTCAAAACTTGGGCTTTCTATACATACTCCTTCTGATGCTTCATAAGCCATATATATGTCAATATCTGACCTTTTGAACTTATTTGTGGTCAAAGGGTCCTCAAAAGTTTTAAACTATATAAAGTTATAGAATCCTTTTGATGATAAATCAGCTATTCAGAGGTTTTGACCTCCTGAACATATTTCTGGCAAAAGAGTCCTCGATCTTGGGCTTTCTATACATACTCATAGACTCCTTCTGATGAATCATAAGCCATATAGATGTCCATATCTGACCTTTTGAACTTATTTGTGTTCAAAGTGTCCTCAAAATTTTTCAAACTATATAAAGTTATAGAATCCTTTTGATGATAAATCAGCTTTTTAGAGGTTTTGACCTCTTGAACATATTTCTGGCCAAAGAGTCCTCGATCTTGGGCTTTCTATACATACTCATAGACTCCTTCTGATGCATCTTAAGCCATATAGATGTCCATATCTGACCTTTTGAACTCATTTGTGGTCAAAGTGTCCTCAAAATTTTTCAAACTATATAAAGTCATAGAATTCATTTGATGATATATCAGCTATTCAGAGGTCCCCTTTTGACCTCCTGAACATATTTCTGGCCAAAGAGTCCACGATCTTGGGCTTTCTAAACATACTCATAGACTACTTCTGATGCTTCATAAGCCATATAGATGTGCATATCTGACCTTTTGAACTTATTTGTGGTCAAAGTGTTCTCAAAATTTTTTAAACTATATAAAGTTATAGACTCTTTCTAATGATAAATCAGCTATTCAAAGGTCCCCTTTTGACCTCCTGAACATATTTCTGGCCAAAGAGTCCTCAATCTTGGGCTTTCTATATATACTCATAGACTCCTTCTGATGCTTCATAAGCCATATTGTGCATATAAGCCATATATTTGTCCATATCTGACCTTTTGAACTTATTTGTGTTCAAAGTGTCCTCAAAATTTTTCAAACTATATAAAGTTAAAGAATTCTTTTGATGATAAATCAGCTTTTTAGAGGTTTTGACCTCTTGAACATATTTCTGGCCAAAGAGTCCTCGATCTTGGGCTTTCTATACATACTCATAGACTCATTTTTCAAACTATATAAAGTAATAGAATTCTTTTTATGATAAACCAGCTATTCAGAGGTCCCCTTTTGACCTCCTGAACATATTTCTGGCCAAGGAGTCCTCGATCTTGGGCTTTCTATACATACTCATAGACTCCTTCTGATGCATCATAAGCCATATAGATGTCCATATCTGACCTTTTGAACTTATTTGTGGTCAAAGTGTCCTCAAAATTTTTCAAACTATATAAAGTTATAGAATTATTTTTAGGATAAATCAGCTATTCAGAGGTCCCATTTTGACCTCCTGAACATATTTCTGGCCAAAGAGTCCTCGATCTTGGGCTTTCTATACATACTCATAGACTCCTTCTGATGCTTCATAAGCCATATATATGTCCATATCTGACCTTTTGAACTTATTTGTGGTCAAAGTGTCCTCAAAATTTTTCAAACTATATAAAGTTATAGACTCCTTTTGATGTTAAATCAGCTATTCATGGGGCCCCTTTTGACCTCCTGAACATATTTCTGGCCAAAGAGTCCTCGATCTTGGGCTTTCTATACATACTCATAGACTCCTTTTGATGCTTCATAAGCCATATATATGTCCATATCTGACCTTTTGAACTTATTTGTGGTCAAAGTGTCCTCAAAATTTTTCAAACTATATAAAGTTACAGAATCCTTTTGATGATAAATCAGCTATTCAGAGGTTTTGACCCCCTGAACATATTTCTGGCCAAAGAGTCCTCGATCTTGGGCTTTATACATACTCATAGACTCCTTCTGATGCTTCATAAGCTATATAGATGTCCATATCTGACCTTTTGAACTTATTTGTGGTCAAAGTGTCCTCAAAACTGTTCAAACTATATAAAGTTACAGAATCCTTTTGATGATAAATCAGCTATTCATAGGTTTTGACCTCCTGAACATATTTTTGGCCAAAGAGTCCTCGATCTTGGGCTTTCTATACATACTCATAGACTCCTTCTGATGCATCATATGCCATATATATGTCCATATCTGACCTTTTGAACTTATTTGTGGTCAAAGTGTCCTCAAAATTTTTCAAGCTATATAAAGTTATGGTATTCTTTTTATGATACATCAGCTATTCAAAGGTCGCCTTTTGACCTCCTGAACATATTTCTGTCCAAAGAGTCCTCGATCTTGGACTTTCTATACATACTCATAGACTCCTTCTGATGCTTCATAAGCCATATAAATATCCATATCTGACCTTTTGAACTTATTTGTGGTCAAAGTGTCCTCAAAATTTTTCAAACTATATAAAGTTATAGAATCGTTTTGATGATAAATCAGCTATTCAGAAGTTTTGACCTCCTCAACATATTTCTGGCCAAAGAGTCCTCGATCTTGGGCTTTCTATACATACTCATAGACTCCTTCTGATGCATCATATGCCATATAGATGTCCATATCTGACCTTTTGAACTTATTTGTGGTCAAAGTGTCCTCAAAATTTTTCAAACTATATAAAGTTATAGAATCCTTTTGATGATAAATCAGCTATTCAGAAGTTTTGAGCTCCTGAACATATTTCTGGCCAAAGAGTCCCTCGATCTTTGGCTTTCTATACATACGCATAGACTCCTTCTGATGCATCTTAAGCCATATAGATGTCCATATCTGACCTTTTGAACTCATTTGTGGTCAAAGTGTCCTCAAAATTTTTCAAACTATATAAAGTCATAGAATTCATTTGATGATATATCAGCTATTCAGAGGTCCCCTTTTGACCTCCTGAAGATATTTCTGGCCAAAGAGTCTCGATCTTGGGCTTTCTAAACATACTCATAGACTCCTTCTGATGCTTCATAAGCCATATTGTGCATATAAGCCATATATTTGTCCATATCTGACCTTTTGAACTTATTTGTGTTCAAAGTGTCCTCAAAATTTTTCAAACTATATAAAGTTAAAGAATTCTTTTGATGATAAATCAGCTTTTTAGAGGTTTTGACCTCTTGAACATATTTCTGGCCAAAGAGTCCTCGATCTTGGGCTTTCTATACATACTCATAGACTCATTTTTCAAACTATATAAAGTAATAGAATTCTTTTTATGATAAATCAGCTATTCAGAGGTCCCCTTTTGACCTCCTGAACATATTTCTGGCCAAAGAGTCCTCGATCTTGGGCTTTCTATACATACTCATAGACTCCTTCTGATGCATCATAAGCCATATATATGTCCATATCTGACCTTTTGAACTTATTTGTGGTCAAAGTGTCCTCAAAATTTTTCAAACTATATAAAGTTACAGAATCCTTTTGATGATAAATCAGCTATTCAGAGGTTTTGACCTCCTGAACATATTTCTGGCCAAAGAGTCCTCGATCTTGGGCTTTATACATACTCATAGACTCCTTCTGATGCTTCATAAGCTATATAGATGTCCATATCTGACCTTTTGAACTTATTTGTGGTCAAAGTGTCCTCAAAACTGTTCAAACTATATAAAGTTACAGAATCCTTTTGATGATAAATCAGCTATTCATAGGTTTTGACCTCCTGAACATATTTTTGGCCAAAGAGTCCTCGATCTTGGGCTTTCTATACATACTCATAGACTCCTTCTGATGCATCATATGCCATATATATGTCCATATCTGACCTTTTGAACTTATTTGTGGTCAAAGTGTCCTCAAAATTTTTCAAGCTATATAAAGTTATGGTATTCTTTTTATGATACATCAGCTATTCAAAGGTCGCCTTTTGACCTCCTGAACATATTTCTGTCCAAAGAGTCCTCGATCTTGGACTTTCTATACATACTCATAGACTCCTTCTGATGCTTCATAAGCCATATAAATATCCATATCTGACCTTTTGAACTTATTTGTGGTCAAAGTGTCCTCAAAATTTTTCAAACTATATAAAGTTATAGAATCGTTTTGATGATAAATCAGCTATTCAGAAGTTTTGACCTCCTCAACATATTTCTGGCCAAAGAGTCCTCGATCTTGGGCTTTCTATACATACTCATAGACTCCTTCTGATGCATCATATGCCATATAGATGTCCATATCTGACCTTTTGAACTTATTTGTGGTCAAAGTGTCCTCAAAATTTTTCAAACTATATAAAGTTATAGAATCCTTTTGATGATAAATCAGCTATTCAGAAGTTTTGAGCTCCTGAACATATTTCTGGCCAAAGAGTCCCTCGATCTTTGGCTTTCTATACATACGCATAGACTCCTTCTGATGCATCTTAAGCCATATAGATGTCCATATCTGACCTTTTGAACTCATTTGTGGTCAAAGTGTCCTCAAAATTTTTCAAACTATATAAAGTCATAGAATTCATTTGATGATATATCAGCTATTCAGAGGTCCCCTTTTGACCTCCTGAAGATATTTCTGGCCAAAGAGTCTCGATCTTGGGCTTTCTAAACATACTCATAGACTCCTTCTGATGCTTCATAAGCCATATTGTGCATATAAGCCATATATTTGTCCATATCTGACCTTTTGAACTTATTTGTGTTCAAAGTGTCCTCAAAATTTTTCAAACTATATAAAGTTAAAGAATTCTTTTGATGATAAATCAGCTTTTTAGAGGTTTTGACCTCTTGAACATATTTCTGGCCAAAGAGTCCTCGATCTTGGGCTTTCTATACATACTCATAGACTCATTTTTCAAACTATATAAAGTAATAGAATTCTTTTTATGATAAATCAGCTATTCAGAGGTCCCCTTTTGACCTCCTGAACATATTTCTGGCCAAAGAGTCCTCGATCTTGGGCTTTCTATACATACTCATAGACTCCTTCTGATGCATCATAAGCCATATATATGTCCATATCTGACCTTTTGAACTTATTTGTGGTCAAAGTGTCCTCAAAATTTTTCAAACTATATAAAGTTACAGAATCCTTTTGATGATAAATCAGCTATTCAGAGGTTTTGACCTCCTGAACATATTTCTGGCCAAAGAGTCCTCGATCTTGGGCTTTATACATACTCATAGACTCCTTCTGATGCTTCATAAGCTATATAGATGTCCATATCTGACCTTTTGAACTTATTTGTGGTCAAAGTGTCCTCAAAACTGTTCAAACTATATAAAGTTACAGAATCCTTTTGATGATAAATCAGCTATTCATAGGTTTTGACCTCCTGAACATATTTTTGGCCAAAGAGTCCTCGATCTTGGGCTTTCTATACATACTCATAGACTCCTTCTGATGCATCATATGCCATATATATGTCCATATCTGACCTTTTGAACTTATTTGTGGTCAAAGTGTCCTCAAAATTTTTCAAGCTATATAAAGTTATGGTATTCTTTTTATGATACATCAGCTATTCAAAGGTCGCCTTTTGACCTCCTGAACATATTTCTGTCCAAAGAGTCCTCGATCTTGGACTTTCTATACATACTCATAGACTCCTTCTGATGCTTCATAAGCCATATAAATATCCATATCTGACCTTTTGAACTTATTTGTGGTCAAAGTGTCCTCAAAATTTTTCAAACTATATAAAGTTATAGAATCGTTTTGATGATAAATCAGCTATTCAGAAGTTTTGACCTCCTCAACATATTTCTGGCCAAAGAGTCCTCGATCTTGGGCTTTCTATACATACTCATAGACTCCTTCTGATGCATCATATGCCATATAGATGTCCATATCTGACCTTTTGAACTTATTTGTGGTCAAAGTGTCCTCAAAATTTTTCAAACTATATAAAGTTATAGAATCCTTTTGATGATAAATCAGCTATTCAGAAGTTTTGAGCTCCTGAACATATTTCTGGCCAAAGAGTCCCTCGATCTTTGGCTTTCTATACATACGCATAGACTCCTTCTGATGCATCTTAAGCCATATAGATGTCCATATCTGACCTTTTGAACTCATTTGTGGTCAAAGTGTCCTCAAAATTTTTCAAACTATATAAAGTCATAGAATTCATTTGATGATATATCAGCTATTCAGAGGTCCCCTTTTGACCTCCTGAAGATATTTCTGGCCAAAGAGTCTCGATCTTGGGCTTTCTAAACATACTCATAGACTCCTTCTGATGCTTCATAAGCCATATTGTGCATATAAGCCATATATTTGTCCATATCTGACCTTTTGAACTTATTTGTGTTCAAAGTGTCCTCAAAATTTTTCAAACTATATAAAGTTAAAGAATTCTTTTGATGATAAATCAGCTTTTTAGAGGTTTTGACCTCTTGAACATATTTCTGGCCAAAGAGTCCTCGATCTTGGGCTTTCTATACATACTCATAGACTCATTTTTCAAACTATATAAAGTAATAGAATTCTTTTTATGATAAATCAGCTATTCAGAGGTCCCCTTTTGACCTCCTGAACATATTTCTGGCCAAAGAGTCCTCGATCTTGGGCTTTCTATACATACTCATAGACTCCTTCTGATGCATCATAAGCCATATAGATGTCCATATCTGACCTTTTGAACTTATTTGTGGTCAAAGTGTCCTCAAAATTTTTCAAACTATATAAAGTTATAGAATTATTTTTAGGATAAATCAGCTATTCAGAGGTCCCATTTTGACCTCCTGAACATATTTCTGGCCAAAGAGTCCTCGATCTTGGGCTTTCTATACATACTCATTTTTCTGATGATTCATAAGCCATATATATGTCCATATCTGACCTTTTGAACTTATTTGTGGTCAAAGTGTCCTCAAAATTTTTCAAACCATATAAAGTTATAGACTCCTTTTGATATTAAATCAGCTATTCATGGGGCCCCTTTTGACCTCCTGAACATATTTCTGGCCAAAGAGTCCTCGATCTTGGGCTTTCTATACATACTCATAGACTCCTTTTGATGCTTCATAAGCCATATATATGTCCATATCTGACCTTTTGAACTTATTTGTGGTCAAAGTGTCCTCAAAATTTTTCAAACTATATAAAGTTATAGAATCCTTTTGATAATAAATCAGCTATTCAGAGGTTTTGACCTCCTGAACATATTTCTGGCCAAAGAGTCCTCGATCTTGGGCTTTATACATACTCATAGACTCCTTCTGATGCTTCACAAGCTATATAGATGTCCATATCTGACCTTTTGAACTTATTTGTGGTCAAAGTGTCCTCAAAACTGTTCAAACTATATAAAGTTATAGACTCTTTCTAATGATAAATCAGCTATTCAAAGGTCCCCTTTTGACCTACTGAACATATTTCTGGCCAAAGAGTCCTCAATCTTGGGCTTTCTATACATACTCATAGACTCCTTCTGATGCTTCATAAGCCATATTGTCCATATAAGCCATATATTTGTCCATATCTGACCTTTTGAACTTATTTGTGTTCAAAGTGTCCTCAAAATTTTTCAAACTATATAAAGTTAAAGAATTCTTTTGATGATAAATCAGCTTTTTAGAGGTTTTGACCTCTTGAACATATTTCTGGCCAAAGAGTCCTCGATCTTGGGCTTTCTATACATACTCATAGACTCATTTTTCAAACTATATAAAGTAATAGAATTCTTTTTATGATAAATAAGCTATTCAGAGGTCCCCTTTTGACCTCCTGAACATATTTCTGGCCAAAGAGTCCTCGATCTTGGGCTTTCTATACATACTCATAGACTCCTTCTGATGCTTCATAAGCCATATAGATGTCCATATCTGACCTTTTGAACTTATTTGTGGTCAAAGTGTCCTCAATATTTTTCAAACTATATAAAGTTATAGAATTATTTTTATGATAAATCAGCTATTCAGAGGTCCCATTTTGACCTCCTGAACATATTTCTGGCCAAAGAGTCCTCGATCTTGGGCTTTCTATACATACTCATTTTTCTGATGATTCATAAGCCATATATATGTCCATATCTGACCTTTTGAACTTATTTGTGGTCAAAGTGTCCTCAAAATTTTTCAAACTATATAAAGTTATAGAATTCTTTTGATGATAAATCAGTTATTCAGAGGTCCCCTTTTGACCTCCTGAACATATTTCTGGCCAAAGAGTCCCCGATCTTGGGCTTTCTATACATACTCATAGACTCCTTCTGATGCATCATAAGCCATATAGATGTCCATATCTGACCTTTTGAACTTATTTTTGGTCAAAGTGTCCTCAACATTTTTCAAACTATATAAAGTTATAGAATTATTTTTATGATAAATCAGCTATTCAGAGGTCCCATTTTGACCTCCTGAACATATTTCTGGCCAAAGAGTCCTCGATCTGGGGCTTTCTATACATACTCATAGACTCCTTCTGATGCTTCATAAGCCATATATATGTCCATATCTGACCTTTTGAACTTATTTGTGGTCAAAGTGTCCTCAAAATTTTTCAAACTATATAAAGTTATAGAATTCTTTTGATGATAAATCATTTATTCAGAGGTCCCCTTTTTACCTCCTGAACATATTTCTGGCCAAAGAGTCCTCGATCTTGGGCTTTCTATACATACTCATAGACTCCTTCTGATGCTTCATAAGCCATATATATGTCCATATCTGACCTTTTGAACTTATTTGTGGTCAAAGTGTCCTCAAAATTTTTCAAAATATATAAAGTTATAGAATCCTTTTGATGATAAATCAGCTTTTCAGAGGTCCCATTTTGACCTCCTGAACATATTTCTGGCCAAAGAGTCCTCGATCTTGGGCTTTCTATATATATTCATAGACTCCTTCTGATGCTTCATAAGCCATATATATGTCCATATCTGACCTTTTGAACTTATTTCTGGTCAAAGGGTCCTCAAAATTTTTCAAACTATATAAAGTTATAGAATTCTTCTGATGATAAATCATCTATTCAGAGGTCCCCTTTTGACCTCCTGAACATATTTCTGGCCAAAGAGTCCTCGATCTTGGGCTTTCTATACATACTCATAGACTCCTTCTGATGCTTCATAAGCCATATAGATGTCCATATCTGACCTTTTGAACTTATTTGTGGTCAAAGTGTCCTCAATATTTTTCAAACTATATAAAGTTATAGAATTATTTTTATGATAAATCAGCTATTCAGAGGTCCCATTTTGACCTCCTGAACATATTTCTGGCCAAAGAGTCCTCGATCTTGGGCTTTCTATACATACTCATTTTTCTGATGATTCATAAGCCATATATATGTCCATATCTGACCTTTTGAACTTATTTGTGGTCAAAGTGTCCTCAAAATTTTTCAAACTATATAAAGTTATAGAATTCTTTTGATGATAAATCAGTTATTCAGAGGTCCCCTTTTGACCTCCTGAACATATTTCTGGCCAAAGAGTCCCCGATCTTGGGCTTTCTATACATACTCATAGACTCCTTCTGATGCATCATAAGCCATATAGATGTCCATATCTGACCTTTTGAACTTATTTTTGGTCAAAGTGTCCTCAACATTTTTCAAACTATATAAAGTTATAGAATTATTTTTATGATAAATCAGCTATTCAGAGGTCCCATTTTGACCTCCTGAACATATTTCTGGCCAAAGAGTCCTCGATCTGGGGCTTTCTATACATACTCATAGACTCCTTCTGATGCTTCATAAGCCATATATATGTCCATATCTGACCTTTTGAACTTATTTGTGGTCAAAGTGTCCTCAAAATTTTTCAAACTATATAAAGTTATAGAATTCTTTTGATGATAAATCATTTATTCAGAGGTCCCCTTTTTACCTCCTGAACATATTTCTGGCCAAAGAGTCCTCGATCTTGGGCTTTCTATACATACTCATAGACTCCTTCTGATGCTTCATAAGCCATATATATGTCCATATCTGACCTTTTGAACTTATTTGTGGTCAAAGTGTCCTCAAAATTTTTCAAAATATATAAAGTTATAGAATCCTTTTGATGATAAATCAGCTTTTCAGAGGTCCCATTTTGACCTCCTGAACATATTTCTGGCCAAAGAGTCCTCGATCTTGGGCTTTCTATATATATTCATAGACTCCTTCTGATGCTTCATAAGCCATATATATGTCCATATCTGACCTTTTGAACTTATTTCTGGTCAAAGGGTCCTCAAAATTTTTCAAACTATATAAAGTTATAGAATTCTTCTGATGATAAATCATCTATTCAGAGGTCCCCTTTTGACCTACTGAACATATTTCTGGCCAAAGAGTCCTCGATCTTTGGCTTTCTATACATACTCATAGACTCCTTCTGATGCATCTTAAGCCATATAGATGTCCATATCTCACCTTTTGACCTCATTTGTGGTCAAAGTGTCCTCAAAATTTTTCAAACTATATAAAGTCATAGAATTCATTTGATGATATATCAGCTATTCAGAGGTCCCCTTTTGACCTCCTGAACATATTTCTGGCCAAAGAGTCCTCGATCTTGGGCTTTCTAAACATACTCATAGACTCCTTCTGATGCTTCATAAGCCATATAGATGTGCATATCTGACCTTTTGAACTTATTTGTGGTCAAAGTGTTCTCAAATTTTTTTAAACTATATAAAGTTATAGACTCTTTCTAATGATAAATCAGCTATTCAAAGGTCCCCTTTTGACCTACTGAACATATTTCTGGCCAATGAGCCCTCAATCTTGGGCTTTCTATACATACTCATAGACTCCTTCTGATGCTTCATAAGCCATATTGTCCATATAAGCCATATATTTGTCCATATCTGACCTTTTGAACTTATTTGTGTTCAAAGTGTCCTCCACATTTTTCAAACTATATAAAGTTAAAGAATTCTTTTGATGATAAATCAGCTTTTTAGAGGTTTTGACCTCTTGAACATATTTCTGGCCAAAGAGTCCTCGATCTTGGGCTTTCTATACATACTCATAGACTCCTTCTGATGCATCATAAGCCATATATATGTCCATATCTGACCTTTTGAACTTATTTGTGGTCAAAGTGTCCTCAACATTTTTAAAACTGTAAAGTTATAGAATCCTTTTGATGATAAATCAGCTATTCAGAAGTTTTGACCTCCTGAACATATTTCTGGCCAAAGAGTCCTTGATCTTGGGCTTTCTATACATACTCATAGACTCCTTCTGATGCATCATATGCCATATAGATGTCCATATCTGACCTTTTTAACTTATTTGTGGTCAAAGTTTCCTCAAAATTTTTCAAATTATATAAAGTTATAGAATTGTTTTGATGATAAATCAGCTATTCAGAGGTCCCCTTTTGACCTCCTGAACATATTTCTGGCCAAAGAGTCCTCGATCTTGGGCTTTCTATACATACTCATAGACTCCTTCTGATGCATCATAAGCCATATAGATGTCCATATCTGACCTTTTGAACTTATTTGTGGTCAAAGTGTCCTCAAAATTTTTCAAACTATATAAAGTTCTAGAATTATTATTATGATAAATCAGCTATTCAGAGGTCCCATTTTGACCTCCTGAACATATTTCTGGCCAAAGAGTCCTCGATCTTGGGCTTTCTATACATACTCATAGACTCCTTCTGATGCTTCATAAGCCATATATATGTCCATATCTGACCTTTTGAACTTATTTGTGGTCAAAGTGTCCTCAAAATTTTTCAAACTATATAAAGTTATAGAATCCTTTTGAAGATAAATCAGCTATTCAGAGGTTTTGACCTCCTGAACATATTTCTGGCCAAAAAGTCCTCGATCTTGGGCTTTCTATACATACTCATAGACTCCTTCTGATGCATCATAAGCCATATATATGTCATTATCTGACCTTTTGAACTTATTTGTGGTCAAAGGGTCCTCAAAATCTTTCAAAATATATAAAGTTATAGAATTCTGTTGATGATAAATAAGCTATTCAGAGGTCCTCTTTTGACCTCCTGAACATATTTCTGGCCAAAGAGTCCCTGACCATGGGCTTTCTATACATACTCATAGACTCCTTCTGATGCTTCATAAGCCATATAGATGTCCATATCTGACCTTTTGAACTAATTTGTGGTCAAAGTGTCCTCAAAATTTTTCAAACTATATAAAGTTATAGAATTCTTTTGAAGATAAATCAACTATTCAGAGGTCCCCTTTTGACCTCCTGAACATATTTCTGGCCAAAGAGTCCTCGATCTTGGGCTTTCTATACATACTCATAGACTCCTTCTGATGCTTCATAAGCCATATAGATGTCCATATCTGACCTTTTGAACTTATTTGTGGTCAAAGTGTCCTCAAAATTTTTCAAACTATATAAAGATAGATAAAGATAGCCACACTTTGACCACAAATAAGTTCAAAAGGTCAGATATGGACATCTATATGGCTTATGATGCATCAGAATGAGTCTATGAGTATGTATAGAAAGCCCAAGATCGAGGACTCTTTGGCCAGAAATATGTTCAGGAGGTCAAAACCTCTGAATAGCTGATTTATCATCAAAAGGATTCTATAACTTTATATAGTTTGAAAAATTTTGAGGACACTTTGACCATAAGTTCAAAAGGTCAGATATGGACATAGGCTTATGAAGCATCAGAAGGAGTATTAATAGAAAGCCCAAGTTTCGAATACTCCTTGGTCAGAAAAAAATTCAGGATGTCAAATATGGACTTTTGTCAGGAGGATATAACATCCGAAGATATCAGTCTGAAAGTATTGTATTAATCTTTTAGGACTCTTTGGCCAGAAATATGTTCTATATGGATTTATCATCAAAAGGATTCTATAACTTTATTTAGTTTGAACACTTTTGAGGACACTTTGACCACAAATAATTTCAAAAGGTCAGATATGGACATCTATATGGCTTATGATGCATCAGAAGGAGTCTATGAGTATGTATAGAAAGCCCAAGATCAAGGACTCTTTGGCCAGAAATATATTCAGGAGGTCAAAACCTCTGAATAGCTGATTTATCATCAAAAGGAGTCTATAACTTTATATAGTTTGAACAATTTTGAGGACACTTTGACCACAAATAAGTTCAAAAGGTCAGATATGGACATCTATATGGCTTATGAAGCATCAGAAGGAGTCTATGAGTATGTATAGAAAGCCCAAGATCGAGGACTCTTTGGCCAGAAATATGTTCAGGAGGTCAAAACCTCTGAATAGCTGATTTATCATCAAAAGGATTCTATAACTTTATATAGTTTAAACATTTTTGAGGACACTTTGACCACAAATAAGTTCAAAAGGTCAGATATGGACATCTATATAGCTTATGATGCATAAGAAGGAGCATGTATAGAAAGCCCAAGTTTTGAATACTCCTTAGACAGAAAAAAATTCAGTATGTCAAATATGGACTTCCGAACATCCGAAGATAACAGTCTGAATGTATTGTATTAATCTTTTAGGACTGTTTGGCCAGAAATATGTTCAGTGGGTTAAAAGGGGACCTCTGAATAGCTGATTAATCATCAGAAAGAGTCTCTAACTTTATATAGTTTGAAAAATTTTGAGGACCCTTGACCAGAAATAAGTTCAAGTGATCAGATATGGACATGTTCATGGGTTTTGAAGCATCAGAGGGAGTCTATGAGTATATATAGAAAGCCCATGATCGAGGACTCTTTGGCCAGAAATATGTTCAGAAGATCAAAAGGGGACCCATGTATAGCTGATTTATCATCAAAAGGAGTCTATAACTTTATATAGTTTGAAAAATTTTGAGGACACTTTGACCACAAATAAGTTCAAAAGGTCAGATATGGACATATATATGGCTTATGAAGCATCAGAAAGAGTCTATGAGTATGAGTAGAAAGCCCAAGATCGAGGACTCTTTGGCCAGAAATATGTTCAGGAGGTCAAAAGGGGATGTCTGAATATGTGATTTATCATCAGAAAGAGTCTATAACTTTATATAGTTTGAAAAATTTTGAGGACCCTTGTACAGAAATAAGTTCAAATGATCAGATATGGACATCTATATGGCTTATGAAGCATCAGAAGGAGTCTATGAGTATGTATAGAAAGCCCAAGATCGAGGACTCTTTGGCCAGAAATATCTTCAGGAGGTCAAAACCTCTGAATAGCTGATCTATCATCAAAAGGATTCTATAACTTTATATAGTTTGAAAAATTTTGAGGACACTTTGACCACAAATAATTTCAAAAGGTCAGATATGGACATATATATGGCTTATAAGGCATCAGAAGGAGTCTATGAGTATGTATAGAAAGCCCAAGATCGAGGACTCTTTGGCCAGAAATATCTTCAGGAGGTCAAAACCTCTGAATAGCTGATTTATCATCAAAAGGAGTCTATAACTTTATATAGTTTGAAAAAATTTGAGGACACTTTGACCACAAATAAGTTCAAAAGGTCAGATATGGACATCTATATGGCTTTTGAAGCATCAGAAGGAGTCTATGAGTATGTATAGAAAGCCCAAGATCGAGGACTCTTTGGCCAGAAATATGTTCAGGAGGTCAAAAGGGGACCTCTGAATAGCTGATTTATCATCAGAAAGAGTCTATAACTTTATTTAGTTTGAAAAATTTTGAGGACCCTTGAACAGAAATAAGTTCAAATGATCAGATATGGACATCTATATGGCTTTTGAAGCATCAGAGGGAGTCTATGAGTATATATAGAAAGCCCAAGATCGAGGACTCTTTTGCCAGAAATATGTTCAGGAGGTCAAAACCTCTGAATAGCTGATTTATCATCAGAAAGAATCTATAACTTTATATAGTTTGAAAACTTTTGAGGACCCTTTGACCAGAAATAAGTTCAAAAGGTCAGATATGGACATCTATATGGCTTTTGAAGCATCAGAAGGAGTCTATGAGTATATATAGAAAGCCCAAGAACGAGGACTCTTTGGCCAGAAATATGTTCAGGAGGTCAAAACCTCTGAATAGCTGATTTATCATCAAAAGAATTCTATAACTTTATATAGTTTGAAATTTTTTTAGGAGACATTGACCACAAATAAGTTCAAAATGTCAGATATGGACATCTATATGGCTTATGATGCATCAGAAGGAGTCTATGAGTATGTGTAGAAAGCCAAAGATCGAGGACTCTTTGGCCAGAAATATGTTCAGGAGGTCAAAACCTCTGAATAGCTGATTTATCATCAAAAGGATTCTATAACTTTATATAGTTTGAAAAATTTTGAGGACTCTTTGACCACAAATAAGTTCAAAAGGTCAGATATGGACATCTATATGGCTTATGAAGCATCAGAAGGAGTCTATGAGTATGTATAGAAAGCCCAAGGTCGAGGACTCTTTGGCCAGAAATATGTTCAGGAGGTCAAAAGAGGACCTCTGAATAGCTGATTTATCATCAAAAGAATTCTATAACTTTATATATTTTGAAAGATTTTGAGGACCCTTTGACCACAAAGTTCAAAAGGTCAGATATGGACATATATATGGCTTATGATGCATCAGAAGGAGTCTATGAGTATGTATAGAAAGCCCAAGATCGAGGACTCTTTGGCCAGAAATATGTTCAGGAGGTGAAAAGGGGACCTCTGAATAGATGATTTATCATCAGAAAGAGTCTATAACTTTATATAGTTTGAAAAATGTTTAGGACCCTTGAACAGAAATAAGTTCAAATGATCAGATATGGACATCTATATGGGTTTTGAAGCATCAGAGGGAGTCTATGAGTATAAAAGCCCAAGATCGAGGACTCTTTTGCCAGAAATATGTTCAGGAGGTCAAAACCCCTGAATAGCTGATTTATCATCAAAAGGATTCTATAACTTTATATAGTTTAAACATTTTTGAGGACACTTTGACCACAAATAATTTCAAAAGGTCAGATATGGACATATATATGGCTTATGATACATCAGAAGTAGTCTATGAGTATGTATAAAAAGCCAAAGATCGAGGACTCTTTGGCCAGAAATATGTTCAGGAGGTCAAAACCTCAGAATAGCTAATTTATCATCAAAAGGATTCTATAACTTTATGTAGTTTGAAAAATTTTGAGGACCCTTTAACCAGAAATAAGTTCAAAAGGTCAGATATGGACATCTATATGGCTTGTGATGCATCAGAAGGAGTCTCTGAGTATGTATAGAAAGCCCAAGATCGAGGACTCTTTGGCCAGAAATATGTTCAGGAGGTCAAAAGGGGACCTCTGAATAGCTGATTTATCATAAAAAGCATTCTATATCTTTATATAGTTTTAAAAATTTTGAGGACACTTTGACCACAAATAAGTTCAAAAGGTCAGATATGGATATCTATATGGCTTATGATGCATCAGAAGGAGTCTATGAGTATGTATAGAAAGCCCAAGAACGAGGAGTCTTTGGCCAGAAACATGTGCAGGAGGTCAAAACCTCTGAATTTGCTGATCATCAAAAGGATTCTATAACTTTATATAGTTTGAAAAATTTTGAGGACACTTTGACCACAAATAAGTTAAAAAGGTCAGATATGGACATCTATATGGCTTATGAAGCATCAGAAGGAGCATGTATAGAAAGCCCAAGTTTCGAATACTCCTTGGCCAGCGAAAAATTCAGTATGTCAAATATGGACTTTTGTCAGGAGGATATAGAATACGAAGATATCAGTCTGAAGATATCAGTATTAATCTTTTAGGACTCTTTGGCCAAAAATATGTTCAGGAGGTCAAAAGGGGACCTCTGAATAGATGATTTATCATCAGAAAGAGTCTATAACTTTATATAGTTTGAAAAATTTTGAGGACCCTTGACCAGAAATAAGTTCATATGATCAGATATGGACATCTACATGGGTTTTGAAGCATCAGAGGGAGTCTATGAGTATATATTGAAAGCCCAAGATCGAGGACTCTTTGGCCAGAAATATGTTCAGAAGATCAAAAGGGGACCTATGTATAGCTGATTTATCATCAAAAGGAGTCTATAACTTTATATAATTTGAAAAATTTTGAGGACACTTTGACCACAAATAAGTTCAAAAGGTCAGATATGGACATCTATATGGCTTATGATGCATCAGAAGGAGTCTATGAGTATATATAGAAAGCCAAAGATCGAGGACTCTTTGGCCAGAAATATGTTCAGGAGGTCCAAACCTCTGAATAGCTGATTTATCATCAAAAGGATTCTATAACTTTATATAATTTGAAAAATTTTGAGGACACTTTGACCACAAATAAGTTCAAAAGGTCAGATATGGACATCTATATGGCTTATGATGCATCAGAAGGAGTCTATGAGTATGTATAGAAAGCCCAAGATCGAGGACTCTTTGGCCAGAAATATGTTCAGGAGGTCAAAAGGGGACCTCTGAATAGCTGATTTATCATCAGAAAGAGTCTATAACTTTATTTAGTTTGAAAAATTTTGAGGACCCTTGAACAGAAATAAGTTCAAATGATCAGATATGGACATCTATATGGCTTTTGAAGCATCAGAGGGAGTCTATGAGTATATATAGAAAGCCCAAGATCGAGGACTCTTTTGCCAGAAATATGTTCAGGAGGTCAAAACCTCTGAATAGCTGATTTATCATCAGAAAGAATCTATAACTTTATATAGTTTGAAAACTTTTGAGGACCCTTTGACCAGAAATAAGTTCAAAAGGTCAGATATGGACATCTATATGGCTTTTGAAGCATCAGAAGGAGTCTATGAGTATATATAGAAAGCCCAAGAACGAGGACTCTTTGGCCAGAAATATGTTCAGGAGGTCAAAACCTCTGAATAGCTGATTTATCATCAAAAGAATTCTATAACTTTATATAGTTTGAAAATTTTTTAGGAGACATTGACCACAAATAAGTTCAAAATGTCAGATATGGACATCTATATGGCTTATGATGCATCAGAAGGAGTCTATGAGTATGTGTAGAAAGCCAAAGATCGAGGACTCTTTGGCCAGAAATATGTTCAGGAGGTCAAAACCTCTGAATAGCTGATTTATCATCAAAAGGATTCTATAACTTTATATAGTTTGAAAAATTTTGAGGACTCTTTGACCACAAATAAGTTCAAAAGGTCAGATATGGACATCTATATGGCTTATGAAGCATCAGAAGGAGTCTATGAGTATGTATAGAAAGCCCAAGGTCGAGGACTCTTTGGCCAGAAATATGTTCAGGAGGTCAAAAGAGGACCTCTGAATAGCTGATTTATCATCAAAAGAATTCTATAACTTTATATATTTTGAAAGATTTTGAGGACCCTTTGACCACAAAGTTCAAAAGGTCAGATATGGACATATATATGGCTTATGATGCATCAGAAGGAGTCTATGAGTATGTATAGAAAGCCCAAGATCGAGGACTCTTTGGCCAGAAATATGTTCAGGAGGTGAAAAGGGGACCTCTGAATAGATGATTTATCATCAGAAAGAGTCTATAACTTTATATAGTTTGAAAAATGTTTAGGACCCTTGAACAGAAATAAGTTCAAATGATCAGATATGGACATCTATATGGGTTTTGAAGCATCAGAGGGAGTCTATGAGTATAAAAGCCCAAGATCGAGGACTCTTTTGCCAGAAATATGTTCAGGAGGTCAAAACCCCTGAATAGCTGATTTATCATCAAAAGGATTCTATAACTTTATATAGTTTAAACATTTTTGAGGACACTTTGACCACAAATAATTTCAAAAGGTCAGATATGGACATATATATGGCTTATGATACATCAGAAGTAGTCTATGAGTATGTATAAAAAGCCAAAGATCGAGGACTCTTTGGCCAGAAATATGTTCAGGAGGTCAAAACCTCAGAATAGCTAATTTATCATCAAAAGGATTCTATAACTTTATGTAGTTTGAAAAATTTTGAGGACCCTTTAACCAGAAATAAGTTCAAAAGGTCAGATATGGACATCTATATGGCTTGTGATGCATCAGAAGGAGTCTCTGAGTATGTATAGAAAGCCCAAGATCGAGGACTCTTTGGCCAGAAATATGTTCAGGAGGTCAAAAGGGGACCTCTGAATAGCTGATTTATCATAAAAAGCATTCTATATCTTTATATAGTTTTAAAAATTTTGAGGACACTTTGACCACAAATAAGTTCAAAAGGTCAGATATGGATATCTATATGGCTTATGATGCATCAGAAGGAGTCTATGAGTATGTATAGAAAGCCCAAGAACGAGGAGTCTTTGGCCAGAAACATGTGCAGGAGGTCAAAACCTCTGAATTTGCTGATCATCAAAAGGATTCTATAACTTTATATAGTTTGAAAAATTTTGAGGACACTTTGACCACAAATAAGTTAAAAAGGTCAGATATGGACATCTATATGGCTTATGAAGCATCAGAAGGAGCATGTATAGAAAGCCCAAGTTTCGAATACTCCTTGGCCAGCGAAAAATTCAGTATGTCAAATATGGACTTTTGTCAGGAGGATATAGAATACGAAGATATCAGTCTGAAGATATCAGTATTAATCTTTTAGGACTCTTTGGCCAAAAATATGTTCAGGAGGTCAAAAGGGGACCTCTGAATAGATGATTTATCATCAGAAAGAGTCTATAACTTTATATAGTTTGAAAAATTTTGAGGACCCTTGACCAGAAATAAGTTCATATGATCAGATATGGACATCTACATGGGTTTTGAAGCATCAGAGGGAGTCTATGAGTATATATTGAAAGCCCAAGATCGAGGACTCTTTGGCCAGAAATATGTTCAGAAGATCAAAAGGGGACCTATGTATAGCTGATTTATCATCAAAAGGAGTCTATAACTTTATATAATTTGAAAAATTTTGAGGACACTTTGACCACAAATAAGTTCAAAAGGTCAGATATGGACATCTATATGGCTTATGATGCATCAGAAGGAGTCTATGAGTATATATAGAAAGCCAAAGATCGAGGACTCTTTGGCCAGAAATATGTTCAGGAGGTCCAAACCTCTGAATAGCTGATTTATCATCAAAAGGATTCTATAACTTTATATAGTTTGAATATTTTTGAGGACACTTTGACCACAAATAATTTCAAAAGGTCAGATATGGACATCTATATGGCTTATGATGCATCAGAAGGAGTCTATGAGTATGTATAGAAAGCCCAAGATCGAGGACTCTTTGGCCAGAAATATGTTCAGGCAATCAAAAGGGGACGTCTGAATAGCTGATTTATCATCAAAAGAATTCTATAACTTTATATAGTTTGAAAAATTTTGAGGACCCTTAGACCACAAATAAGTTCAAAAGGTCAGATATGGACATCTATATGGCTTGTGATGCATCAGAAGGAGTCTAAAAGTATGTATAGAAAGCCCAAGATCAAGGACTCTTTGGCCAGAAATATGTTCATGAGGTCAAAACCTCTGAATAGCTGATTTATCATCAAAAGGATTCTATAACTTTATATAGTTTGAAACATTTTGAGGACACTTTGACCACAAATAAGTTCAAAAGGTCAGATATGGACATCTATATGGCTTATGATGCATCAGAAGGAGTCTATGAGTATGTATAGAAAGCCCAAGATCAAGGACTATATGGCCAGAAATATATTCAGGAGGTCAAAACCTCTGAATAGCTGATTTATCATCAAAAGGAGTCTATAACTTTATATAGTTTGAACAATTTTGAGGACACTTTGACCACAAATAAGTTCAAAAGGTCAGATATGGACATCTATATGGCTTATGATGCATCAGAAGGAGTCTATGAGCATGTATAAAAACCCAAGATCGAGGACTCTTTGGCCAGGAATATGTTCAGAAGGTCAAAACATCTGAATAGCTGATTTATCATCAAAAGGATTCTATAACTTTATATAGTTTGAAACATTCTGAGGAAACTTTGACCACAAATAAGTTCAAAAGGTCAGATATGGACATCTATATGGCTTATGATGCATCAGAAGGAGTCTATGAGTATGTATAGAAAGCCCAAGATCAAGGACTATTTGGCCAGAAATAAATTCAGGAGGTCAAAACCTCTGAATAGCTGATTTATCATCAAAAGGAGTCTATAACTTTATATAGTTTGAACAATTTTGAGGACACTTTGACCACAAATAAGTTCAAAAGGTCAGATATGGACATCTATATGGCTTATGAAGCATCAGAATGAGTCTATGAGTATGTATAGAAAGCCCAAGATCGAGGACTCTTTGGCCAGAAATATGTTCAGGAGGTGAAAAGGGGACCTCTGAATAGATGATTTATCATCAGAAAGAGTCTATAACTTTATATAGTTTGAAAAATATTTAGGACCCTTGAACAGAAATAAGTTCAAATGATCAGATATGGACATCTATATGGGTTTTGAAGCATCAGAGGGAGTCTATGAGTATATATAGAAAGCCCAAGATCGAGGACTCTTTTGCCAGAAATATGTTCAGGAGGTCAAAACACCTGAATAGCTGATTTATCATCAAAAGGATTCTATAACTTTATATAGTTTAAACATTTTTGAGGACACTTTGACCACAAATAATTTCAAAAGGTCAGATATGGACATATATATGGCTTATGATACATCAGAAGTAGTCTATGAGTATGTATAGAAAGCCAAAGATCGAGGACTCTTTGGCCAGAAATATGTTCAGGAGGTCAAAACCTCAGAATAGCTAATTTATCATCAAAAGGATTCTATAACTTTATATAGTTTGAAAAATTTTGAGGACCCTTTAACCAGAAATAAGTTCAAAAGGTCAGATATGGACATCTATATGGCTTGTGATGCATCAGAAGGAGTCTCTGAGTATGTATAGAAAGCCCAAGATCGAGGACTCTTTGGCCAGAAATATGTTCAGGAGGTCAAAAGGGGACCTCTGAATAGCTGATTTATCATAAAAAGCATTCTATATCTTTATATAGTTTGAAAAATTTTGAGGACACTTTGACCACAAATAAGTTCAAAAGGTCAGATATGGATATCTATATGGCTTATGATGCATCAGAAGGAGTCTATGAGTATGTATAGAAAGCCCAAGAACGAGGAGTCTTTGGCCAGAAACATGTGCAGGAGGTCAAAACCTCTGAATTTGCTGATCATCAAAAGGATTCTATAACTTTATATAGTTTGAATATTTTTGAGGACACTTTGACCACAAATAATTTCAAAAGGTCAGATATGGACATCTATATGGCTTATCATGCATCAGAAGGAGTCTATGAGTATGTATAGAAAGCCCAAGATCGAGGACTCTTTGGCCAGAAATATGTTCAGGAGATCAAAAGGGAACATCTGAATAGCTGATTTATCATCAAAAGGATTCTATAACTTTATATAGTTTGAAAAATTCTGAGGACACTTTGACCACAAATAAGTTCAAAAGGTCAGATATGGACATCTATATGGCTTATGAAGCATCAGAATGAGTCTATGAGTATGTATAGAAAGCCCAAGATCGAGGACTCTTTGGCCAGAAATATGTTCAGGAGGTAAAAAGGGGACCTCTGAATAACTGATTTATCATCAAAAGAATTCTATAACTTTATATAGTTTGAAACATTTTGAGGACACTTTGACCACAAATAAGTTCAAAAGGTCAGATATGGACATCTATATGGCTTATGATGCATCAGAAGGAGTCTATGAGTATGTATAGAAAGCCCAAGATCAAGGACTATTTGGCCAGAAATATATTCAGGAGGTCAAAACCTCTGAATAGCTGATTTATCATCAAAAGGAGTCTATAACTTTATATAGTTTGAACAATTTTGAGGACACTTTGACCACAAATAAGTTCAAAAGGTCAGATATGGACATCTATATGGCTTATGATGTGATGCATCATAAGCCATATAGATGTCCATATCTGACCTTTTGGAGTCTATGAGTATGTATAGGAGTCTATGGACTATAGAGTCTAAGGAGTCTATGAGTATGTATAGAAACCCAAGATCGAGGACTCTTTGGCCAGAAATATGTTCAGAAGGTCAAAACATCTGAATAGCTGATTTATCATCAAAAGGATTCTATAACTTTATATAGTTTGAAAAATTCTGAGGACACTTTGACCACAAATAAGTTCAAAAGGTCAGATATGGACATCTATATGGCTTATGAAGCATCAGAATGAGTCTATGAGTATGTATAGAAAGCCCAAGATCGAGGACTCTTTGGCCAGAAATATGTTCAGGAGGTAAAAAGGGGACCTCTGAATAACTGATTTATCATCAAAAGAATTCTATAACTTTATATAGTTTGAAACATTTTGAGGACACTTTGACCACAAATAAGTTCAAAAGGTCAGATATGGACATCTATATGGCTTATGATGCATCAGAAGGAGTCTATGAGTATGTATAGAAAGCCCAAGATCAAGGACTATTTGGCCAGAAATATATTCAGGAGGTCAAAACCTCTGAATAGCTGATTTATCATCAAAAGGAGTCTATAACTTTATATAGTTTGAACAATTTTGAGGACACTTTGACCACAAATAAGTTCAAAAGGTCAGATATGGACATCTATATGGCTTATGATGTGATGCATCATAAGCCATATAGATGTCCATATCTGACCTTTTGGAGTCTATGAGTATGTATAGGAGTCTATGGACTATAGAGTCTAAGGAGTCTATGAGTATGTATAGAAACCCAAGATCGAGGACTCTTTGGCCAGAAATATGTTCAGAAGGTCAAAACATCTGAATAGCTGATTTATCATCAAAAGGATTCTATAACTTTATATAGTTTGAAACATTTTGAGCACACTTTGACCACAAATAAGTTCAAAAGGTCAGATATGGACATCTATATGGCTTATGATGCATCAGAAGGAGTCTATGAGTATGTATAGAAAGCCCAAGATCAAGGACTACTTGGCCAGAAATAAATTCAGGAGGTCAAAACCTCTGAATAGCTGATTTATCATCAAAAGGAGTCTATAACTTTATATAGTTTGAACAATTTTGAGGACACTTTGACCACAAATAAGTTCAAAAGGTCAGATATGGACATCTATATGGCTTATGAAGCATCAGAATGAGTCTATGAGTATGTATAGAAAGCCCAAGATCGAGGACTCTTTGGCCAGAAATATGTTCAGAAGGTCAAAACCTCTGAATAGATGATTTATCATCAAAAGGATTCTATAACTTTATATAGTTTGAAAAATTTTGAGGAGACATTGACCACAAATAAGTTCAAAAGGTCAGATATGGACATATATATGGCTTATGAAGCATCAGAAGGAGTATTGATAGAAAGCCCAAGTTTCGAATACGCCTTAGCCAGAAAAAAATTCAGTATGTCAAAAATGGACTTTTGTCAGGAGGATGTAACATCCAAAGATATCAGTCTGAATGTATTGTATTAATATTTTAGGACTGTTTGGCCAGAAATATGTTCAGTAGGTCAAAGGGGACCTCTGAATAGCTGATTTATATTCAGAAAGAATCTATAACGTTATAAAGTTTGAAAAATTTTGAGGACCCTTGACCATAAATAAGTTCAAATGATCAGATTAGGACATCTATATGGGTTTTGAAGCATCAGAGGGTGTCTATGAGTATATATAGAAAGCCCAAGATCGAGGACTCTTTGGCCAGAAATATGTTCAGGAGGTCAAAAGGGGACCTTTGAATAGCTGATTTATCATAAAAAGAATTCTATAACTTTATATAGTTTGAACATTTTTGAGGACACTTTGACCACAAATAATTTCAAAAGGAAAATCATTGCTTTACAATGGACACAATTAACTCATCCCGTTGGACAACGATAGAATGCACTGAAGAATAAACATATAGATAATGCACTTTTCGCATTGCATTGCACACTAGAACTAACTCCTTCCCATGTTCATTAAAGAGATAACATTTATGTTGTTGCATTAAATTGCACAAACGATCTAACGTTGTCCACTGAACAATAACATATAGGCTATGCACTTCTTGGATTGCATTGCATTGCACACTACAACTAATTCATTCCCATGTTCATTAAAGACATAACATATGTTGTTGCATTGCACAAACGATCTATCGTTGTGTATCATTGAAGAAAAAAATATGCACTTCTATCCCTGCATTGCACACCAGAACTAACTCCTTCCCATGTTCAGAGATAACATCTGTTGTTGCATTGCATTGCACAAACGATCTAACGTTGTGCAATGAAGAGTAACATAGGCCATGCACTTTTTGCATTGCATTGCACACCAGATCAAACTCCTTCCCATGTTCAGTAAAGAGATATGTTGCATTGCATTGCACAAACGATCTAAGGTTGTGCATTGAAGAATAACATATAGGCTACATGCATGCATTGTATTGCATTGCACACCCGAACTAACTCCTTCACATGTTCATTAAAGAGATAACATATGTTATGCAACATTGCATTGCTTTGCACAAACGATCTAACGATGTGCACTGAAAAATAACATTTATGCACTTTTTGCATTGCATTGCACACCAGAACTAACTCCTTCCCTTGTTCATTAAAGAGATAATATTTTGCATTGCATTGCACAAAACGATCGTTTGTCTCAACGATCAATGTTGTGCATTAAAGAATAACATATAGGCTAAATGCATGCATTGTATTGCATTGCACACCAGAACTAACTCCTTCCCATGTTCATTAAAGAGATAACATGTTGCATTGCATTGCAGAAACGATCTAACGTTGTGCATTGAAGAATAACATTTATGCACTTTTTGCATTGCATTGCATTGCACATTGAAAATTACTCCTTCCCATGTTCAGTAAAGATATAACATGTTGCATTGCATTGAATTGCATTGCATTGCAGAAACGATCTAACGTTGTGCACTGAAGAATAACATTTAGGGTATGCACTTCTGGCATTGCATTGCATTGCACACCAGATCTTACTCCTTCAAATGTTTATTAAAGAGATAACGTAGGCCATGCACTTTTTGAATTGCATTGCACATTAGAACTAACTCCTTCAAATGTTAATTGAAGAGATAACATTTTGCATTGCATTGCGCAAACGATCTAACGTTGTGCATTGAAGAGTAACATAGACCATGCACTTTTTGCATTGCATTGAATTGCACACCAGAACTTTAGATCGTTTGTGCATAACATATGTTATCTCTTTAATGAACATGGGAAGGAGTTAGTTCGGGTGTGCAATGCAATACAATGCATGCATTTAGCCTATATGTTATTCTTCAATGCACAAAGTTAGATCGTTTGTGCAATCCAATGCAAAATGTTATCTCTTTAATAAGCATTTGAAGGAGTTAGTTCTGGTGTGCAATGCAATGCAATGCAAAAAGTGCATAAATGTTATTCAGTGCACAGGCTTAAATCGTTTGTGCAAAGCAATGCAATGTTGCATAACATATGTTAGATCGTTTGTGCAATGCAATGCAAAATGTTATCTCTTTAATAAACATGGGAAGTAGTTAGTTCTGGAGTGCAATGCAATGCAATGCAAAAAGTGCATAGCCTATATGTTATTCTTCAGTGCACAGCGTTAGATCGTTTGTGCAATCCAATGCAATGCAACTTGTTATCCCTTTAATGAACATGGGAAGGAGTTAGTTCTGGTGTGCAATGCAATACAATGCATGCATTTACCCTATATGTTACTCTTCAGTGCACAACGTTAGATCGTTTGTGCAAAACAATGAAATGTTGCATAACATATTTTATCTCTTTAATGAACATGGGACGGAGTTAGTTCGGGTGTGCAAAGCAATACAATGCATGCATTTAGCCTATATGTTATTCTTCATTGCACAACGTTAGATCGTTTGTGCAATGCAATGCAAAATGTTATCTCTTTAATTAACATTTGAAGGAGTTAGTTTTGGTGTGCAATGCAATGCAAAAAGTGCATAAATGTTATTCTTTAGTGCACAGTGTTAGATCGTTTGTGCAAAGCAATGCAATGTTGCATAACATATGTTATCTCTTCAATGAACATGGGAACGACTTAGTTCGGGTGTACAATGCAACACAATGCATGCATTTAGCCTATATGTCATTCTTCAATGCACAACGTTAGATCGTTTGTGCAATCCAATGCAACAGGTTATCTCTTTAATAAACAATGAAGGAGTTAGTTCTTGTGTGCAATGCAATGCAATGCAATACAAAAAATGCATGGCCTATGTTACTCTTCAAGGCACAACGTTAGATAGTTTGTGCAAAGCAATACAACATCATTGCACCTTATCTCTTTAAAGAAAATGGGAATGATTTAGTTCTGGTGTGCAATGCAATGGAAGAATTGCATAGCCTACATTATTCTTCAATGCACAACGTTAGATCGTTTGTGCAATGCAAAATGTTATCTCTTTAATAAACATTTGAAGGAGTTAGTTCTGGTGTGCAATGCAATGCAATGCAAAAAGTGCATGAATGTTATTCTTTAGTGCATAGCGTTAGAGCGTTTGTGCAAAGCAATGCAATGTTGCATAAAATATGTTATCTCTTTACTGAACATGGGAAGAAGTTAGATCTGGAGTGCAATGCAATGCAAAAAGTGCATGGCTATGTTACTATTCAATGCACAACGTCAGATCGTTTGTGCAATGCAATGCAACAACATTGCAACTTATCTCTTTAAAGAAAATGGGAATGAGTTAATTCTTGTGTGCAATGCAGTGCAAGAATTGCATAGCCTATATTATTCTTCAATGCACAACGTTAGATCGTTTGTGCAATGCAATGCAAACTGTTATCTCTTTAATAAACATGGGAATTAGTTAGTTCTGGAGTGCAATGCAATGCAATGCAATGCAAAAAGTGCATAGCCTATATGTTATTCTTCAGTGCACAGCGTTAGATCGTTTGTGCAATGCAATGCAATGCAACATGTTATCCCTTTAATGAACATGGGAAGGAGTTAGTTCTGGTGTGCAATGCAATACAATGCATGCATTTACCCTATATGTTACTCTTCAGTGCACAACGTTAGATTGTTTGTGCAAAACAATGAAATGTTGCATAACATATGTTATCTCTTTAATGAACATGGGACGGAGTTAGTTCGGGTGTGCAATGCAATACAATGCATGCATTTAGACTATATGTTATTCTTCATTGCACAACGTTAGATCGTTTGTGCAATGCAATGCAAAATGTTATCTCTTTAATTAACATTTGAAGGAGTTAGATCTGGAGTGCAATGCAATGCAAAAAGGGCATGGCTATGTTACTATTCAATGCACAACGTCAGATCCTTTGTGCAATGCAATGCAACAACATTGCAACTTATCTCTTTAAAGAAAATGGGAATGAGTTAATTCTTGTGTGCAATGCAATGCAAGAATTGCATAGCCTATATGTTATTCTTCAGTGCACAGCGTTAGATCGTTTGTGCAATGCAATGCAATGCAACATGTTATCCCTTTAATGAACATGGGAAGGAGTTAGTTCTGGTGTGCAATGCAATACAATGCATGCATTTACCCTATATGTTACTCTTCAGTGCACAACGTTAGATCGTTTGTGCAAAACAATGAAATGTTGCATAACATATGTTATCTCTTTAATGAACATGGGACGGAGTTAGTTCATTTGTGCAATGCAATACAATGCATGCATTTAGCCTATATTTTATTCTTCATTGCACAACGTTAGATCGTTTGTGCAATGCAATGCAAAATGTTATCTCTTTAATTAACATTTGAAGGAGTTAGTTTTGGTGTGCAGTGCAATGCAAAAAGTGCATAAATGTTATTCTTTAGTGCACAGTGTTAGATCGTTTGTGCAAAGCAATGCAATGTTGCATAACATATGTTATCTCTTCAATGAACATGGGAACGAGTTAGTTCGGGTGTACAATGCAACACAATGCATGCATTTAGCCTATATGTCATTCTTCAATGCACAACGTTAGATCGTTTGTGCAATGCAATGCAAAATGTTATCTCTTTAATAAACATGGGAATTAGTTAGTTCTGGAGTGCAATGCAATGCAATGCAAAAAGTGCATAGCCTATATGTTATTCTTCAGTGCACAGCGTTAGATCGTTTGTGCAATGCAATGCAATGCAACATGTTATCCCTTTAATGAACATGGGAAGGAGTTAGTTCTGGTGTGCAATGCAATGCAATGCAAAAAGTGCATGAATGTTATTCTTTAGTGCACAGCGTTAGAGCGTTTGTGCAAAGCAATGCAATGTTGCATAAAATATGTTATCTCTTTATTGAACATGGGAAGGAGTTAGATCTGGAGTGCAATGCAATGCAAGGCTTTGTTACTATTCAATGCACAACGTTAGATCGTTTGTGCAAAGCAATACAACATCATTGCAACTTATCTCTTTAAAGAAAATGGGAATGAGTTAATTCTTGTGTGCAATGCAATGCAAGAATTGCATAGCCTATATTATTCTTCAATGCACAACGTTAGATCGTTTATGCAATGCAATGCAAAATGTTATCTCTTTAATAAACATTTGAAGGAGATAGTTCTGGTGTGCAATGCAATGCAATGCATAAAGTGCATAGCCTGTATGTTATTCTTCAATGCACAACGTAAGATCGTTTGTGCAATGCAATGGCAACAACACTTGTTATCTCTTTAATGAACATGGGAATAAATTAGATCTACTGTGCAATGCAATGCAATCCAAGAAGTGCATAGCCTATATGTTATTGTTCAGTGGACAACGTTAGATCCTTTGTGCAATGCAATGCAACAACATAAATGTTATATCTTTACTGAACATGGGAAGGAGTTAGTTCTGGTGTGCAATGTAATCCGAAAAGTACTTCATCTATATGTTTATTCTTCAGTGCATTCTATCGTTGCCCAACGGAATGAGTTAATTGTGTCCATTGTAAAGAAACAACTAGTGCAATGATTTTCCTTCACTGCACATTAACCTACTTATACATTCAGTCAACTGATGTTAACTTTCTATATATATTCTTCGACTCCTGATGTACGTAAGTACATATTTGACCAAAGTAACATATTTCTGGCCAAACAGTCCTCCATTTCTATACATACTCATTGACTCCCGATGATTCATAAGCCAATATAGATATCCATACAGATATGGCTTATGGCTTACCTTTTGAAATTATTTCTGCTCAAAGTGTCCTCAAAATTTTTCAAATTATGTAAAGTTATAGTCTCCTTCTGATGATAAATCAGCTATACAGAGGTCCTCTTTTGACCTCCTAAACATATTTCTGGCCAAAGAGTCCTCGATCTTGGGCTTTCTATACATACTCATAGACTCCTTCTGAAGATAAATCAGCTATACAGAGGTCCTCTTTTGACCTCCTAAACATATTTCTGGCCAAAGAGTCCTCGATCTTGGGCTTTCTATACATACTCATAGACTCCTTCTGATGCTTCACAAGCCATATATATTTCCATATCTGACCTTTTGAACTTATTTGTGGTCAAAGTGTCCTTTAAAATTTTTCAAAATATATATAGTTATAGAATTCTTTTGATGATAAATCAGCTATTCAGAGGTCCCCTTTTGACCTCCTGAACATATTTCTGGCCAAAGAGTCCTCGATCTTGGGCTTTCTATACATACTCATAGACTCCTTCTGATGCTTTATAAGCCATATATGTGTCCATATCTGACCTTTTGAACTTATTTCTGGTCAAAGGGTCCTCAAAATTTTTCAAACTATATAAAGTTATAGAATTCTTCTGATGATAAATCATCTATTCAGAGGTCCCCTTTTGACCTCCTGAACATATTTCTGGCCAAAGAGTCCTAAAAGATTAATACAATAAATTCAGACTGATATCTTCGGATGTTATATCCTCCTGACAAAACTCCATATTTGACATACTGATTTTTTTTCTGGCCAAGGAGTATTCAAAACTTGGGCTTTCTATACATACTCCTTCTGATGCTTCATAAGCCATATATATGTCAATATCTGACCTTTTGAACTTATTTGTGGTCAAAGGGTCCTCAAAAGTTTTAAACTATATAAAGTTATAGAATCCTTTTGATGATAAATCAGCTATTCAGAGGTTTTGACCTCCTGAACATATTTCTGGCAAAAGAGTCCTCGATCTTGGGCTTTCTATACATACTCATAGACTCCTTCTGATGAATCATAAGCCATATAGATGTCCATATCTGACCTTTTGAACTTATTTGTGTTCAAAGTGTCCTCAAAATTTTTCAAACTATATAAAGTTATAGAATCCTTTTGATGATAAATCAGCTTTTTAGAGGTTTTGACCTCTTGAACATATTTCTGGCCAAAGAGTCCTCGATCTTGGGCTTTCTATACATACTCATAGACTCCTTCTGATGCTTCATAAGCTATATAGATGTCCATATCTGACCTTTTGAACTTATTTGTGGTCAAAGTGTCCTCAAAATTGTTCAAACTATATAAAGTTATAGAATCCTTTTGATGATGAATCAGCTTTTTAGAGATTTTGACCTCGAACATATTTCTGGCCAAAGAGTCCTCGATCTTTGGCTTTCTATACATTCTCATAGACTCCTTCTGATGCATCTTAAGCCATATAGATGTCCATATCTGACCTTTTGAACTCATTTGTGGTCAAAGTGTCCTCAAAATTTTTCAAACTATATAAAGTCATAGAATTCATTTGATGATATATCAGCTATTCAGAGGTCCCCTTTTGACCTCCTGAACATATTTCTGGCCAAAGAGTCCACGATCTTGGGCTTTCTAAACATACTCATAGACTACTTCTGATGCTTCATAAGCCATATAGATGTGCATATCTGACCTTTTGAACTTATTTGTGGTCAAAGTGTTCTCAAAATTTTTTAAACTATATAAAGTTATAGACTCTTTCTAATGATAAATCAGCTATTCAAAGGTCCCCTTTTGACCTCCTGAACATATTTCTGGCCAAAGAGTCCTCAATCTTGGGCTTTCTATACATACTCATAGACTCCTTCTGATGCTTCATAAGCCATATTGTGCATATAAGCCATATATTTGTCCATATCTGACCTTTTGAACTTATTTGTGTTCAAAGTGTCCTCAAAATTTTTCAAACTATATAAAGTTAAAGAATTCTTTTGATGATAAATCAGCTTTTTAGAGGTTTTGACCTCTTGAACATATTTCTGGCCAAAGAGTCCTCGATCTTGGGCTTTCTATACATACTCATAGACTCATTTTTCAAACTATATAAAGTAATAGAATTCTTTTTATGATAAACCAGCTATTCAGAGGTCCCCTTTTGACCTCCTGAACATATTTCTGGCCAAGGAGTCCTCGATCTTGGGCTTTCTATACATACTCATAGACTCCTTCTGATGCATCATAAGCCATATAGATGTCCATATCTGACCTTTTGAACTTATTTGTGGTCAAAGTGTCCTCAAAATTTTTCAAACTATATAAAGTTATAGAATTATTTTTAGGATAAATCAGCTATTCAGAGGTCCCATTTTGACCTCCTGAACATATTTCTGGCCAAAGAGTCCTCGATCTTGGGCTTTCTATACATACTCATAGACTCCTTCTGATGCTTCATAAGCCATATATATGTCCATATCTGACCTTTTGAACTTATTTGTGGTCAAAGTGTCCTCAAAATTTTTCAAACTATATAAAGTTATAGACTCCTTTTGATGTTAAATCAGCTATTCATGGGGCCCCTTTTGACCTCCTGAACATATTTCTGGCCAAAGAGTCCTCGATCTTGGGCTTTCTATACATACTCATAGACTCCTTTTGATGCTTCATAAGCCATATATATGTCCATATCTGACCTTTTGAACTTATTTGTGGTCAAAGTGTCCTCAAAATTTTTCAAACTATATAAAGTTAAAGAATTCTTTTGATGATAAATCAGCTTTTTAGAGGTTTTGACCTCTTGAACATATTTCTGGCCAAAGAGTCCTCGATCTTGGGCTTTCTATACATACTCATAGACTCATTTTTCAAACTATATAAAGTAATAGAATTCTTTTTATGATAAACCAGCTATTCAGAGGTCCCCTTTTGACCTCCTGAACATATTTCTGGCCAAGGAGTCCTCGATCTTGGGCTTTCTATACATACTCATAGACTCCTTCTGATGCATCATAAGCCATATAGATGTCCATATCTGACCTTTTGAACTTATTTGTGGTCAAAGTGTCCTCAAAATTTTTCAAACTATATAAAGTTATAGAATTATTTTTAGGATAAATCAGCTATTCAGAGGTCCCATTTTGACCTCCTGAACATATTTCTGGCCAAAGAGTCCTCGATCTTGGGCTTTCTATACATACTCATAGACTCCTTCTGATGCTTCATAAGCCATATATATGTCCATATCTGACCTTTTGAACTTATTTGTGGTCAAAGTGTCCTCAAAATTTTTCAAACTATATAAAGTTATAGACTCCTTTTGATGTTAAATCAGCTATTCATGGGGCCCCTTTTGACCTCCTGAACATATTTCTGGCCAAAGAGTCCTCGATCTTGGGCTTTCTATACATACTCATAGACTCCTTTTGATGCTTCATAAGCCATATATATGTCCATATCTGACCTTTTGAACTTATTTGTGGTCAAAGTGTCCTCAAAATTTTTCAAACTATATAAAGTTACAGAATCCTTTTGATGATAAATCAGCTATTCAGAGGTTTTGACCCCCTGAACATATTTCTGGCCAAAGAGTCCTCGATCTTGGGCTTTATACATACTCATAGACTCCTTCTGATGCTTCATAAGCTATATAGATGTCCATATCTGACCTTTTGAACTTATTTGTGGTCAAAGTGTCCTCAAAACTGTTCAAACTATATAAAGTTACAGAATCCTTTTGATGATAAATCAGCTATTCATAGGTTTTGACCACCTGAACATATTTTTGGCCAAAGAGTCCTCGATCTTGGGCTTTCTATACATACTCATAGACTCCTTCTGATGCATCATATGCCATATATATGTCCATATCTGACCTTTTGAACTTATTTGTGGTCAAAGTGTCCTCAAAATTTTTCAAGCTATATAAAGTTATGGTATTCTTTTTATGATACATCAGCTATTCAAAGGTCGCCTTTTGACCTCCTGAACATATTTCTGTCCAAAGAGTCCTCGATCTTGGACTTTCTATACATACTCATAGACTCCTTCTGATGCTTCATAAGCCATATAAATATCCATATCTGACCTTTTGAACTTATTTGTGGTCAAAGTGTCCTCAAAATTTTTCAAACTATATAAAGTTATAGAATCGTTTTGATGATAAATCAGCTATTCAGAAGTTTTGACCTCCTCAACATATTTCTGGCCAAAGAGTCCTCGATCTTGGGCTTTCTATACATACTCATAGACTCCTTCTGATGCATCATATGCCATATAGATGTCCATATCTGACCTTTTGAACTTATTTGTGGTCAAAGTGTCCTCAAAATTTTTCAAACTATATAAAGTTATAGAATCCTTTTGATGATAAATCAGCTATTCAGAAGTTTTGAGCTCCTGAACATATTTCTGGCCAAAGAGTCCCTCGATCTTTGGCTTTCTATACATACGCATAGACTCCTTCTGATGCATCTTAAGCCATATAGATGTCCATATCTGACCTTTTGAACTCATTTGTGGTCAAAGTGTCCTCAAAATTTTTCAAACTATATAAAGTCATAGAATTCATTTGATGATATATCAGCTATTCAGAGGTCCCCTTTTGACCTCCTGAAGATATTTCTGGCCAAAGAGTCTCGATCTTGGGCTTTCTAAACATACTCATAGACTCCTTCTGATGCTTCATAAGCCATATTGTGCATATAAGCCATATATTTGTCCATATCTGACCTTTTGAACTTATTTGTGTTCAAAGTGTCCTCAAAATTTTTCAAACTATATAAAGTTAAAGAATTCTTTTGATGATAAATCAGCTTTTTAGAGGTTTTGACCTCTTGAACATATTTCTGGCCAAAGAGTCCTCGATCTTGGGCTTTCTATACATACTCATAGACTCATTTTTCAAACTATATAAAGTAATAGAATTCTTTTTATGATAAATCAGCTATTCAGAGGTCCCCTTTTGACCTCCTGAACATATTTCTGGCCAAAGAGTCCTCGATCTTGGGCTTTCTATACATACTCATAGACTCCTTCTGATGCATCATAAGCCATATATATGTCCATATCTGACCTTTTGAACTTATTTGTGGTCAAAGTGTCCTCAAAATTTTTCAAACTATATAAAGTTACAGAATCCTTTTGATGATAAATCAGCTATTCAGAGGTTTTGACCTCCTGAACATATTTCTGGCCAAAGAGTCCTCGATCTTGGGCTTTATACATACTCATAGACTCCTTCTGATGCTTCATAAGCTATATAGATGTCCATATCTGACCTTTTGAACTTATTTGTGGTCAAAGTGTCCTCAAAACTGTTCAAACTATATAAAGTTACAGAATCCTTTTGATGATAAATCAGCTATTCATAGGTTTTGACCTCCTGAACATATTTTTGGCCAAAGAGTCCTCGATCTTGTGCTTTCTATACATACTCATAGACTCCTTCTGATGCATCATATGCCATATATATGTCCATATCTGACCTTTTGAACTTATTTGTGGTCAAAGTGTCCTCAAAATTTTTCAAGCTATATAAAGTTATGGTATTCTTTTTATGATACATCAGCTATTCAAAGGTCGCCTTTTGACCTCCTGAACATATTTCTGTCCAAAGAGTCCTCGATCTTGGACTTTCTATACATACTCATAGACTCCTTCTGATGCTTCATAAGCCATATAAATATCCATATCTGACCTTTTGAACTTATTTGTGGTCAAAGTGTCCTCAAAATTTTTCAAACTATATAAAGTTATAGAATCGTTTTGATGATAAATCAGCTATTCAGAAGTTTTGACCTCCTCAACATATTTCTGGCCAAAGAGTCCTCGATCTTGGGCTTTCTATACATACTCATAGACTCCTTCTGATGCATCATATGCCATATAGATGTCCATATCTGACCTTTTGAACTTATTTGTGGTCAAAGTGTCCTCAAAATTTTTCAAACTATATAAAGTTATAGAATCCTTTTGATGATAAATCAGCTATTCAGAAGTTTTGAGCTCCTGAACATATTTCTGGCCAAAGAGTCCCTCGATCTTTGGCTTTCTATACATACGCATAGACTCCTTCTGATGCATCTTAAGCCATATAGATGTCCATATCTGACCTTTTGAACTCATTTGTGGTCAAAGTGTCCTCAAAATTTTTCAAACTATATAAAGTCATAGAATTCATTTGATGATATATTAGCTATTCAGAGGTCCCCTTTTGACCTCCTGAAGATATTTCTGGCCAAAGAGTCTCGATCTTGGGCTTTCTAAACATACTCATAGACTCCTTCTGATGCTTCATAAGCCATATTGTGCATATAAGCCATATATTTGTCCATATCTGACCTTTTGAACTTATTTGTGTTCAAAGTGTCCTCAAAATTTTTCAAACTATATAAAGTTAAAGAATTCTTTTGATGATAAATCAGCTTTTTAGAGGTTTTGACCTCTTGAACATATTTCTGGCCAAAGAGTCCTCGATCTTGGGCTTTCTATACATACTCATAGACTCATTTTTCAAACTATATAAAGTAATAGAATTCTTTTTATGATAAATCAGCTATTCAGAGGTCCCCTTTTGACCTCCTGAACATATTTCTGGCCAAAGAGTCCTCGATCTTGGGCTTTCTATACATACTCATAGACTCCTTCTGATGCATCATAAGCCATATAGATGTCCATATCTGACCTTTTGAACTTATTTGTGGTCAAAGTGTCCTCAAAATTTTTCAAACTATATAAAGTTATAGAATTATTTTTAGGATAAATCAGCTATTCAGAGGTCCCATTTTGACCTCCTGAACATATTTCTGGCCAAAGAGTCCTCGATCTTGGGCTTTCTATACATACTCATTTTTCTGATGATTCATAAGCCATATATATGTCCATATCTGACCTTTTGAACTTATTTGTGGTCAAAGTGTCCTCAAAATTTTTCAAACCATATAAAGTTATAGACTCCTTTTGATATTAAATCAGCTATTCATGGGGCCCCTTTTGACCTCCTGAACATATTTCTGGCCAAAGAGTCCTCGATCTTGGGCTTTCTATACATACTCATAGACTCCTTTTGATGCTTCATAAGCCATATATATGTCCATATCTGACCTTTTGAACTTATTTGTGGTCAAAGTGTCCTCAAAATTTTTCAAACTATATAAAGTTATAGAATCCTTTTGATAATAAATCAGCTATTCAGAGGTTTTGACCTCCTGAACATATTTCTGGCCAAAGAGTCCTCGATCTTGGGCTTTATACATACTCATAGACTCCTTCTGATGCTTCACAAGCTATATAGATGTCCATATCTGACCTTTTGAACTTATTTGTGGTCAAAGTGTCCTCAAAACTGTTCAAACTATATAAAGTTATAGACTCTTTCTAATGATAAATCAGCTATTCAAAGGTCCCCTTTTGACCTACTGAACATATTTCTGGCCAAAGAGTCCTCAATCTTGGGCTTTCTATACATACTCATAGACTCCTTCTGATGCTTCATAAGCCATATTGTCCATATAAGCCATATATTTGTCCATATCTGACCTTTTGAACTTATTTGTGTTCAAAGTGTCCTCAAAATTTTTCAAACTATATAAAGTTAAAGAATTCTTTTGATGATAAATCAGCTTTTTAGAGGTTTTGACCTCTTGAACATATTTCTGGCCAAAGAGTCCTCGATCTTGGGCTTTCTATACATACTCATAGACTCATTTTTCAAACTATATAAAGTAATAGAATTCTTTTTATGATAAATAAGCTATTCAGAGGTCCCCTTTTGACCTCCTGAACATATTTCTGGCCAAAGAGTCCTCGATCTTGGGCTTTCTATACATACTCATAGACTCCTTCTGATGCTTCATAAGCCATATAGATGTCCATATCTGACCTTTTGAACTTATTTGTGGTCAAAGTGTCCTCAAAATTTTTCAAACTATATAAAGTTATAGAATTCTTTTGATGATAAATCACCTATTCAGAGGTCCCCTTTTGACCTCCTGAACATATTTCTGGCCAAAGAGTCCTCGATCTTGGGCTTTCTATACATACTCATAGACTCCTTCTGATGCATCATAAGCCATATAGATGTCCATATCTGACCTTTTGAACTTATTTGTGTTCAAAGTGTCCTCAAAATTTTTCAAAATATATAAAGTTATAGAATCCTTTTTATGATAAATCAGCTATTCAGAGGTCGCCTTTTGACCTCCTGAATATATTTCTGGCCAAAGAGTCCTCGATCTTGGGCTTTCTATACATACTCATAGACTCCTTCTTATGCTTCATAAGCCATATAAATATCCATATCTGACCTTTAGAACTTATTTGTGGTCAAAGTGTCCTCAAAATTGTTCAAACTATATAAAGTTATAGAATCCTTTTGATGATAAATCAGCTATTCAGAAGTTTTGACCTCCTGAACATATTTTTGGCCAAAGAGTCCTCGATCTTGGGCTTTCTATACATACTCATAGACTCCTTCTGATGCATCATATGCCATATAGATGTCCATATCTGACCTTTTGAACTTATTTGTGGTCAAAGTGTCCTCAAAATTTTTCAAACTATATAAAGTTATAGAATCCTTTTGAAGATAAATCAGCTTTTTAGAGGTTTTGACCTCCTGAACATATTTCTGGCCAAAGAGTCCTCGATCTTTGGCTTTCTATACATACTCATAGACTCCTTCTGATGCATCTTAAGCCATATAGATGTCCATATCTGACCTTTTGAACTCATTTGTGGTCAAAGTGTCCTCAAAATTTTTTAAACTATATAAAGTCATAGAATTCATTTGATGATATATCAGCTATTCAGAGGTCCCCTTTTGACCTCCTGAACATATTTCTGGCCAAAGAGTCCTCGATCTTGGGCTTTCTAAACATACTCATAGACTCCTTCTGATGTTTCATAAGCCATATAGATGTGCATATCTGACCTTTTGAACTTATTTGTGGTCAAAGTGTTCTCAACATTTTTTAAACTATATAAAGTTATAGACTCTTTCTAATGATAAATCAGTTATTCAAAGGTCCCCTTTTGACCTCCTGAACATATTTCTGGCCAAAGAGTCCTCAATCTTGGGCTTTCTATACATACTCATAGACTCCTTCTGATGCTTCATAAGCCATATTGTCCATATAAGCCATATATTTGTCCATATCTGACCTTTTGAACTTATTTGTGTTCAAAGTGTCCTCAAAATTTTTCAAACTATATAAAGTTAAAGAATTCTTTTGATGATAAATCAGCTTTTTATAGGTTTTGACCTCTTGAACATATTTCTGGCCAAAGAGTCCTCGATCTTGGGCTTTCTATACATACTCATAGACTCATTTTTCAAACTATATAAAGTAATAGAATTCTTTTTATGATAAATCAGCTATTCAGAAGTCCCCTTTTGACCTCCTGAACATATTTCTGGCCAAAGAGTCCTCGATCTTGGGCTTTCTATACATACTCATAGACTCCTTCTGATGCATCATAAGCCACATAGATGTCCATATCTGACCTTTTGAACTTATTTGTGGTCAAAGTGTCCTCAACATTTTTCAAACTATATAAAGTTATAGAATTAATTTTATGATAAATCAGCTATTCAGAGGTCCCATTTTGACCTCCTGAACATATTTCTGGCCAAAGAGTCCTCGATCTTGGGCTTTCTATACATACTCATAGACGCCTTCTGATGCTTCATAAGCCATATAGATGTCCATATCTGACCTTCTGAACTTATTTGTGGTCAAAGTGTCCTCAAAATTTTTCAAAATATATAAAGTTATAGAATCCTTTTGATGATAAATCAGCTATTCAGAGGTCCCATTTTGACCTCCTGAACATATTTCTGGCCAAAGAGTCCTCGATCTTGGGCTTTCTATACATACTCATAGACTCCTTCTGATGCTTCATAAGCCATATATATATGTCCACATCTGACCTTTTGAACTTATTTCTGGTCAAAGGGTCCTCAAAATTTTTCAAACTATATAAAGTTATAGAATTCTTCTGATGATAAATCATCTATTCAGAGGTCCCCTTTTGACCTACTGAACATATTTCTGGCCAAAGAGTCCTCGATCTTTGGCTTTCTATACATACTCATAGACTCCTTCTGATGCATCTTAAGCCATATAGATGTCCATATCTCACCTTTTGAACTCATTTGTGGTCAAAGTGTCCTCAAAATTTTTCAAACTATATAAAGTCATAGAATTCATTTGATGATATATCAGCTATTCAGAGGTCCCCTTTTGACCTCCTGAACATATTTCTGGCCAAAGAGTCCTCGATCTTGGGCTTTCTAAACATACTCATAGACTCCTTCTGATGCTTCATAAGCCATATAGATGTGCATATCTGACCTTTTGAACTTATTTGTGGTCAAAGTGTTCTCAAAAATTTTTGAACTATATAAAGTTATAGACTCTTTCTAATGATAAATCAGCTATTCAAAGGTCCCCTTTTGACCTACTGAACATATTTCTGGCCAAAGAGTCCTCGATCTTTGGCTTTCTATACATACTCATAGACTCCTTCTGATGCATCTTAAGCCATATAGATGTCCATATCTCACCTTTTGAACTCATTTGTGGTCAAAGTGTCCTCAAAATTTTTCAAACTATATAAAGTCATAGAATTCATTTGATGATATATCAGCTATTCAGAGGTCCCCTTTTGACCTCCTGAACATATTTCTGGCCAAAGAGTCCTCGATCTTGGGCTTTCTAAACATACTCATAGACTCCTTCTGATGCTTCATAAGCCATATAGATGTGCATATCTGACCTTTTGAACTTATTTGTGGTCAAAGTGTTCTCAAAATTTTTTGAACTATATAAAGTTATAGACTCTTTCTAATGATAAATCAGCTATTCAAAGGTCCCCTTTTGACCTACTGAACATATTTCTGGCCAAAGAGTCCTCAATCTTGGGCTTTCTATACATACTCATAGACTCCTTCTGATGCTTCATAAGCCATATTGTCCATATAAGCCATATATTTGTCCATATCTCACCTTTTGAACTTATTTGTGTTCAAAGTGTCCTCAACATTTTTCAAACTATATAAAGTTAAAGAATTCTTTTGATGATAAATCAGCTTTTTAGAGGTTTTGACCTCTTGAACATATTTCTGGCCAAAGAGTCCTCGATCTTGGGCTTTCTATACATACTCATAGACTCCTTCAGATGCTTCATAAGCCATATATATGTCCATATCTGACCTTTTGAACTTATTTGTGGTCAAAGTGTCCTCAAAATTTTTCAAACTATATAAAGTTATAGAATTATTTTTATGATAAATCAGCTATTCAGAGGTCCCATTTTGACCTCCTGAACATATTTCTGGCCAAAGAGTCCTCGATCTTGGGCTTTCTATACATACTCATAGACTCCTTCTGATGCGTCATAAGCCATATATATGTCCATATCTGACCTTTTGAACTTATTTGTGGTCAAAGTGTCCGCAAAATTTTTCAAACTATATAAAGTTATAGAATTCTTTTGATGATAAATCAGTTATTCAGAGGTCCCCTTTTGACCTCCTGAACATATTTCTGGCCAAAGAGTCCTCGATCTTGGGCTTTCTATACATACTCATAGACTCCTTCTGATGCTTCATAAGCCATATAGATGTCCATATCTGACATTTTGAACTTATTTGTGGTCAAAGTGTCCTCAAAATTTTTCAAACTATATAAAGTTATAGAATTCTTTTTATGATAAATCAGCTATTCAGAGGTCCCATTTTGACCTCCTGAACATATTTCTGGCCAAAGAGTCCTCGATCTTGGGCTTTCTATACATACTCATAGACTCCTTCTGATGCTTCATAAGCCATATATATGTCCATATCTGACCTTTTGAACTTAGTTGTGGTCAAAGTGTCCTCAAAATTTTTCAAACTATATAAAGTTATAGAATCCTTTTGATGATAAATCAGCTATTCAGAGGTCCCATTTTGACCTCCTGAACATATTTCTGGCCAAAGAGTCCTCGATCTTGGGCTTTCTATACATACTCATAGACTCCTTCTGATGCTTCATAAGCCATATATATCTCCATATCTGACCTTTTGAACTTATTTCTGGTCAAAGGGTCCTCAAAATTTTTCAAACTATATAAAGTTATAGAATTCTTCTGATGATAAATCATCTATTCAGCGGTCCCCTTTTGACCTACTGAACATATTTCTGGCCAAAGAGTCCTCGATCTTTGGCTTTCTATACATACTCATAGACTCCTTCTGATGCATCTTAAGCCATATAGATGTCCATATCTCACCTTTTGAACTCATTTGTGGTCAAAGTGTCCTCAAAATTTTTCAAACTATATAAAGTCATAGAATTCATTTGATGATATATTAGCTATTCGGAGGTCCCCTTTTGACCTCCTGAACATATTTCTGGCCAAAGAGTCCTCGATCTTGGGCTTTCTAAACATACTCATAGACTCCTTCTGATGCTTCATAAGCCATATAGATGTGCATATCTGACCTTTTGAACTTATTTGTGGTCAAAGTGTTCTCAAAATTTTTTAAACTATATAAAGTTATAGACTCTTTCTAATGATAAATCAGCTATTCAAAGGTCCCCTTTTGACCTACTGAACATATTTCTGGCCAAAGAGTCCTCAATCTTGGGCTTTCTATACATACTCATAGACTCCTTCTGATGATTCATAAGTCATATTGTCCATATAAGCCATATATTTGTCCATATCTGACCTTTTGAACTTATTTGTGTTCAAAGTGTCCTCAACATTTTTCAAACTATATAAAGTTAAAGAATTCTTTTGATGAAAAATCAGGTTTTTAGAGCTTTGACCTCTTGAACATATTTCTGGCCAAAGAGTCCTCGATCTTGGGCTTTCTATACATACTCATAGACTCCTTCTGATGCATCATAAGGTCATATAGATGTCCATATCTGACCTTTTCACAAAAACAACCAGACACAGGAAAAGTTTCTTTCCCCAGGCCATCTACCTCATGAACACTTAAATGTTCCCCTACTGTGGAACAAACATGTGCAATACTTCCCTCAGACATTTCATTATAGCACCTTATAACTTTACTTTATATATATTTATAATTTATAATCTTTTATTTTAATTTTTTTATTTATACCTATGTTACTTGTCACTTGTCTTGTCACTTTATATTGTATGTGTACTGGAAGCTACTGTCACCAAGACAAATTCCTTGTATGCGCAAGCATACTTGGCAATAAAGCTCTTTCTGATTCTGATTCTGATTCTGATTTTGAACTTATTTCTGGTCAAAGGGTCCTCAAAATTTTTCAAACTATATAAAGTTATAGAATTCTTCTGATGATAAATCATCTATTCAGAGGTCCCCTTTTGACCTCCTGAACATATTTCTGGCCAAAGAGTCCTCGATCTTGGGCTTTCTAAACATACTCATAGACTCCTTCTGATGCTTCATAAGCCATATAGATGTACATATCTGACCTTTTGAACTTATTTGTGGTCAAAGTGTTCTCAAAATTTTTTAAACTATATAAAGTTATAGACTCTTTCTAATGATAAATCAGCTATTCAAAGGTCCCCTTTTGACCTACTGAACATATTTCTGGCCAATGAGCCATATTGTCCATATAAGCCATATATTTGTCCATATCTGACTTTTTGAACTTATTTGTGTTCAAAGTGTCCTCAACATTTTTCAAACTATATAAAGTTAAAGAATTCTTTTGATGATAAATCAGCTTTTTAGAGGTTTTGACCTCTTGAACATATTTCTGGCCAAAGAGTCCTCGATCTTGGGCTTTCTATACATACTCATAGACTCCTTCTGATGCATCATAAGCCATATATATGTCCATATCTGACCTTTTGAACTTATTTGTGGTCAAAGTGTCCTCAACATTTTTAAAACTATATAAAGTTATAGAATCCTTTTGATGATAAATCAGCTATTCAGAAGTTTTGACCTCCTGAACATATTTCTGGCCAAAGAGTCCTCGATCTTGGGCTTTCTATACATACTCATAGACGCCTTCTGATGCATCATATGCCATATAGATGTCCATATCTGACCTTTTGAACTTATTTGTGGTCAAAGTTTCCTCAAAATTTTTCAAATTATATAAAGTTATAGAATTGTTTTGATGATAAATCAGCTATTCAGAGGTCCCCTTTTGACCTCCTGAACATATTTCTGGCCAAAGAGTCCTCGATCTTGGGCTTTCTATACATACTCATAGACTCCTTCTGATGCATCATAAGCCATATAGATGTCCATATCTGACCTTTTGAACTTATTTGTGGTCAAAGTGTCCTCAAAATTTTTCAAACTATATAAAGTTATAGAATTATTTTTAGGATAAATCAGCTATTCAGAGGTCCCATTTTGACCTCCTGAACATATTTCTGGCCAAAGAGTCCTCGATCTTGGGCTTTCTATACATACTCATAGACTCCTTCTGATGCTTCATAAGCCATATATATGTCCATATCTGACCTTTTGAACTTATTTGTGGTCAAAGTGTCCTCAAAATTTTTCTAACTATATAAAGTTATAGAATTCTTTTGATGATAAATCAGTTATTCAGAATATCAGTTATTCTTTTGACCTCCTGAACATATTTCTGGCCAAAGAGTCCTCGATCTTGGGCTTTCTATACATACTCATAGACTCCTTCTGATGCTTCTTAAGCCATATAGATGTCCATATCTGACCTTTTGAACTTATTTGTGGTCAAAGTGTCCTCAAAATTATTCAATAAAGTTATAGACTCCTTTTGATGTTACTTCAGCTATTCATGGGGCCCCTTTTGACCTCCTGAACATATTTCTGGCCAAAGAGTCCTCGATCTTGGGCTTTCTATACATACTCATAGACTCCTTCTGATGCATCATAAGCCATATATATGTCATTATCTGACCTTTTGAACTTATTTGTGGTCAAAGGGTCCTCAAAATCTTTCAAAATATATAAAGTTATAGAATTCTGTTGATGATAAATCAGCTATTCAGAGGTCCTCTTTTGACCTCCTGAACATATTTCTGGCCAAAGAGTCCTTGACCTTGGGCTTTCTATACATACTCATAGACTCCTTCTGATGCTTCATAAGCCATATAGATGTCCATATCTGACCTTTTGAACTAATTTGTGGTCAAAGTGTCCTCAAAATTTTTCAAACTATATAAAGTTATAGAATTCTTTTGAAGATAAATCAACTATTCAGAGGTCCCCTTTTGACCTCCTGAACATATTTCTGGCCAAAGAGTCCTCGATCTTGGGCTTTCTATACATACTCATAGACTCCTTCTGATGCTTCATAAGCCATATAGATGTCCATATCTGACCTTTTGAACTTATTTGTGGTCAAAGTGTCCTCAAAATTTTTCAAACTATATAAAGATAGATAAAGATAGCCACACTTTGACCACAAATAAGTTCAAAAGGTCAGATATGGACATCTATATGGCTTATGATGCATCAGAATGAGTCTATGAGTATGTATAGAAAGCCCAAGATCGAGGACTCTTTGGCCAGAAATATGTTCAGGAGGTCAAAACCTCTGAATAGCTGATTTATCATCAAAAGGATTCTATAACTTTATATAGTTTGAAACATTTTGAGGACACTTTGACCACAAATAAGTTCAAAAGGTCAGATATGGACATAGGCTTATGAAGCATCAGAAGGAGTATTAATAGAAAGCCCAAGTTTTGAATACTCCTTGGTCAGAAAAAAATTCAGGATGTCAAATATGGACTTTTGTCAGGAGGATATAACATCCGAAGATATCAGTCTGAAAGTATTGTATTAATCTTTTAGGACTCTTTGGCCAGAAATATGTTCTATATGGATTTATCATCAAAAGGATTCTATAACTTTATATAGTTTGAACACTTTTGAGGACACTTTGACCACAAATAATTTCAAAACGTCAGATATGGACATCTATATGGCTTATGATGCATCAAAAGGAGTCTATGAGTTATGCATTGAAAACCAAAGATCAAGGACTCTTTGGCCAGAAATATGTTCAGGAGGTCAAAAGGGGACCTCTGAATAGCTGATTTATCATAAAAAGAATTCTATAACTTTACATTGTTTGAAAAATTTTGAGGAGACTTTGACCACAAATAATTTCAAAAGGTCAGATATGGACATCTATATGGCTTATGATGCATCAGAAGGAGTCTATGAGTATGTATAGAAAGCCCAAGATCAAGGACTCTTTGGCCAGAAATATATTCAGGAGGTCAAAACCTCTGAATAGCTGATTTCTCATCAAAAGGAGTCTATAACTTTATATAGTTTGAACAATTTTGAGGACACTTTGACCACAAATAAGTTCAAAAGGTCAGATATGGACATCTATATGGCTTATGAATCATCAGAAGGAGTCTATGAGTATGTATAGAAAGCCCAAGATCGAGGACTCTTTGGCCAGAAATATGTTCAGGAGGTCAAAACCTCTGAATAGCTGATTTATCATCAAAAGGATTCTATAACTTTATATAGTTTGAAAAATTTTGAGGACACTTTGACCACAAATAAGTTCAAAAGGTCAGATATGGACATCTATATAGCTTACGATGCATAAGAAGGAGTATGTATAGAAAGCCCAAGTTTTGAATACTCCTTAGACAGAAAAAAATTCAGTATGTCAAATATGGACTTCCGAACATCCGAAGATAACAGTCTGAATGTATTGTATTAATCTTTTAGGACTGTTTGGCCAGAAATATGTTCAGTGGGTCAAAAGGGGACCTCTGAATAGCTGATTAATCATCAGAAAGAGTCTCTAACTTTATATAGTTTGAAAAATTTTGAGGACCCTTGACCAGAAATAAGTTCAAATGATCAGATATGGACATGTTCATGGGTTTTGAAGCATCAGAGGGAGTCTATGAGTATATATAGAAAGCCCATGATCGAGGACTCTTTGGCCAGAAATATGTTCAGAAGATCAAAAGGGGACCCATGTATAGCTGATTTATCATCAAAAGGAGTCTATAACTTTATATAGTTTGAAAAATTTTGAGGACACTTTGACCACAAATAAGTTCAAAAGGTCAGATATGGACATATATATGGCTTATGAAGCATCAGAAAGAGTCTATGAGTATGAGTAGAAAGCCCAAGATCGAGGACTCTTTGGCCAGAAATATGTTCAGGAGGTCAAAAGGGGATGTCTGAATATGTGATTTATCATCAGAAAGAGTCTATAACTTTATATAGTTTGAAAAATTTTGAGGACCCTTGAACAGAAATAAGTTCAAATGATCAGATATGGACATCTATATGGGTTTTGAAGCATCAGAGGGAGTCTATGAGTATGTATAGAAAGCCCAAGATCGAGGAGTCTTTGGCCAGAAATATGTTCAGGAGGTCAGAACCTCTGAATAGCTGATCTATCATCAAAAGGATTCCATAACTTTATATAGTTTGAAAAATTTTGAGGACACTTTGACCACAAATAATTTCAAAAGGTCAGATATGGACATATATATGGCTTATAAGGCATCAGAAGGAGTCTATGAGTATAGAAAGCCCAAGATCGAGGACTCTTTGGCCAGAAATATCTTCAGGAGGTCAAAACCTCTGAATAGCTGATTTATCATCAAAAGGAGTCTATAACTTTATATAGTTTGAACAATTTTGAGGACACTTTAACCACAAATAAGTTCTAAAGGTCAGATATGGACATCTATATGGCTTATGAAGCATCAGAAGGAGTCTATGAGTATGTATAGAAAGCCCAAGATCGAGGACTCTTTGGCCAGAAATATCTTCAGGAGGTCAAAACCTCTGAATAGCTGATCTATCATCAAAAGGATTCTATAACTTTATATAGTTTGAAAAATTTTGAGGACACTTTGACCACAAATCATTTCAAAATGTCAGATATGGACATATATATGGCTTATAAGGCATCAGAAGGAGTCTATGAGTATGTATAGAAAGCCCAAGATCGAGGACTCTTTGGCCAGAAATATCTTCAGGAGGTCAAAACCTCTGAATAGCTGATTTATCATCAAAAGGAGTCTATAACCTTATATAGTTTGAACAATTTTGAGGACACTTTAACCACAAATAAGTTCTAAATGTCAGATATGGACATCTATATGGCTTATGAAGCATCAGAAGGAGTCTATGAGTATGTATAGAAAGCCCAAGATCGAGGACTCTTTGGCCAGAAATATCTTCAGGAGGTCAAAACCTCTGAATAGCTGATTTATCATCAAAAGGAGTCTATAACTTTATATAGTTTGAAAAAATTTGAGGACACTTTGACCACAAATAAGTTCAAAAGGTCAGATATGGACATCTATATGGCTTTTGAAGCATCAGAAGGAGTCTATGAGTATGTATAGAAAGCCCAAGATCGAGGACTCTTTGGCCAGAAATATGTTCAGGAGGTCAAAAGGGGACCTCTGAATAGCTGATTTATCATCAGAAAGAGTCTATAACTATATAGTTTGAAAAATTTTGAGGACCCTTGAACAGAAATAAGTTCAAATGATCAGATATGGACATCTATATGGCTTTTGAAGCATCAGAGGGAGTCTATGAGTATATATAGAAAGCCCAAGATCGAGGACTCTTTTGCCAGAAATATGTTCAGGAGGTCAAAACCTCTGAATAGCTGATTTATCATCAAAAGGATTCTATAACTTTATAGAGTTTAAACATTTTTGAGGACACTTTGACCACAAATAATTTCAAAAGGTCAGATATGGACATCTATATGGCTTATGATGCATCAGAAGTAGTCTATGAGTATGTATAGAAAGCCAAAGATCGAGGACTCTTTGGCCAGAAATATGTTCAGGAGGTCAAAACCTCAGAATAGCTAATTTATCATCAAAAGGATTCTATAACTTTATATAGTTTGAAAAATTTTGAGGACCCTTTAACCAGAAATAAGTTCAAAAGGTCAGATATGGACATCTATATGGCTTGTGATGCATCAGAAGGAGTCTATGAGTATGTATAGAAAGCCCAAGATCGAGGACTCTTTGGCCAGAAATATGTTCAGGAGGTCAAAAGGGGACCTCTGAATAGCTGATTTATCATAAAAAGCATTCTATAACTTTATATAGTTTGAAAGATTTTGAGGACCCTTTGACCACAAAGAAGTTCAAAAGGTCAGATATGGACATATATATGGCTTATGATGCATCAGAAGGAGTCTATGAGTATGTATAGAAAGCCCAAGTTTCGAATATTCCTTGGCCAGAAAAAAATTCAGTATGTCAAATATGGACTTTTGTCAGGAGGATATAGAATCCGAAGATATCAGTCTGAAGATATCAGTATTAATCTTTTAGGACTCTTTGGCCAAAAATATGTTCAGTAGGTCAAAAGGGGACCTCTGAATAGCTGATTTATCATCAGAAAGAATCTATAACTTTATATAGTTTGAAAACTTTTGAGGACCCTTTGACCAGAAATAAGTTCAAAAGGTCAGATATGGACATCTATATGGCTTTTGAAGCATCAGAAGGAGTCTATGAGTATATATAGAAAGCCCAAGAACGAGGACTCTTTGGCCAGAAATATGTTCAGGAGGTCAAAACCTCTAAATAGCTGATTTATCATCAAAAGAATTCTATAACTTTATATATTTTGAAAGATTTTGAGGACCCTTTGACCACAAAGAAGTTCAAAAGGTCAGATATGGACATATATATGGCTTATGATGCATCAGAAGGAGTCTATGAGTATGTATAGAAAGCCCAAGATCGAGGACTCTTTGGCCAGAAATATGTTCAGGAGGTGAAAAGGGGACCTCTGAATAGATGATTTATCATCAGAAAGAGTCTATAACTTTATATAGTTTGAAAAATGTTTAGGACCCTTGAACAGAAATAAGTTCAAATGATCAGATATGGACATCTATATGGGTTTTGAAGCATCAGAGGGAGTCTATGAGTATATATAGAAAGCCCAAGATCGAGGACTCTTTTGCCAGAAATATGTTCAGGAGGTCAAAACCCCTGAATAGCTGATTTATCATCAAAAGGATTCTATAACTTTATATAGTTTAAACATTTTTGAGGACACTTTGACCACAAATAATTTCAAAAGGTCAGATATGGACATATATATGGCTTATGATACATCAGAAGTAGTCTATGAGTATGTATAGAAAGCCAAAGATCGAGGACTCTTTGGCCAGAAATATGTTCAGGAGGTCAAAACCTCAGAATAGCTAATTTATCATCAAAAGGATTCTATAACTTTATATAGTTTGAAAAATTTTGAGGACCCTTTAACCAGAAATAAGTTCAAAAGGTCAGATATGGACATCTATATGGCTTGTGATGCATCAGAAGGAGTCTCTGAGTATGTATAGAAAGCCCAAGATCGAGGACTCTTTGGCCAGAAATATGTTCAGGAGGTCAAAAGGGGACCTCTGAATAGCTGATTTATCATAAAGAGCATTCTATATCTTTATATAGTTTGAAAAATTTTGAGGACACTTTGACCACAAATAAGTTCAAAAGGTCAGATATGGATATCTATATGGCTTATGATGCATCAGAAGGAGTCTATGAGTATGTATAGAAAGCCCAAGAACGAGGAGTCTTTGGCCAGAAACATGTGCAGGAGGTCAAAACCTCTGAATTTGCTGATCATCAAAAGGATTCTATAACTTTATATAGTTTGAAAAATTTTGAGGACACTTTGACCACAAATAAGTTAAAAAGGTCAGATATGGACATCTATATGGCTTATGAAGCATCAGAAGGAGCATGTATAGAAAGCCCAAGTTTCGAATACTCCTTGGCCAGCAAAAAATTCAGTATGTCAAATATGGACTTTTGTCAGGAGGATATAGAATACGAAGATATCAGTCTGAAGATATCAGTATTAATCTTTTAGGACTCTTTGGCCAAAAATATGTTCAGGAGGTCAAAAGGGGACCTCTGAATAGATGATTTATCATCAGAAAGAGTCTATAACTTTATATAGTTTGAAAAATTTTGAGGACCCTTAACCAGAAATAAGTTCATATCATCAGATATGGACATCTACATGGGTTTTGAAGCATCAGAGGGAGTCTATGAGTATATATTGAAAGCCCAAGATCGAGGACTCTTTGGCCAGAAATATGTTCAGAAGATCAAAAGGGGACCTAAGTATAGCTGATTTATCATCAAAAGGAGTCTATAACTTTATATAGTTTGAAAAATTTTGAGGACACTTTGACCACAAATAAGTTCAAAAGGTCAGATATGGACATCTATATGGCTTATGATGCATCAGAAGGAGTCTATGAGCATGTATAGAAACCCAAGATCGAGGACTCTTTGGCCAGAAATATGTTCAGAAGGTCAAAACATCTGAATAGCTGATTTATCATCAAAAGGATTCTATAACTTTATATAGTTTGAAACATTTTGAGGACACTTTGACCACAAATAAGTTCAAAAGGTCAGATATGGACATCTATATGGCTTATGATGCATCAGAAGGAGTCTATGAGTATGTATAGAAAGCCCAAGATCAAGGACTATTTGGCCAGAAATAAATTCAGGAGGTCAAAACCTCTGAATAGCTGATTTATCATCAAAAGGAGTCTATAACTTTATATAGTTTGAACAATTTTGAGGACACTTTGACCACAAATAAGTTCAAAAGGTCAGATATGGACATATATATGGCTTATGATGCATCAGAAGGAGTCTATGAGTATGTATAGAAAGCCCAAGATCGAGGACTCTTTGGCCAGAAATATGTTCAGGAGGTGAAAAGGGGACCTCTGAATAGATGATTTATCATCAGAAAGAGTCTATAACTTTATATAGTTTGAAAAATGTTTAGGACCCTTGAACAGAAATAAGTTCAAATGATCAGATATGGACATCTATATGGGTTTTGAAGCATCAGAGGGAGTCTATGAGTATATATAGAAAGCCCAAGATCGAGGACTCTTTTGCCAGAAATATGTTCAGGAGGTCAAAACCCCTGAATAGCTGATTTATCATCAAAAGGATTCTATAACTTTATATAGTTTAAACATTTTTGAGGACACTTTGACCACAAATAATTTCAAAAGGTCAGATATGGACATATATATGGCTTATGATACATCAGAAGTAGTCTATGAGTATGTATAGAAAGCCAAAGATCGAGGACTCTTTGGCCAGAAATATGTTCAGGAGGTCAAAACCTCAGAATAGCTAATTTATCATCAAAAGGATTCTATAACTTTATATAGTTTGAAAAATTTTGAGGACCCTTTAACCAGAAATAAGTTCAAAAGGTCAGATATGGACATCTATATGGCTTGTGATGCATCAGAAGGAGTCTCTGAGTATGTATAGAAAGCCCAAGATCGAGGACTCTTTGGCCAGAAATATGTTCAGGAGGTCAAAAGGGGACCTCTGAATAGCTGATTTATCATAAAAAGCATTCTATATCTTTATATAGTTTGAAAAATTTTGAGGACACTTTGACCACAAATAAGTTCAAAAGGTCAGATATGGATATCTATATGGCTTATGATGCATCAGAAGGAGTCTATGAGTATGTATAGAAAGCCCAAGAACGAGGAGTCTTTGGCCAGAAACATGTGCAGGAGGTCAAAACCTCTGAATTTGCTGATCATCAAAAGGATTCTATAACTTTATATAGTTTGAAAAATTTTGAGGACACTTTGACCACAAATAAGTTAAAAAGGTCAGATATGGACATCTATATGGCTTATGAAGCATCAGAAGGAGTATGTATAGAAAGCCCAAGTTTCGAATACTCCTTGGCCAGCAAAAAATTCAGTATGTCAAATATGGACTTTTGTCAGGAGGATATAGAACACGAAGATATCAGTCTGAAGATATCAGTATTAATCTTTTAGGACTCTTTGGCCAAAAATATGTTCAGGAGGTCAAAAGGGGACCTCTGAATAGATGATTTATCATCAGAAAGAGTCTATAACTTTATATAGTTTGAAAAATTTTGAGGACCCTTGACCAGAAATAAGTTCATATGATCAGATATGGACATCTACATGGGTTTTGAAGCATCAGAGGGAGTCTATGAGTATATATTGAAAGCCCAAGATCGTGGACTCTTTGGCCAGAATTATGTTCAGAAGATCAAAAGGGGACCTATGTATAGCTGATTTATCATCAAAAGGAGTCTATAACTTTATATAGTTTGAAAAATTTTGAGGACACTTTGACCACAAATAAGTTCAAAAGGTCAGATATGGACATCTATATGGCTTATGAAGCATCAGAAGGAGTCTATGAGTATGTATAGAAAGCCAAAGATCGAGGACTCTTTGGCCAGAAATATGTTCAGGAGGTCCAAACCTCTGAATAGCTGATTTATCATCAAAAGGATTCTATAACTTTATATAGTTTGAATATTTTTGAGGACACTTTGACCACAAATAATTTCAAAAGGTCAGATATGGACATCTATATGGCTTATGATGCATCAGAAGGAGTCTATGAGTATGTATAGAAAGCCAAAGATCGAGGACTATTTGGCCAGAAATATGTTCAGGAGGTCAAAACCTCTGAATAGCTGATTTATCATCAAAAGGATTCTATAACTTTATATAGTTTGAAAAATTCTGAGGACACTTTGACCACAAATAATTTCAAAAGGTCAGATATGGACATATATATGGCTTATGATGCATCAGAAGGAGTCTATGAGTATGTATAGAAAGCCCAAGATCGAGGACTATTTGGCCAGAAATATGTTCAGGAGGTGAAAAGGGGACGTCTGAATAGCTGATTTATCATCAAAAGAATTCTATAACTTTATATAGTTTGAAAAATTTTGAGGACCCTTTGACCACAAATAAGTTCAAAAGGTCAGATATGGACATCTATATGGCTTATGATGCATCAGAAGGAGTCTATGAGTATGTATAGAAAGCCCAAGATCAAGGACTCTTTGGCCAGAAATATGTTCAGGAGGTCAAAACCTCTGAATAGCTGATTTATCATCAAAAGGAGTCTATAACTTTATATAGTTTGAAACATTTTGAGGACACTTTGACCACAAATAAGTTCAAAAGGTCAGATATGGACATCTATATGGCTTATGATGCATCAGAAGGAGTCTATGAGTATGTATAGAAAGCCCAAGATCAAGGACTATTTGGCCAGAAATAAATTCAGGAGGTCAAAACCTCTGAATAGCTGATTTATCATCAAAAGGAGTCTATAACTTTATATAGTTTGAACAATTTTGAGGACACTTTGACCACAAATAAGTTCAAAAGGTCAGATATGGACATATATATGGCTTATGATGCATCAGAAGGAGTCTATGAGTATGTATAGAAAGCCCAAGATCGAGGACTCTTTGGCCAGAAATATGTTCAGGAGGTGAAAAGGGGACCTCTGAATAGATGATTTATCATCAGAAAGAGTCTATAACTTTATATAGTTTGAAAAATGTTTAGGACCCTTGAACAGAAATAAGTTCAAATGATCAGATATGGACATCTATATGGGTTTTGAAGCATCAGAGGGAGTCTATGAGTATATATAGAAAGCCCAAGATCGAGGACTCTTTTGCCAGAAATATGTTCAGGAGGTCAAAACCCCTGAATAGCTGATTTATCATCAAAAGGATTCTATAACTTTATATAGTTTAAACATTTTTGAGGACACTTTGACCACAAATAATTTCAAAAGGTCAGATATGGACATATATATGGCTTATGATACATCAGAAGTAGTCTATGAGTATGTATAGAAAGCCAAAGATCGAGGACTCTTTGGCCAGAAATATGTTCAGGAGGTCAAAACCTCAGAATAGCTAATTTATCATCAAAAGGATTCTATAACTTTATATAGTTTGAAAAATTTTGAGGACCCTTTAACCAGAAATAAGTTCAAAAGGTCAGATATGGACATCTATATGGCTTGTGATGCATCAGAAGGAGTCTCTGAGTATGTATAGAAAGCCCAAGATCGAGGACTCTTTGGCCAGAAATATGTTCAGGAGGTCAAAAGGGGACCTCTGAATAGCTGATTTATCATAAAAAGCATTCTATATCTTTATATAGTTTGAAAAATTTTGAGGACACTTTGACCACAAATAAGTTCAAAAGGTCAGATATGGATATCTATATGGCTTATGATGCATCAGAAGGAGTCTATGAGTATGTATAGAAAGCCCAAGAACGAGGAGTCTTTGGCCAGAAACATGTGCAGGAGGTCAAAACCTCTGAATTTGCTGATCATCGAAAGGATTCTATAACTTTATATAGTTTGAAAAATTTTGAGGACACTTTGACCACAAATAAGTTAAAAAGGTCAGATATGGACATCTATATGGCTTATGAAGCATCAGAAGGAGCATGTATAGAAAGCCCAAGTTTCGAATACTCCTTGGCCAGCAAAAAATTCAGTATGTCAAATATGGACTTTTGTCAGGAGGATATAGAATACGAAGATATCAGTCTGAAGATATCAGTATTAATCTTTTAGGACTCTTTGGCCAAAAATATGTTCAGGAGGTCAAAAGGGGACCTCTGAATAGATGATTTATCATCAGAAAGAGTCTATAACTTTATATAGTTTGAAAAATTTTGAGGACCCTTGACCAGAAATAAGTTCATATGATCAGATATGGACATCTACATGGGTTTTGAAGCATCAGAGGGAGTCTATGAGTATATATTGAAAGCCCAAGATCGTGGACTCTTTGGCCAGAATTATGTTCAGAAGATCAAAAGGGGACCTATGTATAGCTGATTTATCATCAAAAGGAGTCTATAACTTTATATAGTTTGAAAAATTTTGAGGACACTTTGACCACAAATAAGTTCAAAAGGTCAGATATGGACATCTATATGGCTTATGAAGCATCAGAAGGAGTCTATGAGTATGTATAGAAAGCCAAAGATCGAGGACTCTTTGGCCAGAAATATGTTCAGGAGGTCCAAACCTCTGAATAGCTGATTTATCATCAAAAGGATTCTATAACTTTATATAGTTTGAATATTTTTGAGGACACTTTGACCACAAATAATTTCAAAAGGTCAGATATGGACATCTATATGGCTTATGATGCATCAGAAGGAGTCTATGAGTATGTATAGAAAGCCAAAGATCGAGGACTATTTGGCCAGAAATATGTTCAGGAGGTCAAAACCTCTGAATAGCTGATTTATCATCAAAAGGATTCTATAACTTTATATAGTTTGAAAAATTCTGAGGACACTTTGACCACAAATAATTTCAAAAGGTCAGATATGGACATATATATGGCTTATGATGCATCAGAAGGAGTCTATGAGTATGTATAGAAAGCCCAAGATCGAGGACTATTTGGCCAGAAATATGTTCAGGAGGTGAAAAGGGGACGTCTGAATAGCTGATTTATCATCAAAAGAATTCTATAACTTTATATAGTTTGAAAAATTTTGAGGACCCTTTGACCACAAATAAGTTCAAAAGGTCAGATATGGACATCTATATGGCTTGTGATGCATCAGAAGGAGTCTAAAAGTATGTATAGAAAGCCCAAGATCAAGGACTCTTTGGCCAGAAATATGTTCAGGAGGTCAAAACCTCTGAATAGCTGATTTATCATCAAAAGGAGTCTATAACTTTATATAGTTTGAAACATTTTGAGGACACTTTGACCACAAATAAGTTCAAAAGGTCAGGTAATGACATATATATGGCTTATGATGCATCAGAAGGAGTCTATGAGTATGTATAGAAAGCCCAAGATCAAGGACTATTTGGCCAGAAATATATTCAGGAGGTCAAAACCTCTGAATAGCTGATTTATCATCAAAAGGAGTCTATAACTTTATATAGTTTGAACAATTTTGAGGACACTTTGACCACAAATAAGTTCAAAAGGTCAGATATGGACATCTATATGGCTTATGATGCATCAGAAGGAGTCTATGAGCATGTATAGAAACCCAATATCGAGGACTCTTTGGCCAGAAATATGTTCAGAAGGTCAAAACATCTGAATAGCTGATTTATCATCAAAAGGATTCTATAACTTTACATAGTTTGAAACATTTTGAGGACACTTTGACCACAAATAAGTTCAAAAGGTCAGATATGGACATCTATATGGCTTATGATGCATCAGAAGGAGTCTATGAGTATGTATAGAAAGCCCAAGATCAAGGACTATTTGGCCAGAAATAAATTCAGGAGGTCAAAACCTCTGAATAGCTGATTTATCATCAAAAGGAGTCTATAACTTTATATAGTTTGAACAATTTTGAGGACACTTTGACCACAAATAAGTTCAAAAGGTCAGATATGGACATCTATATGGCTTATGAAGCATCAGAATGAGTCTATGAGTATGTATAGAAAGCCCAAGATCGAGGACTCTTTGGCCAGAAATATGTTCAGGAGGTAAAAAGGGGACCTCTGAATAACTGATTTATCATCAAAAGAATTCTATAACTTTATTAGTTTGAAACATTTTGAGGACACTTTGACCACAAATAAGTTCAAAAGGTCAGATATGGACATCTATATGGCTTATGATGCATAAGAAGGAGTCTATGAGTATGTATAGAAAGCCCAAGATCAAGGACTATTTGGCCAGAAATATATTCAGGAGGTCAAAACCTCTGAATAGCTGATTTATCATCAAAAGGAGTCTATAACTTTATATAGTTTGAACAATTTTGAGGACACTTTGACCACAAATAAGTTCAAAAGGTCAGATATGGACATCTATATGACTTATGAAGCATCAGAAGGAGTATTGATAGAAAGCCCAAGTTTCGAATACGCCTTAGCCAGAAAAAAATTCAGTATGTCAAAAATGGACTTTTGTCAGGAGGATGTAACATCCAAAGATATCAGTCTGAATGTATTGTATTAATATTTTAGGACTGTTTGGCCAGAAATATGTTCAGAAGGTCAAAGGGGACCTCTGAATAGCTGATTTATATTCAGAAAGAATCTATAACGTTATAAAGTTTGAAACATTTTGAGGACCCTTGACTATAAATAAGTTCAAATGATCAGATTAGGACATCTATATGGGTTTTGAAGCATCAGAGGGTGTCTATGAGTATATATAGAAAGCCCAAGATCGAGGACTCTTTGGCCAGAAATATGTTCAGGAGGTCAAAAGGGGACCTTTGAATAGCTGATTTATCATAAAAAGAATTCTATAACTTTATATAGTTTGAACATTTTTGAGGACACTTTGACCACAAATAATTTCAAAAGGAAAATCATTGCTTTACAATGGACACAATTAACTCATCCCGTTGGACAACGATAGAATGCACTGAAGAATAAACATATAGATAATGCACTTTTCGCATTGCATTGCACACTAGAACTAACTCCTTCCCATGTTCATTAAAGAGATAACATTTATGTTGTTGCATTGCATTGCACAAACGATCTAACGTTGTCCACTGAACAATAACATATAGGCTATGCACTTCTTGGATTGCATTGCATTGCACACTACAACTAATTCATTCCCATGTTCATTAAAGACATAACATATGTTGTTGCATTGCACAAACGATCTATCGTTGTGTATCATTGAAGAAAAAAATATGCACTTCTATCCCTGCATTGCACACCAGAACTAACTCCTTCCCATGTTCAGAGATAACATCTGTTGTTGCATTGCATTGCACAAACGATCTAACGTTGTGCAATGAAGAGTAACATAGGCCATGCACTTTTTGCATTGCATTGCACACCAGATCAAACTCCTTCCCATGTTCAGTAAAGAGATATGTTGCATTGCATTGCACAAACGATCTAAGGTTGTGCATTGAAGAATAACATATAGGCTACATGCATGCATTGTATTGCATTGCACACCCGAACTAACTCCTTCACATGTTCATTAAAGAGATAACATATGTTATGCAACATTGCATTGCTTTGCACAAACGATCTAACGATGTGCACTGAAAAATAACATTTATGCACTTTTTGCATTGCATTGCACACCAGAACTAACTCCTTCCCTTGTTCATTAAAGAGATAATATTTTGCATTGCATTGCACAAAACGATCGTTTGTCTCAACGATCAATGTTGTGCATTAAAGAATAACATATAGGCTAAATGCATGCATTGTATTGCATTGCACACCAGAACTAACTCCTTCCCATGTTCATTAAAGAGATAACATGTTGCATTGCATTGCAGAAACGATCTAACGTTGTGCATTGAAGAATAACATTTATGCACTTTTTGCATTGCATTGCATTGCACATTGAAAATTACTCCTTCCCATGTTCAGTAAAGATATAACATGTTGCATTGCATTGAATTGCATTGCATTGCAGAAACGATCTAACGTTGTGCACTGAAGAATAACATTTAGGGTATGCACTTCTGGCATTGCATTGCATTGCACACCAGATCTTACTCCTTCAAATGTTTATTAAAGAGATAACGTAGGCCATGCACTTTTTGAATTGCATTGCACATTAGAACTAACTCCTTCAAATGTTAATTGAAGAGATAACATTTTGCATTGCATTGCGCAAACGATCTAACGTTGTGCATTGAAGAGTAACATAGACCATGCACTTTTTGCATTGCATTGAATTGCACACCAGAACTTTAGATCGTTTGTGCATAACATATGTTATCTCTTTAATGAACATGGGAAGGAGTTAGTTCGGGTGTGCAATGCAATACAATGCATGCATTTAGCCTATATGTTATTCTTCAATGCACAAAGTTAGATCGTTTGTGCAATCCAATGCAAAATGTTATCTCTTTAATAAGCATTTGAAGGAGTTAGTTCTGGTGTGCAATGCAATGCAATGCAAAAAGTGCATAAATGTTATTCAGTGCACAGGCTTAAATCGTTTGTGCAAAGCAATGCAATGTTGCATAACATATGTTAGATCGTTTGTGCAATGCAATGCAAAATGTTATCTCTTTAATAAACATGGGAAGTAGTTAGTTCTGGAGTGCAATGCAATGCAATGCAAAAAGTGCATAGCCTATATGTTATTCTTCAGTGCACAGCGTTAGATCGTTTGTGCAATCCAATGCAATGCAACTTGTTATCCCTTTAATGAACATGGGAAGGAGTTAGTTCTGGTGTGCAATGCAATACAATGCATGCATTTACCCTATATGTTACTCTTCAGTGCACAACGTTAGATCGTTTGTGCAAAACAATGAAATGTTGCATAACATATGTTATCTCTTTAATGAACATGGGACGGAGTTAGTTCGGGTGTGCAATGCAATACAATGCATGCATTTAGCCTATATGTTATTCTTCATTGCACAACGTTAGATCGTTTGTGCAATGCAATGCAAAATGTTATCTCTTTAATTAACATTTGAAGGAGTTAGTTTTGGTGTGCAATGCAATGCAAAAAGTGCATAAATGTTATTCTTTAGTGCACAGTGTTAGATCGTTTGTGCAAAGCAATGCAATGTTGCATAACATATGTTATCTCTTCAATGAACATGGGAACGAGTTAGTTCGGGTGTACAATGCAACACAATGCATGCATTTAGCCTATATGTCATTCTTCAATGCACAACGTTAGATCGTTTGTGCAATCCAATGCAACAGGTTATCTCTTTAATAAACAATGAAGGAGTTAGTTCTTGTGTGCAATGCAATGCAATGCAATACAAAAAATGCATGGCCTATGTTACTCTTCAAGGCACAACGTTAGATAGTTTGTGCAAAGCAATACAACATCATTGCACCTTATCTCTTTAAAGAAAATGGGAATGATTTAGTTCTGGTGTGCAATGCAATGGAAGAATTGCATAGCCTACATTATTCTTCAATGCACAACGTTAGATCGTTTGTGCAATGCAAAATGTTATCTCTTTAATAAACATTTGAAGGAGTTAGTTCTGGTGTGCAATGCAATGCAATGCAAAAAGTGCATGAATGTTATTCTTTAGTGCATAGCGTTAGAGCGTTTGTGCAAAGCAATGCAATGTTGCATAAAATATGTTATCTCTTTACTGAACATGGGAAGAAGTTAGATCTGGAGTGCAATGCAATGCAAAAAGTGCATGGCTATGTTACTATTCAATGCACAACGTCAGATCGTTTGTGCAATGCAATGCAACAACATTGCAACTTATCTCTTTAAAGAAAATGGGAATGAGTTAATTCTTGTGTGCAATGCAGTGCAAGAATTGCATAGCCTATATTATTCTTCAATGCACAACGTTAGATCGTTTGTGCAATGCAATGCAAACTGTTATCTCTTTAATAAACATGGGAATTAGTTAGTTCTGGAGTGCAATGCAATGCAATGCAATGCAAAAAGTGCATAGCCTATATGTTATTCTTCAGTGCACAGCGTTAGATCGTTTGTGCAATGCAATGCAATGCAACATGTTATCCCTTTAATGAACATGGGAAGGAGTTAGTTCTGGTGTGCAATGCAATACAATGCATGCATTTACCCTATATGTTACTCTTCAGTGCACAACGTTAGATTGTTTGTGCAAAACAATGAAATGTTGCATAACATATGTTATCTCTTTAATGAACATGGGACGGAGTTAGTTCGGGTGTGCAATGCAATACAATGCATGCATTTAGACTATATGTTATTCTTCATTGCACAACGTTAGATCGTTTGTGCAATGCAATGCAAAATGTTATCTCTTTAATTAACATTTGAAGGAGTTAGATCTGGAGTGCAATGCAATGCAAAAAGTGCATGGCTATGTTACTATTCAATGCACAACGTCAGATCCTTTGTGCAATGCAATGCAACAACATTGCAACTTATCTCTTTAAAGAAAATGGGAATGAGTTAATTCTTGTGTGCAATGCAATGCAAGAATTGCATAGCCTATATGTTATTCTTCAGTGCACAGCGTTAGATCGTTTGTGCAATGCAATGCAATGCAACATGTTATCCCTTTAATGAACATGGGAAGGAGTTAGTTCTGGTGTGCAATGCAATACAATGCATGCATTTACCCTATATGTTACTCTTCAGTGCACAACGTTAGATCGTTTGTGCAAAACAATGAAATGTTGCATAACATATGTTATCTCTTTAATGAACATGGGACGGAGTTAGTTCATTTGTGCAATGCAATACAATGCATGCATTTAGCCTATATTTTATTCTTCATTGCACAACGTTAGATCGTTTGTGCAATGCAATGCAAAATGTTATCTCTTTAATTAACATTTGAAGGAGTTAGTTTTGGTGTGCAATGCAATGCAAAAAGTGCATAAATGTTATTCTTTAGTGCACAGTGTTAGATCGTTTGTGCAAAGCAATGCAATGTTGCATAACATATGTTATCTCTTCAATGAACATGGGAACGAGTTAGTTCGGGTGTACAATGCAACACAATGCATGCATTTAGCCTATATGTCATTCTTCAATGCACAACGTTAGATCGTTTGTGCAATGCAATGCAAAATGTTATCTCTTTAATAAACATGGGAATTAGTTAGTTCTGGAGTGCAATGCAATGCAATGCAAAAAGTGCATAGCCTATATGTTATTCTTCAGTGCACAGCGTTAGATCGTTTGTGCAATGCAATGCAATGCAACATGTTATCCCTTTAATGAACATGGGAAGGAGTTAGTTCTGGTGTGCAATGCAATGCAATGCAAAAAGTGCATGAATGTTATTCTTTAGTGCACAGCGTTAGAGCGTTTGTGCAAAGCAATGCAATGTTGCATAAAATATGTTATCTCTTTATTGAACATGGGAAGGAGTTAGATCTGGAGTGCAATGCAATGCAAGGCTTTGTTACTATTCAATGCACAACGTTAGATCGTTTGTGCAAAGCAATACAACATCATTGCAACTTATCTCTTTAAAGAAAATGGGAATGAGTTAATTCTTGTGTGCAATGCAATGCAAGAATTGCATAGCCTATATTATTCTTCAATGCACAACGTTAGATCGTTTATGCAATGCAATGCAAAATGTTATCTCTTTAATAAACATTTGAAGGAGATAGTTCTGGTGTGCAATGCAATGCAATGCATAAAGTGCATAGCCTGTATGTTATTCTTCAATGCACAACGTAAGATCGTTTGTGCAATGCAATGGCAACAACACTTGTTATCTCTTTAATGAACATGGGAATAAATTAGATCTACTGTGCAATGCAATGCAATCCAAGAAGTGCATAGCCTATATGTTATTGTTCAGTGGACAACGTTAGATCCTTTGTGCAATGCAATGCAACAACATAAATGTTATATCTTTACTGAACATGGGAAGGAGTTAGTTCTGGTGTGCAATGTAATCCGAAAAGTACTTCATCTATATGTTTATTCTTCAGTGCATTCTATCGTTGCCCAACGGAATGAGTTAATTGTGTCCATTGTAAAGAAACAACTAGTGCAATGATTTTCCTTCACTGCACATTAACCTACTTATACATTCAGTCAACTGATGTTAACTTTCTATATATATTCTTCGACTCCTGATGTACGTAAGTACATATTTGACCAAAGTAACATATTTCTGGCCAAACAGTCCTCCATTTCTATACATACTCATTGACTCCCGATGATTCATAAGCCAATATAGATATCCATACAGATATGGCTTATGGTTTACCTTTTGAAATTATTTCTGCTCAAAGTGTCCTCAAAATTTTTCAAATTATGTAAAGTTATAGTCTCCTTCTGATGATAAATCAGCTATACAGAGGTCCTCTTTTGACCTCCTAAACATATTTCTGGCCAAAGAGTCCTCGATCTTGGGCTTTCTATACATACTCATAGACTCCTTCTGAAGATAAATCAGCTATACAGAGGTCCTCTTTTGACCTCCTAAACATATTTCTGGCCAAAGAGTCCTCGATCTTGGGCTTTCTATACATACTCATAGACTCCTTCTGATGCTTCACAAGCCATATATATTTCCATATCTGACCTTTTGAACTTATTTGTGGTCAAAGTGTCCTTTAAAATTTTTCAAAATATATATAGTTATAGAATTCTTTTGATGATAAATCAGCTATTCAGAGGTCCCCTTTTGACCTCCTGAACATATTTCTGGCCAAAGAGTCCTCGATCTTGGGCTTTCTATACATACTCATAGACTCCTTCTGATGCTTTATAAGCCATATATGTGTCCATATCTGACCTTTTGAACTTATTTCTGGTCAAAGGGTCCTCAAAATTTTTCAAACTATATAAAGTTATAGAATTCTTCTGATGATAAATCATCTATTCAGAGGTCCCCTTTTGACCTCCTGAACATATTTCTGGCCAAAGAGTCCTAAAAGATTAATACAATAAATTCAGACTGATATCTTCGGATGTTATATCCTCCTGACAAAACTCCATATTTGACATACTGATTTTTTTTCTGGCCAAGGAGTATTCAAAACTTGGGCTTTCTATACATACTCCTTCTGATGCTTCATAAGCCATATATATGTCAATATCTGACCTTTTGAACTTATTTGTGGTCAAAGGGTCCTCAAAAGTTTTAAACTATATAAAGTTATAGAATCCTTTTGATGATAAATCAGCTATTCAGAGGTTTTGACCTCCTGAACATATTTCTGGCAAAAGAGTCCTCGATCTTGGGCTTTCTATACATACTCATAG